>NW_012101698.1:6192022-6193346 GCF_000951045.1 Mandrillus leucophaeus
CCACCATACACCAAACCATGCTTTATATGATAAGAAAAGAATTAATTCACTGGGCGCAGTGGCTCATGCCTGTAATCCCAGAACTTTGGGAGGCCGAGGCAGGCAGATCGCGAGGTCAGGAGATTGAGACCATCCAGGCTGACATGGTGAAACCCCGTTTCTACTAAAATACAAAAAAATTAGCCGGGTGTGACGATGTGTGCCTGTAGTGCCAGCTGCTCAGGAGGCTGAGGCAGGGGAATCACCTGAACTTGGGAGGCGGAGGTTGCAGTGAGCCGAGATCGCACCACTGTACTCCAGCCTGGCAACAGAGCGAGACTCCGTTTCAAAAAAAAAAAAAGAAAAAATTAATTCAAAATGTATTTGTATGACGGAATGCCATGTATCTATTAATAAGAACAAGATTAGGCTAGGCATGGTGGCTCATGCCTGTAATCCCAGCACTTTGGGAGGCTGAGGCGGGCAGATCACGAAGTCAGGAAATCAAGACCATCCTGGCTAACACTGTGAAACCCCATCTCTACTTAAAAAAATAAAAAACAAAAAATTAGCCGGGCGTGGTAGCGGGCACCTGTAGTCCCAGCTACAGGAGGCTGAGGCAGGAGAATGGCATGAACCCAGGAGGCAGAGCTTGCAGTGAGCCGAGATCACGTCGCTGCAGTCCAGCCTGGGCAACAGAGCAAGACTCCGTCTCAAAAAAAAAAAAAGAAAAAAGATTCAATTTTATGTACTGATAACAGAAAGCTCTCCAAGATGTAATAAGCGGGGAAAAATGAGCCAGACTCAAATAAAAACACAAACAGCATATAGAAATATGCAAAATGTAGATAAATGATGTTTTGAGATTGGCAAAATTCACAGCAGATGTAAATAAATCATATTGAGGACAATGATGTATAGGTGTTATTTTATTTATTTTTTTTTTGAGATGGAGTCTCGCTCTGTTACCCAGGCTGGAGTGCAGTGGCACGAACTCCGCTCAACGCAACCTCTGCCTCCCAGATTCAAGCGATTCTCCTGTCTCACCTTCCCGACTAGCTGGGACTACAGGCACACGCCACCATATCCGGCTACTTTTTGTATTTAGTAGAGATGGGGTTTCACCATGTTGGCCAGGCTGGTCTCAAACTCCTGTCCTCAGATGATGTACCCACTTTGGCTTCCCACAGTGCTGGGATTACAGGTGTGAGCCACTGCGCCCAGCCAAGATTATTATTATTATTATTATTTTTTGAGACAACGTATTGCTCGGTCTCCCAAGCTGGAGCTCAGTGGCGCTATCTGGGCTCACTGCAACCTCTGCTTCCCAGGTTCAAGCGATTCT
>NW_012101698.1:6195381-6197232 GCF_000951045.1 Mandrillus leucophaeus
TCAGGAGGCTGAAGTGGGAGGATCCCTTGAGTCCAGGAGTTTGAAGCTACAGGGAGTTATGATTGCATCACTGCACTCTAGACTAGGTGAGAGTGAGACCTAGTCTCTAAAAAAATAAAATAAAATAAAAATAAAATGATGTTCATATTACCTGTTTGGGGAGGGTCTTGCCTCCATCGATACATGTAACTTCTTGCTCTGCTGAGACACCTGCTAGTTGCTCTGCCAAGTCATTTCCAGAAATGATAGGATAGGTAAAATACAAAGTAAGATATGTCAGGTATTAGAAGCTAGCAGGAGACAGCCTGACTCACTAGTTTCCCATTTCTAATTGACAGTGTTCCTGCAAAAGGGATAACAATTTCCCCAGGTCCATCAGTGAATTTACTTTTAAAAATTTAGTTTGAATATTCTCAAACATACATAAAAATAGACAGAACAGTACAGTTAAGCCACAAGTACCCATCACTCAATTTAAAAAACAATCAATATTTTGCCAATCTTGTTCCACCTAAGCCCCCATTCCATTATTTTCTTTTGGTTGGAATCCTTAACAAACCTTAAAATGTCATTATACTTGCAAAAACTTCTGCAACACTGACAAGAATTTTTTTTCGTTTTTGACATGAATACTGTGTAATTATTATACCTAACAATATTAACAATAATCCTCCAATACCACTGAATACACAGGCATCCAGTTCATATTCAAAATTTCCTAACAGTTTTCTCCTGCCTCAGCCTCCTGAGTAGCTGGGACTACAGATGCACGCTGCCAGGCCCAGCTAATTTTTTGTATTTTTAGTAGAGACAGGGTTTCACCATGTTAGCCAGGATGGTCTCGATCTCCTGACCTTGTGATCCGCCCGCCCCGGCCTCCCAAAAAAATTCCCGATAGTTTTAAAGCTGCTCTCTACAGATTTATTGCAATCAGAATCCAAAAAAGGTCTCCATGATGAGCTTGTGATGTCTCTTAAGTCTTTTTCATTTTATTACAATTCCCCCTCATCCATTTTTTCCCCTCTGTCATTCATTTGTCAGGTCATTTGTCTTATGAAAAGTCCTACACAACCTGGATTTGGCTGATTGCTTCTTCATGAAATTGTTTAACTTTTATATACAATAAATTGAGCATTGTGCAACCATCACCATAACCCAATTTAAAATATTTCTATCAGCCCACAAAGATCCTTTATGCCCATTTAGAGTCACTTCACATTTGCACCTGCAGCCCCAGGCAACCACTAATATTGTCTCTGTAGATCTGCCTTTTCTGGACATTTTACGTAAGTGGAACCATAAACTATGTTGGTTTGCTGTTATATAAAACATCAAAAATTGTCCACACGGATTTGAGATATTCTCTTCACAATATGTTAAATTTCCATATACATTCAGGTCTAGAAAGATGTTTCATTTGTAGACTGTTCTACATTTTTAATTTAAATGATTACATCTCTGAGGTATTATCTTGTTCCTCCACCCCTTTTTCTACAAACTATGCAAACTGGTTGTTAGAAAAGAGTCTTGAGCAGATTCAGGGTTTTTTTTTTTTTTGCATTGGGGGTGGGGGACTGGTGTGTGTGTGTGTGTGTGTGTGTGTGTGTGTGTGTACAGTATTCCTAAGTGGCATGAGTATTTCTGATTGCAGCACATTAAGAGGCACATATGGTCTTGCTATCCTATTTTTTTGAGATGCTAAGATTGACCAACGGGTTCAAGTGGTATCATCCTGGTCCTTGTATTAAAAAGAATCCCATCAACCCCGCAACCTAATGGTTTTAGGATCCACTGATGATCTTTGCCTAGACATATAATTTCATTAGGAGTCACAAAATGATGACTTTTCTA
>NW_012101698.1:6197862-6202367 GCF_000951045.1 Mandrillus leucophaeus
AAACAAACCTTCAAGCCTGGACAACATAGGGAGACCTCATAGCTACAAAAAAAATTAGCCAGGTGTGGTGGCACACACATGTAGTCCTAGCTACTCAGGTGGCTGAGGATCGCTTTAGCCTGGGAGGTCAAGGCTACAGTGAGCTGTGAATAAAAAACAACAAAAAAACTCCCTTCATCAACTATCTGGTTGTCCGAAATACAGTTTATACAGGAAGGCAAAATATTAATATATTCCTGACCCTTTATTTACTAGTTTTTGGAGTAATTAGTTGGGGTTCTAACTTACCATAGTGATAAATGAGGTTTTGGAAAATTATATAAATATGAACTTAAAGATTTTCATTGATTTATTATATTTCAATTCATAATCCAAGAATATTCTTTCAGTAGGAAAATATACTGAATGAGCACCCTCTGGGGATCAGAACTTTTTTAATATAAGCAGGACATCTACTTTAGGGGTCTCTGCCTACGACTGTTAAATAAAGTTCCACTTGCATAACACATAACATTATACTAGGACTCCAAAGTGTTAGCCTAGACAGGGTGCTGAATTTACAAAACTTTTAAATAAAGAATCTAGGCCGGGTGCAGTGGCTCATGTCTGTAATCCCAGCACTCTGGGAGGCTGAGGCAGGTGGATCTCTTGAGCTCAGGAGTTTACGACCAGCTGGGGGAACATGGAAAAACCCTGTCTCTACAAAAAAATTTAAAAAATTAGCCAGGTGTGGTGGTGTGTGCCTGTAGTCCTAGTTAGTGGGGAGGCTGAGGTGGGAGGATGGCTTGAGCCCAAGAAGTGGAGGTTGCAGTAAGGTGAGATAGTTGTTGCTGCACTCCAGTTGTCATTGAGGGGACAGAGCCAGACCTTGCCTCAAAAAATTAAAAAAAGAAAAAGAATTTACTTTCTCAGATGTCTAAAAAAGTGAAAGAGAATATAAAATGCCATTAAAAAGTGACTGACTCACTGGGTCACAAATTACATTAAGCTGTAAGTCAGATCAAATCCTCTCTATATAATTATGGCCAGTGAAGGCTCTACAAAACAGGAATCCACAACACTTAGGGGAGAAAAGGGAAAGTGTCAAAGCACAAATCTAGTTTCTAGCCTTCTGAAGTTTAAGCTTTGGGGATGTTAGCCTTGTGAGTCCAAACCTGGTAAAATACTGACCTTCTAAAATGACAGCTCCAGATTCCTCTGCCTGGTCAACAACCCCTCCATACTCTGCAGAGCTGTCACTGTCAGAATCAGAACTACTAGACACCTGCAAGTCTTCAGACACAGGATTCCTAGTCTCTGAATCATAAGTGGCAGCTGGCAAGTCAGGCTGGGTCCTGCTCACCTGAAAGTAAGCATCCAATGGTGCTCTCAACCTATGTACACAGAAAGACAACAGTATTACAGTACAATGAACTATCATCACAAAAACAATCTATAGTGATTTGAAGTAAATCCTATCACTTCAACCCATCTCCAAGCCATTAACTGCTGCCTTTGAAAGCTGAAGCAGGAATAGCAGATAAGGGGAGACTGGCCTCTTGGATATTATCTTTCACCACTCAACCACTGCTACATTAGCCCACAGGAGCTTGATCCCTCTGTTAAAAGCCAATTCTATTTTACTGGCTATCTTGGCCATACTGTCAGTATCTTTAAAGGAGAAACTCAGCAATCTGTATGCTGGTATTAGGTAGCTGAAAAGGGACGTGAACAAGAAGAAAAAGGGCTTTGTTGCCCAAATATGGCCTCATGGGATTTTGCTATTGCAGCCACCTAGAGCAAGGTATTTTGGAGTACAGTACAGAGTCTGGCTTCTATAATTTCTTCACCTCTCATTTTAGGACAGTATTTTTCTTTTAAAATTTAAATAATGTTAGTTTTAAGATAAAAAACATAAATGATAATATGGTATCAAAAAAAAAATAACTTAGAAATGATGAGAAGATCTGGGGCCAAATCTAATACTCCAAATCTATCTTGGCTGGCTGAGTTTAAAATAACCACTACTGTACCTCAGTTTCCCTGATTCCTGGAATAACAAAGCATACTCCAGCTTGAGCTGAGGAGTTTGAGGTGTCACAGAATTAACGAAACTTTATATTTAGTAGAGATGGGGTCTTACCATGTTGGCCAAGCTGGTCTCGAACTCCTGACCTCAAATGATCCACCCACCTCGGCCTTCCAAAGTGCTGGGATTACAGGCGTAAGCCACCACACCCAGACAAACTAATGAAACTTTTTATACTATAGCCAGGCATAGTGGTATGCTCCTGTAGTTCCAGCTACTTGGGAGGCCAAGGTGGGAGGATGGTTTGGGCCTGGGAGATTGAGGCTGCAGTGAGCCACGACAGCGCCCATACTCCAGCCTGGTTGTCAGAGCGAGACTTGTCTTAAAAAAAAAAAAAAAAAAAACCCCAGAAAAATGACATCCAAAAAACCTGGGAGGCTGAGGCAGGAGGATCACTTGAGCCTGAGAGTTTGAGGCCACAGTGTGTGAGTTATGATTGTGCTACTGCACCCCTGCCTGGGTACAAGAGTGAGACTCCATCTTCAAAAAAAAATAAGAAGAAAAAATAAAAATTAAAAAAACAGCTGACCGTGGTGGCTCACGACTGTAATCCCAGCACTCCTGGAAGGCCAAAGCAGGACTGCTTGAGGCCAGAAGTTTGAGACCAGACTAGCCAACAAAGTGAGACACCATCTCTATTAAAAAAAAATTTTAAAACAAAAGGGCATTCTAAACTTTAAAATATACCACTTCACTAATAATTACTAAGTATTACTGACAGGCGACCTACTGTAAGTTCTAATAATTGACATTAAATAAAATACTGATTATTACCCAGAAAAATTGTTGGGGCCTGCTTACACAGAAAAATTTTGATTTCTAATAGTTTGGGAGCAATTTATTGATGAATGAGGGCTTTCTACTTAAAAAAAAAAAAAAAAAAAAAGACCGAATGCTAACTAGAACAAAATAAACACTACTTAGTGTCCAACTCAACAGACAGAAGATTTTTCGCCCTTTTAAAAAAAGAAATGTCAATAAATCGAAAGGAGAAATAGCAATCAAGTTGCTTTCTTTTTTGTAAACTGAGATATAATTAATATATTCCAAAATCCACAATTTAAAAGTGTACAATTCAGTGGGTTTTTTTTTTTTTTAGCATAACCACAAGGTTATGTAATCATAATCATAACCATTATCTGGTTCCAAAACATTTTTGTTACACCTAAAAGGGACCCTGTACCCACAAGCAGTCATTTCCCCTCCTATTTGGTAGTCATGTCCTCTCCTTCATTCTTGATTTTAGTACTTTGAGTCTTCTCTATTTCTTGGTTGGTCTAGCTAAAAGTCTGTCAATTTTGTTGATCTTTTAGAAGAACCAACTTTTTGATTAGTTCATTTTCTCTTATTTTTCTATTCTCTATTTTATTTATTTATATGCTAATGTTTATTATTTTATTCTGCCTGCCTGTGTTGGGTTGTGTTTGTTCTTTTGATTATTTAGGAGCGTGTTATTTAATTTCCACATGTTTGGTGTGCAAGAATCACACCCATGTAAGATGGTGAACTTAATCAGTAAATGTTATGTATGTTGACTGCTCCAACGACCAGCCATTCCCCTCCCACCCTCTCCTTGGGCTTCCCTATTCCCTGAGACAAAACAATACTGAAATTAGGCCAATTAGTAACCCTACAATGGCCTCAGTGTTCAATTAAAGGAAGAGTCACACATCTCTTACTTTAAATCACTAAGCTAAAGTGATTAAGCTTAGTGAGGAAGGCATGTCAAAAGCTGGGATAGGCCAGAAGCCAGGCCTTTTGCACCAATAGCCAAGTGGTGAATGCAAAGGAAAAGTTCCTGAAGAAAATTAAGTGCTACAAGCAAGGCTGATAAGACAGACTTATTGCTGATATGGAGACAGTTTTAGTGGTCTGGATAGAAGATCAAACCAGCCACAACATTCCCTTAAGCCAATCCCTAATCCAGAGCAAGGCCCCAACTCTCTTTAATTCTATGAAAGCTGAGAGAAGTGAGGAAGCTGCAGGTGAAAAGCTGGAAGAAAGCAGAGGCTGGTTCATGAGGTTTAAGGAAAGATACTGTCTTCATAAAATAAAAGTGCAAGCAGCAGCAGCAAGTGCTGACATAGAAACTGTACCAAGTTATCCAGAAGATCTAGCTAAGACAATTGATGAAAAGTGTGTACACTAAACAGATTCTCAGTGTAGAAGAAACAGCCTTCTATGGGAAGAAGATACCATGTAGGACTTCTGCAGCTAGAGAGAAGTCAACGCCTGGCTTCAAGGTTCAAAGGACAGGCTGACTCTCTTGTTTTTTTTTTGTTTTTTTGAGACGGAGTGTGGCTCTGTCGCCCAGGCTGGAGTGCAGTGGCCGGATCTCAGCTCACTACAAGCCCCACCTCCCGGGTTCACGCCATTCTCCTGCCTCAGCCTCCTGAGTAGCTGGGAGTACAGGCGCCCGCCACCTCGCCCGGCTAAT
>NW_012101698.1:6203574-6206282 GCF_000951045.1 Mandrillus leucophaeus
AAAAAAAAAAAAAGAAAGAAAGAAAAAAAAAGAAATATTTTGTTGTGACTCTTAGCTGTGGGAAAAAGCTTTTTTTATTTTTTATTTTTTTTTTAAATTTCTTAAGATGATAGCTGCCAGTGATTCCTCTAATGGATCTGGACAAAGTAAATCGAAAACCTTGAAAGGATCCACCATTTTTTTTTTTGGAGACAGGGTCTGGCTCTGTCACTCAGGCTGGAGTGCAGTGGCACGATATTGACTCACTGGAACCTTTCACCTCAACCTCCTAAGTAGCTAGGACTACAGGCATACACCACCAAGCCCAGCTAATTTTTGTATTTTTTGTAGAGACAAGGTTTCAACATGTTGGCCAGGTGGGTCTTGAGCTCCTGAGCTCAAGCAATCTGCCCACTTCAGCCTCCCAAAGTGCTGGGATTACAGGCATGAGCTACTGCGCCTGGGGGATCCACCATCCTTGATGTCCCTAAGAACATTCATGATTCATGGGAGGAGACCAAAATATCAACATTAACAGAAATTTAGAAGAAGTTGATGTCAACTCTTACGGGTGACTTTGAGGGGCTCAATATTTTAGTTAAGGAAGTAACTGTAGATAGAAACAGCAAGAGAACTAGACTTAGAAGATGCGACTGAATTGATCTCATTCCTAGATTTTCCTTTCCCTCTTATTGGTTAGTTTATTGTTTATCCCACTGAATATCCATTACCTTAGGCAGGCCCTAGGGAAAATGATTTAGGCTTTTCACACTCTGCATTGCTCTGAGTCAAGAGTAGTCTTGCAAATGGGGTTTTCCAGAGAACCACCAACCAGGTCACATAAAGATAATTCTCTGGGAATGAGGCTTTGAAGGTGCTCCAATCCCTCTGGTGCCTGCCAGGCTGTTGGTTTTTACTATGATTACAGGCAGATGATTTTCACAACTACCAAGGAGCTGGAGAAGGGGACAAGAATAAGGAATGCCACAGAGCTCATTGAGATTTGACTGTTTTTCTTTAAACAGCCCTCCCTGGATTGCTGTAAGCATTCAGTCAGTTTCCCAAATTATGAAAAAGTTGATCCTGACAAATTCTGCCAGTTGTTTCACTACTTTTATGGAGATAATTCTCTGTGGTCCTTACTCTGCCATTTTCGCTGACATCACCCAGGTTTTCTTTTTCTTTTTTTTTTTTGAGATGGAGTCTCGCTCCGTGACCCAGGCTGGAGTGTCGTGGCGCAATCTCGGCTCACTGCAACCTCCACCTCCTGCCTTGGTCTCCTGAGTAGCTGGGATTACAGGCACCCGCCACCACACCCGGCTAATTTTTGTATTTTTAGTAGAGACAGGGTTTCACCATGTTGGCCAGGCTGGTCTCGAACTCATGACCTCAGGTGATTCGCCCACCTCGGCCTCCCGAAGTGCTGCAATTACAGGTGTGAGCCACTGTGCCTAGCCAGGTTTTCTTTTTAAACGGTGCTAAGCAACTTTACCAACTCCATTTCTTGAGATTCTGAGTGAACAGCAGCTATAGCTACCATAAGACTAAACACATAAGGAAAGCATTTTATAAGAGGATTTAATCAAATACAAACTAGAGTTAGGCTGTTGACATGTATATCAAAAGAATTCTACATAGAACCCAGTAAAAAAGTGGTAAGACACTTAAAAAAAAATCACTCTTTAATACTGCTTTTATGTAGTAAAGAATTTCCAAAGTCAGGCAAGAACACAGGAAAGGAGAACTATGAAAACCAACAGGAAGCAGTGCTAGGGTTTCTCCTTGGGAGCACAGATTTAGAGCCCAAGAAATCCTCCTCCTTTCCTGCACTTACCGTCTTTGAATTAAATATATTTTGCTCCTTCCTTACTCTCTGTAGTCCTAAACTCCATATGCTCCATGAAAACAATATTGTAATCTGTGTTCACCACAGATTACAATATATTCACCAATATATCTAGGGCAAAGTTTAGTCTCTCACACAGAGGAGTGTTATCAATATTTGATGAATGAGTGATGACCCCTGCAGCCAGAATGAAGCCGCCTCAAAGAAATAAGAAGGGAGTTTGTGACCTCAGCTAAGCCTGTTGGGAAGAATAAGCTCACTATTACCTTTCTGTAGCTTTGGCTTCTTGGCTGACTGTGAGTCAAAAGCTGTTCACCTTGGCCCAGGCTTTCAACACCTGGCCCAGGGACAGTCTGTCAGATGAGTAAATGTCAAACACCGCACTGAGAAATTCATCTCAAGAACTTCAGAAGTTATAGTGATTAGTCCTGGGAAAGCTCATACTTTAGGGAAAAAAGTTTTAATCACATTTATCTCGCTTCAGAACTGATGTTATTTCCATTGAACTGCACACTTTCTGACCTTTTAGGTTATTCCCTTTGTGGAGACAGATTATGGCTGCCAAATAGCTTGACTGACATCTTTCAACATCTAGATTCTGTATAACTCTTTCCCTGAGCAGATTCTATAAGAAAAAAATTTTTTTTTAAGACAGAGTCATTCTTGTCACCCAGGCTAGATTACAAGATTTTGGCTCACTGCAACCTCCGCCTCCTAGGTTCAAGCAATTCTCATGCCTCAACCGCCCAAGTAGCTGGGACCACAGGTGTATGCCACTACATCCGGCTAATTTTTTGTATTTTTAGTAGAGATGGGGTTTCGCCATGTTGGCCTTGAACTCTTGGCCTAAAGGGATCTGACTGCCTTGGCCTCCCAAAGTTCT
>NW_012101698.1:6207437-6211795 GCF_000951045.1 Mandrillus leucophaeus
GCTGCAGTGAGCTGTGATTGCACCACTATACTCCAGCCTGGGCAGCACAGTGAGACCCTGTCTCAAAAATAATAATAATTAAAAGAAGAAGAAAGAGAAAACAAAGGGATTTGATCGAAGCTTCCTCCATCTGCCTGTGTAGAAAACAGGGCAGATCCAGGTTCCAATACCCATGCTAACTCCTCTACGCTATAGCTATGAGACCCTGAACAAAGCCCTCTCTCAGGGTACAAGTTTCCTTCATATACAAATTAGAAGTTGAATTATATTTCTAAACATATTGAAAACACTTAGAAGACCAAATGTGAAATAAAATACTTTAAGTAAAGTAAGAAGTTAAAAAAACAGACAGGTTTAATTAGTTGGGGGTGGTGCCATGTGTCTGTAATGCCAGCTACTCGGGAGGCTGAGGCAGGAGAATCCCTTGACTCTGGGAGATGGAGGTTGCAGTGAACCAAGATCGCGCCACTGTACTCCAGCCTGGGCTACAGAGTGAGACTCCGTCTCAAAACAAACAAACAAACAAAAAACAACAACAGACAGGGTACAGGCAATTGTTATTCTTCATAACAACCCTACTAAGACTTGACGGCTAAGCCCTTCAAGAGGCAAGTTCAAACCAAGACTATGAAAGAAAATTAATTAATTGTGCCTCTCAGTGGAATGCCAGTGAATAATGAATTTGGGTGACTAGAGGAGATCTGCAAGTGAAGAAAATTTTTGGTGTACAAGACACAATCTGAAGAATAGCCAATCTCTACAAAGATTGCCAACAAACTACCACCTAGTTTTCAAGGCACAATCATTTAACTTATCCCCTCATTACTTTGTGAAGTAAGACAAGCAATTTTATTTCCATCTGACTTATGAGGAACTGGGGGTCAGAAGTTATCTGACTTGCCAAAAGTCACACTGTCAGTCCTTGAATGGCAGAGCCTCAGTTTCATAATTCCTAGTACAGCAATGATCACAGACTTATCCATATATTGATTTACCTGGCACTGTCTGTCCTCTGAGACCCTCCAGCTCTTGCCCTCCGTGAAGCAGATACCCTCCTTCTTGTTCTCATTGGCCCTACACTGTGGTTTGAAGATGAAGGTCTCAGGAATTCCAGCATGCCATGAAGTCTCTGCAGTCCACTGATGAAGTTGGTCATTGAATGCAATGAAGATGCTCGGATGGTGTGATTAGCATCAGATGCCTGTCTATGTTGTTCTGAAGTTCTTGGATTGATGTTCTCCACATTGTCTTCTCCCAAGACCTCCACTTCTGTCAGGTCAATAGACAGTTGTGGAGCAGGCTGGAGTACGGGTGGTGTCACTTGGCTGCCAATCACTTCAGCAGGAGCTGGCTGGAAGATCAGTGGTCCCCCCTGGCTGCTGACCACATCAGCAGGAACAGGCTGGAGGAGGGCTGGTCCCCCTTGGCTGCTGGCCACATCAACAGAAGCTGGCTGTTCTTCAGCATGATTTAACTGTACCTGAAGATCATATTCCATTGCTTCATGAGCCATCACTAGGGAAACAATTATTTGCAAAAAGTATTAATAAAATAGATAAAACATGCTATGTAGGTGACAGAATCATGTTTAATCTTTCTGATTTTATGCTTAATATCATTCTTAGCAAGACTGAGGAGCTTCAAGAGAAGATTTTAACTATTTAAATTTTAAGTCAGAAGTGTTTGGTAATGGACTTTCTTCTCTATAACAAGCATTTATAACCAGTTTTCCAGTTTGCCCTTGGAAAATGTGAAGTCCTGTGATCACAGTAGTATCTTCCAAAATAGAAAGATCTATAAAGGGTAAACAGAGAAAGGACATTTTTTACACTTACAAAATTAACTGAGTTACTAACTGAAAATGGAAATTTACCTGATTTTTCCAAAAAGGCTAAGCAAACTTTTTCCTATCCCTTTCATTATTTTTGTTTTCCATCTCTAATTCCATCATGTTCGCCTATTCAACAAATATTAAGCACCTATGTTCTTTTCATGTTTCCTATCTTTAATTCCATTACATCATTTTGAAAACTACCACCTAGCTTTTAAATTTAAAAAAAAATTTTTTTTTTTTGTTATATAGATGAAGGCTTCCTGTGTTGCCCAAACTGGTCTTGAACGCCTGGCCTCACCTCCTCATGCACCAGGACAACAGGACTGAGCCACTGTGCCTCTCTACCACCTAGTTTTTAAAGTATATCAGTATAACTTATCCCCTCAATTACTTTGTGAAGTAAGGCACGTGCTTTTATTTTCATCTGACTTATGAGGAAATGTGGGTTCAATTAGTATTTATTAAGCACCTGTTATGCAGACAGACACCCTAGAGGCAAAAACAGGTAAGACACCATGTATCAGAGTTAACATTCTAGCAAGTAAGATGTCAATAAACGAATACATGAGAAATTATAGATTATGATGTTCGGGGTTGAGGAGACAAGGAGGACCAACTAAGACACAACTCTGAGGGAAGTAGTCTTTTAAAGAGTGAAAACTGGGCTGAGGCATGAAGGATTAAAAGAAGCTGTCTCTGCAAAGAGCCAAGGAAGTTTCAGAAGGAAATCAGTGCATAGGTCCCTGATGAGCATGGGTTTGACTGATGAACAGGACACCATCATTAAAGGGCCCACGGGCCTTGGTAAGGAGTTTCTTCTGTGTTAGAGACAGGGTTTCACCGTATTAGCAGGATGGTCTCGATCCCCTTACCTGGTGATCTGCCTGCCTCGGCGTCCCAAAGTGCTGGGATTATAGGTGTGAGCCACTGCGCCCGGCCAACAGTCAAGTTTCTTAAAATCACCAGAGCAGGCCTGGCGCGGCCTCCACAGGATGGAGAGTGGCGCAGTAGTGAAAATAAATGGGAAAGAAAGTCTGCAAACTGAACGATGTGAGATACTTTAAGTTTTAAACATTTTTTGTATAGATGGGGTTTCCCACGTTGCCCAGCCTGGTCTTGAACTCCTCAGCTCAAGCAACCCTCCTGCCTCAGCCTCCCAAAGTACTGGGATTACAGGAGTGAGCCACTGCAGCTGGCTAACTAAAAGCTTTTAATATGTTTCTAGGGTACAAAGACAGTCTCCCAAGAATTGTGTGTGTCACAACATAAGACCCAAGTTACTTGCGTAGATGTACTTAAGAGACATTAAGCAACTCAGCCTTCAGGAAGACAAAGGGTAGAAACAGACTAAAAAGAGCAGAATCTAAATGGCCGCCGCACTGTCTACTCCCATATGGTTATTTAAATTAAATAAAAATCAAGTTCGGCCAGGAGCTGGGGCTCATACCTATAATCCCAGCACTTCGGGAGGCTGAGGCAGGTAGCTTGAGACCAGGAGTTGGAGACCAGCCTGGGCAACATGGCAAAATCGCGTCTCTACAAAAAATACAACTAGTCGGGCGTGATGGTGTGCACCTGTGGTCCCAGCTACTCGGGAGGCTGAGGCAGGAGAATCCCTTGAACCTGGAGGGTGGAGGTTACAGCGAGATTACACCACTGCACTCCAGCCCGGGAGACAGAGTAAAACTCTGTTTCAAAAGAAAGAAAGAAAGAAGTTCCTTTGTCATGCAGGACACATTTCAAGTGCTAGAAACCCACATAGGGCAGGTAGCTCCCATTCTGGACAGCAGAAATACAGAACATTTTCCTTGTCGCACGAAGTTCTATGGAACGGTGCAGTTCTGGAGCTGAAGCTTCTTAACCACTGTAGGCCAGTCGGAGGTGCCTAGAGCGAGAGACCATGGCCTGTGCACCCCAAACCTTGAGCATGTCACACAAATGCTGCTTTTTATGTGTGCTGTGAGTGTCGGGGTTTAAAACGTTAACCTCAGACTTGTCATCTTTATTATTCAGGTTTCAATCAATGCCCACAACAGGCAGGATGAAAGCCCCTCAATTAAAGGTTGAGAGGAGGTGGGCGGGGGAAGTCGGGCCAACCTCGGTTCAAATCTTTGCTCTGGCCAGCGCGGAGGGTCACGCCTGTGATCCCTGGATATTGGGATGCCCAGGCGGATGGATCGCTTACGCTCCGGTGTTCGAGACCAGCTTGGGCAACACAGTGAAATTCCCATTTCTACCGAAAAAGAAAAATAGAACAGGTCAGGTGCGGTGGCTCACACCTGTAATCCCAGCACTTTGGGAGGCCGAGGGCGGACCACTTGAGGTCGGAGTCCCAGACCGGCCTGGCCAATATGGTGAAACCTCGTCTCCACTAAAAATGCAAAAATCACCCAGGTGTGGTGGCGCATTCCTGTAATCCCAGCTACTTGGGGGGCTGAGGCAGGAGAATCGCTTGAACCCGGGAGGCAGAGGTTACAGTGAGCTGAGACCGGGCCATTGCACTCCAGCATGGGCGACAGAATGA
>NW_012101698.1:6212395-6226336 GCF_000951045.1 Mandrillus leucophaeus
GGAGACGGGGAGGGGGAGGGAGAGGGAGAGGGAGAGGGAGACAGAGAGAAAGAAATATTAAATCCCTGTTCTTTTACTACATGGGGAAACCTCGGCTCAACTTGTTCTCCTGTAAAATAGGGATAATACAAGTCTTTACGCCACACTTTCCATGATGAAATTAAAAATGAAGTTCTTCCGTCAACTTTAAAGTGATGAAGTAACGGAGCTCAGAGCGGGCGCAGGCATCGCCGCTGAGGAGCCCGAGGCTAGGCTCTCAGGGGAAGGGCCGGGCGACCTCCCACCCTGGCCAGGGCAGGCCCCGCCGCAGCGAACTCGGCTCCTTCTGTCATCGCCCCGAGCTCCCGCCTGCCCAGCCCCCAACGCCCAGCAACCCAGATAAGCGCTAGGGTTCGGGCTCCTCAGCCCAGACCATTGGCGCCGCCCCGAGGGCCCGAATCCTGTCAGGCTGCCAGGTTCCAAGCCCGCGTGCAGCCCACCTCGTGGGGTGTCTCCTGGACCCCAATCCAGGAATCAGGCGTGGGGAAGTTTATCCCGGAGTTAGAGGCCCAAGGCCTGGGGAGAAGCAAGACCCCTCCTCACCTGAAACCAGTAGGCCGCGGCCTGGCTCGCGAGCCCGCCGAAGACTCTCTAGTTACCTCAGCAGAACTCCGAATGCACCTCCGCCAACGGCCACTTCCGGAGCCGCTCAAGCTCCCGCCAGAGCCGCCGGCAGGTAAGCTCCTATTGGACAGAAGCCCTAGGCTGTGGCCAATACTCACTCTTCTTCTTCAATGGGTCCCCGCTAGCTGAAGCAGCCGCGCTCTCATTGGTTAGTTGTTTATAAACTGACGAGGCGGGACCGCTCTCGGAGGAAGCCTCCTACAATTGGCAGCAATCTACGTCCGTCACCTTGTGCCCGCCCCGGAAAAATAAAAGTTTTTTTTTTTTTTTTCCAGCGCGTTTTATTTGAACTTTCGGGCGGGAGAAAGTTATATGATTTATCGATCCATTTTGGAATGGAGATGAAAATATTAAAACTGTGACTCCTGCTGCTTGTCCCTAACGCTTTAGTGAAGGAGTTATCTGTATCCAAAGGATAGTAGTTAATCGAATAATTTCTAAATATTTCAATATTTTGAATTTCGGAGCCTGTAAAAAGGGTAGGACAGTCCAGTTCATATGTATCCTCTCATGGGGTTGAAGAGCTCACTCAAAAGACTTTGCCTACACAGTCTCTTCAATCTCAAACAGCTGTAATGGATCTGAGCTACTAAACAGTCTCAAGTCACTTGGCAGGGCCGCCGCTCGCCGCCAGCGCCAACAGCAACGGGCCCCCGGAATTCTCCAGCTACGAGAGCGCGAGCCCACAGGCGTCTCGACTCCGGGCCCGCCGCCGACAGGAAAGTCACAAAGAAAACTGATAAACCCAGACAAATGATAAAGACAATCTAGATGTAACAGAACTCATTAATGAAGATCTTTTGGATCAGCTTGTGAAATACGGAGTGAATCCTGGTCCTACTGTGGGAACAACCAGGAAGCTATGTGAGAAAAACCTTTTGAAAGCGAGGGAGCAAAGAACAGAATCAAGATCTTCTCCTCTGCCAACAATTTCTTCTTCAGCAGAAAATACAAGGCAGAATAGAAGTAATGATTCTGACAGATATAGTGACAATGAAGAAGACCCTAAAATAGAGCTCAAGCTTGAGAAGAGAGAACCGCTGAAGGGCAGAGCAAAGACTCCAGTAACCCTCAAACAAAGAAGAGTTGAGCACAACAAGAGCTATTCTCAAGCTGGAATAACTGGGACTGAATGAACAAGTGGATCTCCAAAAGGCAGACCTCTGCAGGCATTATAAACTAGGGAATCTACAAGAGGGTCAAGAAGAACTCCAAGGAAAAGAGTGCACACTTCAGAATATTTTCGTATAGATGGTGCAGTAATTTCAGCGAGTACTCCCATAGCTGAAACTATAATAGCTTCAAACAATGAATCCTTAGTTGTCAATAGGGTGAATGGAAATTTCAAGCATGCATCTCCTATTCTGTCAGTCACTGAATTTTCAGACATACCCAGAAGAACACCAAATACACCATTGACAAGAGCTGAAGTGGGAGAAAAAACACAGGAAAGAAGGGTAGAAAGGGATATTCCTAAGGAAACGTTCCCCTGTGAAGCAGCTACACCAACAAGAATTAGTGCTAGTTGCCGCAGACCAATCAAAGGAGCTCCAGGCCGGCCTTTAGAACTCAGTGATTTGAGGATGGAGGAGTCATTTTCATCTAAATATGTTTGTAAGTATGTTCCCTCGACAGATGTCAAGTGAGAAAATACGAAAAAAGGGACACTCTATTCCTGTATGGATAAAAATTCTGCTGTTTGTTGTGGCAGTTTTTTTTTGTGTTTGGTCTATCAAGCTATGGAAACCAACCACATAAATCCCTTCTCTAATTTTCTTCCTGATGGCTCTAGAAAACCCAACTGAGTGGTATCTCTTTGGCACTTCAACTTGGTCTTGTATTTTTAATAACTGTGTTGAAGAACATTTGTGTATGCTTGTTGACTCCAAGAACTAAAAATAATGTGATTTTGCCTCAATAAACATAGTATTCCATTGGAAAGCAAACAAAATATATATAAATGGACTTCATTAAAATGTTTTTGAACTTTGGACTAGTAGGAGATCACTTTGTGCCATATGAATAATCTTTTAGCTCTGGAACTTTTTTTTTTAGATAGGGTGTCACTCTTGTCACCCAGGCTGGAGTGCAATGGCATGATCTCAGCTCACTGCAACCTCCGCCTCCCAGGATCAAGTGATTCTCCTGCCTCAGCCTGCTGAGTAGCTGGGACTACAGGCATGTGCCACCATGGCCAGGTAATTTTTGTATTTTTAGTAGAGATGGGGTTTCACTATGTTGGCCAGGCTGGTTGAACTCCTGACCTTAGGTGATCCACCTGCCTCAGCCCCACTAAGTGCTGGGATTACAGGCATGAGCCACCGCGCCCGGCCATAATGTTCATTATCTTGATAGGGCTTGGATTACTCATATGTATGCATTTGGCAAAACTCATCTAAATGCTATCTTTAAGATTTGTGCATTTCACACAAATTTTTCACAGCAAAAACTTACCTTTCCACACCCCCCCGCCAAAAAAAAAGCCCATACAGAGGTAAACTTCAGCTAATGGCATAAATGCTGAAGTGTTTAGGAATGAAGTGCATACAAAATTAGGATGGATTAATGGATAGAAAGAGGCACAAGTAGACAAACAGGTATGTGATAAAACAAATATAATAAATTGTAGAGTTTAGGTGGTAGGTGTATGGTTATTCAGAGTACAATTGTACTAACTTTTCTGTGTATCTGGAAATTTTCATACATAAGTGTTGGGAAAAATCAGGTACAGGGCCTTGGAAGGCATCCTGTGCAAATAAAAGGCCCTGAAAATTCAGTTTTCTCAGTTTTACAGTAAATTCACCTATAATAATTGTGGATCTGCCAGAGTATGAATAATTCATCTACCAAGGAGAATTTTCACTGTAACTTCTACAGTAAATAGAACAAATGATTTTAAAGATGAAAACATGGCTGGGCATGGTGGCTCACGCCTGTAATCCCAGCACTTTGGGAGGACTAAGTGGGAGGATCCCTTGAGGTCAGGAGTTCCAGACCAGCCTGGGCAACACAGCAGACTCTGCCTCAAAAAAAAAAAAAAAAAAAAAAAAAAGAGAAAAAAGAAGGAAAGAAAATAGTAATACCTACCAATAAGTTCTACAAAAGAATCATATTGTTTATATTCTTCTGCATTTTTTATTTACAGAAAAAAGACATGTTCTAGGTTTAAAAAAAAATCAAGGATAAGTAAAAGATAAAAAAAAAATAAGGCCAAGTGTGGTGGGTCATGCTTGTAATCCCAGCACTTTGGGAGGCCAAGATGGGAGGATCACTTGAGCCCAGAAGTTCAAGACTAGCCTAGTCAACACAGTGAAACCCTGTCTCATAATAATAATAATAATAAAAATCAGCCATGATTTTATTCATCAGAGATGATTACTAGAATACAAGATCCAAATGTATTTTTATTGCTGTCTTCTCAGTGACTGAAACAATGGCTAGCACATTTGCTGTTGAATGATTTAGAATGAGTTCTGAAAAAAATGTAACTTTAGAGGCAGGGGTTAGTGTATCCTAGGCAAAGCACACACCATGAACAAAAGTATAAGAAATCTAGAATGAGACCAGGCATGGTGGCTCATGTCTGTAATCCTAGCACTTTGGGAGGCTGAGGCAGGCAGATAACTTGAGGTCAGGAGCTCGAGACCAGCCTGACCAACATGGTGAAACCCCGTCTTTACTAAAAATACAAAAATTAGCCGGGTGTGCTGGTGCACACCTGTAATCCCAGACACTTGGGAGGCTGAGGCAGGAGAATCACTTAAACCTGGAAAGAAGAGGTTGCAGT
Source organism: Mandrillus leucophaeus (assembly GCF_000951045.1). NCBI lineage: Eukaryota > Metazoa > Chordata > Mammalia > Primates > Cercopithecidae > Mandrillus > Mandrillus leucophaeus. The sequence continues at coordinate 6,216,846 of NW_012101698.1, forward strand.
GAGCCAAGATCGCACCATTGCATTCCAGTCTGGGCAACAAGAGTGAAACTCTGTCTCAAAAAAAAAAAAATCTAGAATGAAAGCACCACAAACATAGGTTTCAGTCTGGCAGGGATTAAAATCTGACAGCTCCTATATGCACATATTTTGTTTGTCCTATCAGCATTAAAATAATTTTTTTTTTTTTTTTTTTTTTGAGACGGGATCTCACTCTGTCGCTCAGGCTGGAGTGCAGTGGTGCAATCATGCCTCACTGCGACCTCCACCTCACAGGTTTAAATGATTCTCATGCCTTAGCCTCCTGAGTAACTGGGATTACAGACATGTGGCCACCACACCCAGCTAATTTTTGTATTTTTAGTAGAAACAGGGCTTCACCATGTTGGCAAGGCTGGTCTTGAACTCCTGACCTCAGGTGATCCTCCTGCTTTGGCCTCCCAAAGTGCTGGGATTTCAGGCATGAGCCATCGTGCCCAGCCTAAAATAATGTTTAATGAGATACTAACCTTTAAAAATAAGGACATCACAGAAAAATCCAACTTTCTAGCTCTTTTGACAAAATGGAAAGCTCTGGAAATGCTGGAATCCCATTCTATGTGACAAAGTTTAGATTGGAGTTGAGCAGATGCTGTTCTTGCTCATCTGTTCACTAAAGCCCCCTCCAGGCACAAAGCATTCATTTAGGTTCCTTCCTAGGCCCTAAAAGTATTAGACTTTGCAGTCTCTGGTAGGAGAACTCTGGGATCTGATTGGAAAGTCAGGTTGGAAAGTATGGTATGGGATACATCCATAAGGCTATGGATATCTGAATAGGAAGTTTGTACTTGATTCCTTGGGCAAGAGGAAGAATTGAACACTGTTTGCCCAGTTACTTCTGTTGTGTAACAAACCACCCCAAAACTTAGTGTTAAGACAACAGTAATTTATTTAGCTCCTGATTGTGTGAATGGGCAATTTGGACTGGGCTCTGCTTGAGTGGTTCTTCTGGTCTTGATTGTCCTCATTCATGTGTTAGCTGCCATGTTGGTTGGTTTAGTATGACTTCAGCTAGGAAAGCATGTTTCTGCTTCATGTGGTCTCTCATTCCCAGCATGCTCACTCAACATGTTCATGGCTGGGTAAGGTTGCAACAGACATTTAAAAGGCCTCTTGAAACCTAGGCTTGGAACTGGCACACAGTCACTTCTTCCACATTCTATTGATCAAATCAAGTCCCAATGCCAGCCCAGATTGAAATGGTGGGGAAAGAGACTTCATTTGTGGGTGGGAGGAGCTGCAAATTACATTGCCAAGAGGTGTGGACACCCAGAAAGATACATTTGACAAACCATCTATCAAAGTTATTGTCAGAGATATGTTTTTGGAAATATCACTTGGAGTGGGATGTGTCCTGTATGACTGGAATTATTTTCTATTTGTAACAGATAAATGCTCCCACTCCTTGCACCCATAAATAACTCAATAACAAAGGATATGAGAGAGAGAGATGTCCAATTTGTGCCTCTGCCAGCTTCTTGTCCAGGGAATCCTTGGTTTAGATTTCGATACACTACTTAGTAAAGGTGGAGAGTTTCTTTAAGATTTCTGTGGATGAGTGAACAGAAAATTAGACCACAGCAGGGAGCTGAGAGCCAAGTTAGAAACACAAAGACATTTCTACATTGCACAGTTGCTTAGAAACTGCATTCCCCCTGGTCTGGCTGGCGCCTAAACCACCATCAGCACTCATGCCTTTGTGATATAAAGTTATCTTACTTGATCAACTTTTAAAACACAAACACCTCATAGGAAGGGGTAAACTCACATCTTAGTGTGAATTAGTCTCTGGTGTTAGATTCCTTAATACTAGGAGGACTCTAGGTTGTAAGGGAGCTTGGTAGAAGAAGAAAGAAGACAGAGGAGAGAGTGAAGTGGAGGACGGCATTGTATAAATCACTGTTGGCTTCTCATCCACCCTAAAGACCAATTTTTCAGGAAGCATCATTAAGTCTGCACTTCTGCTCTGTGGTGATGAAGAGAAAGTTTCAGACAGAAACTATGATGTGACTTTGATTTTTCATTCTGAAAGGTAGGGATGTGGATGAAGGGAGAGGAGAGATGACAGATGAGACCCTCTTGGGTAGTGTGAGAGGTTTTCCCGACAGACCATCTGTGAGAAGGCCTTGAAGAATAGTCCTCATGCTAGAGACTTCTGTAAGTAGAGAGAACATTCTTGGAAGCTGCCTCAAAAGTCTGGACTCATGGCTCCTTCCTTCCTTCCTCCCTCCCTCTCTCCCTTCCTTCCTTCCTTCCTTATTCCGAGTCTTCCTCTGTTGCCCAGGCTGGAGTGCAGTGGCGCGATCTCAGCTCACTGCAACCTCTGCCTCTGGGTTTCAAGCAATTCTCCTGCCTCAGTTTCCCGAGTAACTGGGATTACAGGTGTGTGCCATTATGCCCAGTTAATTTTTGTATTTTTAGTAGAGATGGGGTTTCACGATGTTGGCCAGGCTGGTATTGAACTCCTGACTTCAAGTGATCTGCCCGCCTTGGTCTCCCAAAGTGCTGAGATTACAGGCATGAGACAGCGCCCGGCCCCTTCTCTTTTTTGTCTGGGCTTTGTGGAAAGTCTGCGAGATTTAGGTCTAGGATAGGAGAGAGAGATGCTTCCAGGGAGGGAGACAGTGTAAGGAAGCTATGGAGAAGCAGCTGATGATGTGGTGAGATAAAAGTCTGCGTCAAGGAAATAATCCCAAGGATGCTGAAAAAAGGAAGGAAGGCAGACAAGGAGGAATGAAAAGAGGAGAAAGATAGGCAAAAATAAAGCAAGAGAGAAGAAAAAGAAGAGAGATAGAAAGACAAAAAGACAACAAGATAATGCCTGCTGTGGTGGTGCCTGTTGTCCCAGCTACTCTAGAGACTGAGGTAGGAGGATCACTTGAGCCCAGGAGTTCGAGGCTGTAGAGTGCCATGATCCTGCCTGTGAATAGCCACCATACTCTGGCCTGGGCAACGTAATGAGACCTCCTGTCTGAAAAAAAAAAAAGAAAAAGAAAAAAGATAAATAGACAGATACAGACAAAAAGAAAGGAAGGAAATAGGCAGGAGGAAAGTAATCTACCCTTCCAAACCACTTTGGATAAAACAGTGCACTTTGGAAGCCCTTACACTATTGACATTTGGGCCAGATAGTTCTTTGCTGTGGTGGGCTGTCCTATGCATTGTAGGATGTTGAATAGCATTCTTTTTTTTTTTTGAGACGGAGTCTCGCCCTGTTGCCCAGGCTGGAGTGCCATGGCGCGATCTCAGCTCACTGAAACCTCTGCCTCCCGGGTTCAAGTGATTCTCCCGCCTCAGTCTCCTGAGTAGCTAGGACTACAGGCATGCGCCAACACAGCTGGCTAATTTTTGTATTTTTAGTAGAGACGAGGTTTCATCATGCTGGCCAGGGTGGTCTCGAACTCCTGACCTCAGGTGATCCACCCACCTTGGCCTCCTAAAGTGTTGGGATTACAGGCGTGAGCCACCGTGCCCAGCCAACATTTTTTTCTGAGACGGAGTCTTGCTCTGTAGCCCAGACTGGAGTGCAGTGGTACAGTGGCACGATCTCGGCTCACTGCAACCTCCACCTCCCAGGTTCAAGAGATTCTTGTGCCTCAGCCTCCTGAGTAGCTGGGATTACAGGCATGTACCACCATGGCCGGCTAATTTTAGTAGAGATGAGGTTTCACCATGTTGGCCAGGCTGGTCTCAAACTCCTGACCTCAGATGATCCGCCCACCTCAACCTCCCAAAGTGCTGGGATTACAGGCATAATCCCTGCGCTCAAATCCCTCCTGAGTAGCTGGGATTACAGGCATAATCCCTGCGATCAACTGCGCTCACCCATCATCCTTGGCCTTTATTCATTAGATGACAGTAGCACACCCCATCCTAACACTCTGGCCTTATAACAAACAAAAATGCTTTCAGACATTGCTAAATGTTCCCTGGATAAAATCACCCCTCATGGTAAACTACTGCCTTAGAGCTGGTGAAAAGGAAATCTTTCACAAATGTGAAATAAGCATGAGGCTCATGCTCTTTACACCAGAAAGAACCCTACCATCCACAGAGGGCCGCACAGAGGGATCATGGGCCCGGCACTCATCAATGATCTCCCGCAGCTCTGAAGGGCAGTCTTCACCCAGCGGCTCCTGCTGCCGCTTCACAGCCACCAGCTCGTAGATCTTCTCAGAATTACAGCCTGGAAATGATAGCATGAGAGCCTTAAAAAACTACTCCGGTACTCGTACATCTCTCTGGATGCTGATGGCTGGCATCAGAACTAGGGACTCTGAGTATGGAAACAACAAGAGCTTCCAACGATTCCACTGACCAGCCCAGGCAGTTCCAACATTAAACAACAAATTGCCAGGGGCAGCACTGATGGGGAGTTTCTGGTCTATTGGCAGGGGACCCAACCCCAGCACTGGCTGAGCCAGCCTTCACCTTCTTCACCTTCAAACGGGATCCTTCCAGTGACAATTTCCCAGAGGACGATTCCAAAGCTAAAAGAAAACCAAGAAACTGAACAACCATAACTAGTCTCCCCTTTCCCCTGTCCCTCTAGCCACTCCCAGAAAACTCAGTGAATTTTTTGATTACTACCCAATTTCATTCAACAGAGTTGAGTTTAGGTGGTCCTTGGAGGAGTTTGATTTGGGTTTTCCTATCATGCACATCTGAGTTAGAATCTGTACCAGAACATGAATGTACCTGTATATTTCAGACTTTACGTCATATCGATGATATATATCTTCCAGTTTCTGAGGTGAGATATATGCTGTAGATTTGACTCTGTCTGTCTTTTCTCTCTTAGTTTTCAAACTGATGGAAGTCTGTGTTTTCCTCAACTCAAATCCTGCAAGCTAGACAGAGAGGCAACTTAGAGACAGAAAGAAACAAGCAAGATCTTGGGTAGAGGAGTAAAGGGCAGGGATTATTGCTACACACAGTTGCCAGGGAATTGTCTTTTACCTTAGGGATTTATTTCCTGTAGTGACTTCTGTCTGTGTGGCTACTCTATTGGTTTAACATTATGGGTTCAACTTAACATAGTGCAGTGACCAAGAGAAACACAAAGAGATTTCTTCTCTATAAAATGGGGTGATGACAGGGGGGATTACTTGAGATAATGGTTATAAAGCACCGGTAAGACCTGCTAAGTTGTAGTTGTTGCTAGTATGACTATGTTAAAATATAGGGTTTTCTCAGTTGAGGACTGAACTCCACTCAGTGAGAGTGGAGAGGGGTCGTAGAGCCACTGCCTGGCTCACCTTTTCCCAGAGAAGCAGATGGAAAAATGGCATGGGGGCATTCCCTCTGTACTATCTGACCCTATGGGGGGTCAGCCTGATCCTTCGGCTTTGGTGTGACGAGTGTGAGTCATCCCCCCAGCCCTGCGTGGTCACGTGGTGTTCTTAAAGAAACCATAGCACAATCAGTGAGAGCGTATGTTCTTGTCCTATGCACACCTGCCATTGACACCATTGGTGTGCAGAAGGCTGCCAGCCCCAAACTCAGCCAGGTACCATGTAGGCAATGTGAGAAAAGGGATAAGGCACTTAGATGGCTCATCCACCTTTCATTCATTCATTCATTCATTCACTCACTTGCTCACACATTTCCTGAGCACCGACATTCTCTGACATCTAGCGCCATATGGGATACCAGGGGTGAAAGGCGGAATAGCGCATCTTATAGTCAGGCTGGATGAAGAGCGTGAGAGTGGTGGACACAGTGTTTTGGGAGTACTTATGTGACCACTGCAGAGGGGGAAAGACATTTGAAAGGCAAAAAAGGCCTGTCTGCTGTTAATTGAGGGCTGTCTCTGACACTCATAAGACTGGAAGAGCCGGGCGCGGTGGCTCACGCTTGTAATTCCAGCACTTTGGGAGGGCGAGGCAGGTGGATCACCTGAGGTCGAGAGTTCAAGACCAGCCTGACCAACATGGAGAAACCCTGTCTCTACTAAAAATACAAAATTAGCCGGGGTGGTGGCACATGCCTGTAATCCCAGCTACTCGGGTGGCTGAGGCAGGAGAATCGCTTGAACCCGGGAGGCGGAGGTTGCGGTGAGCCGAGATCGCGCCATTCACTCCAGCCTGGGCAAAAAGAGCGAAACTCTGTCTCAAAAAAAAAGACTGGAAGAAAGAAAACCAGCCATGGATGACAAAGGTAGACTGTCACCTATGGCCCTTAGTCATGTTGCTGATGATAAAAATAAAAATGACTGCTGATTGTTAGATAGCTTCTGGGCAGGACCAAGGGGGTAAGTGGACTACACAGTAAACAGCTGATGGGAATGCTTTGTAGCAATTTTTTCTTTTTTGCTTTTTGAGACAGGGTCTCATTCTGTTGCCCAGTCTAGGGTGCAGTGGCGTAAACATAGCTCACTGCAGCCTTGATCTCCTGGGCTCCAGCCATCCTCCTCCTGCCTCACTCTCCTGAGTAGCTGGAATTACAGGTGTGCACAACCATGACTGGCTGATTTTTAAATTTTTTGAAGAGGGGGAGGGCTCACTGTGTAGCCCAGGCTGGTCTTGAACCCCTGGGCTCAAGTGATCCTCCTGCCTTCCCTTCCAAAGTGTGGGGATTACAGGCATAAGCCACCATGCCCGGCCATGTAGCAGCTCTTTTCTTCTTTTTTTTTTTTTGGAGACGGACTTTTGTTCGTGTTGCCCGGACTGGAGTGCAACGGCGCAATCTAGGCTCACTGCAAACCTCTGCTTCCCGGGTTCAAGCAATTCTCCTGCCTCAGCCTCCTTAGGAGCTGGGATTACAGGCATCTGCCACCACGGCCGCTAATTTTTTGTATTTTTAGTAGAGATGGGGTTTCACTACGTTGGCCAGGCTGGTCTTGAACTCCTGACCTCAGGCCATCCACCTGCCTTAGCCTACCAAAGTGTTGGGATTACAGGCGTGAGCCACCATGCCCAGATGTGGCAGCTCTTAAAACAGCAACTGACATGTCCCTTGCAGAAACACTGGAAGGCCTGCCTGCAGAGTTGTTATCAGAGATGCTGACTCCTGCAGGTCATGGGCTTCTAAGCCTGGATGACCCACACGCACCTAACGGGAGCTGCTTTCTCCAGCACCTGTGGCTCTGACAAAGCAAGTATCTCCTGGATGACTGCGAGGACTCACCCTGGAGGGAAAGGTTTGGCACTGCTGACACTGTGTTTTCTGCAGGACATCCTTCTAAGTAACTGAATGACAAGTGTGGCCTAGACCTGTCCTGTGAGTCTGAGTCCTTAGACCTAAGAAGATCCCCCGTTGTGTGTTGTAGGGACACAGAAGTGGTGTCCAGGCATCAAAGGGGAAATGACTTTTAGCCCATCCCTGCTAAATGGGCAGTGAGGGAAGGCAGTCATCAGAACAGGAGGCATAGATAGAGTCTGTTGTGTGGTGGGCACACAGAATGTTGAACTTAGTTCTGAAACTAAAATTGAACTCAGTTCTAAAAATAAGGCAAGCCCGGGCATGGTGGCTCATGCCTGTAATCTCAGCACTTTGGGAGGCTGAGGTGGGCGGATCACTTCAGGCCAGGAGTTCAAAACCAACCTGGCCAACACGGTGAAACCCTCTCTCTACTAAAAATGCAAAAATTAGTCAGGAGTGGTGGTGCCTGACTGTAATCCCGGCTACCTGGGAGGCTGAGGCAGGAGAATCGCTTGGACCTGGGAAGCAGAGGTTGCAGTGGGGCGATCTCGCTCACTGCACTCTAGCCTGGGTGACAGAAAGAGACTTGTCTCTAAATAAATAAATTCATAAATAAACTAAGGCAAAAATCAAGCCTTTCTGAGACATTCGTGCCCCTCTCCTAGCACCAGTCATGCAGGTTTGACCCAAAGCATCCTATGGAGGGCACACTCACCTTCACTTGATAGCCTTGAGTTACCAGGAAGTTTGAGCTTCTGATTTTTCCGTGGAGTTCAGGTTCTTCTGAATGGTGTAGCCTGACACAGCCAAAGGCAGGGAGCATTAGTGACCTTTGCCCAAACTTTCTTGGGGGGACTGACAATCATGACTGGGCTAATGAGGCTGGACAGTACCATGGGTGCCTGTCCACGGAGAGACGCGAAAAACTGGGATGCAGAGGCAAGGTTTGAGAATCGCAAGCTGCGAGTATAGAGCAGAGATGAGATTCATAGCACAAGGGTGCATGACAGCCCTTGTGAAGTGCATGCAGTCTGGCATCAGGGGTGCCTTTAGGTAGAGAAGGACAAAGGTGCCTCTGTGTTGCTTTGCCTGGGAAGTGCTGGGCAGATCCGAGTGCTCAGAGGCATGGCTGGGTGGCTGGACCTTTCTGGGATCCTTCAGGTCAAAACAGAATGTGGAGCTGGGGTCCCACTGACTTCCAGACAAGGGTTTTGGTTTCACAAAGCCCCTGTGTCCCAGGTTGGGTTGTGGTCATGGCGTCTGCCTGAGCTCAGTTTCTCCCAGAAGCAGATCATGAGCCATGGTTTGCGTACGAGGGATTGTATCAAGAAGGTGCTCCCTTGGCCAGGCACGGTGGCTCATGCCTGTAATCCCACACTTTGGGAGACCAAGGTGGATGGATCACTTGAGGTCAGGAGTTTGAGACCAGCCTGGCCAACGTGGTGAAACCCCGTCTCTACTATTAATAAAACTACAAAAAATTAGCTGGACATGGCGGCATGCGCCTGTAATCCTAGCTACTCGGGAGGCTGAGCAGGAAAATTGCTTGCACCCAGGAGCTGGAGGTTGCAGTGAGCCAAGATCATGCCACTGCACTCCAACCTGGGCGACAAAGTGAGACTCTGTCCCAAAAAGAAACTCCCAAAGTCCTCCAAACAAACGAAAAGAAGGTGCTCCCAGGAGAAATGGTGAGGGAGTAGAGGAAGCAGGATGGGGAAAGAGAATAAATCAAGAAGAGGTTGATTTCAGGTGAAATCCCAGGCTCAGGTGGTCTCATGGAGACCTGTGGGCACAATTACAACTCAGAGCATGTCCCACAGGAGGCAAAGGAATTGGACTTTTGCATTCACACCAGTCAGTGGTTATGGACTGTGTTGGGGAGGCCAGGGACAGATGGATATAAAACTCGTGAGCACTTTCAGCTGTCTATAAGGGTGAAAGGGCTCCAGTGCCCACAGGCAATCCTCTGAAGATTACAGCTGTTAACTTTTAGTAGCAAAGCGAGCCGAGAGGGGGATGGGTATATAGAGCTAGTAAAAAGGATCAGAGGTCATTTGGAGGGGATATTAAGAGTGTCCCCTACAACATCCAAAAATATTTCTCCTTAAACTCACTAGTTTAGGGAGTTGAGAAGAAACAAACTTGATAATTTCAAATTAATAGCTAAGACAGTGTTTCCAAAAGTATGGGAGAAAGAGTGGTATGCAAGATTATATAAAGGGAAAATTACTCTCCTTTCAATTTGCTCCAATCTTTTGATTACATCAAGGAGAAAGTTGGAGTTTGGTGTTTTTTTTTTTTTTTTTTTTTTT
>NW_012101698.1:6226386-6229583 GCF_000951045.1 Mandrillus leucophaeus
TTTTTTGAGACAGAGTCTTACTCTGTTGCTGGACTGGAGTGCAGTGGCGTGATCTCGGCTCACTGCAACCTCTGCCTCCCAGGTTCAGGTGATTCTCCTGTCTCAGCCTCCTGAGTAGTTGGCACTACAGGCACCTGCTACCATGCCCAGCTAATTTTTGTATTTTTAGGAGAGACAAGGTTTCACCATGTTGGGCAGGATGGTCTTGATCTCCTGACCTCATGATCTACCTGCCTCAGCCTCCCAAAGTGCTAGGATTACAGGCGTGAGCTACTGCGCCCGGCCTTGGTGTTGGGTATCCTTAACACTTGTCTAACTCTGCCAGTATCTCCATTGTACAAAGAGAATGTGGGTTGGACCACAGAACTTCTGGCAGGCAGCCTCATCCAGCCAGAATTTAATTACATTGTTTTGGTTTCATTTGTGGTTACCTATTTTTGGCAAGTGATATGGTTTTCAATTTATGGCAGTAATAGAAAGTGTCCTTTTTAAAAACTTTATTTCAATTTTTTTTTTTTTGAGATGGAGTCTTGCTTTGTCGCCCAGGCTGGAGTGCAGTGGTATATTAGTTCACTGAAACCTCCTCCTCCTGGGTTCAAGTGATTCTTGTACTTCAAGCCTCCTGAGTAGCTGGGATTACAGGCCTGTGGCACCATGCTGGGCTATTTTCTGTATTTTTAGTAGAAACGGGGTTTCACCATGTTGGCCAGGCTGGTCTCGAACTCCTGACCTCAAGTGATCCACCCGCCTCGGCCTCTCAAAGTTCTGGGATTACAGGCATGAGCCACCGCGCCTGGCCTTTATTCAGATTTTTTAAAAGTGAGTCAATGTAATGAAAAATGTTAAGTAAGTAACACTGGTAGTAGTATAGTTAAAACCCTGCAGGTGGTTTGCGAGGGACTAACCTTTGGGGACCCTTGGGATTAAGAATCCATAGATTCTGCAGGTGAGAATAGGTAGAGTTGCCAAATAAAACACAAGACACTCCATTAAATTTGAGTTTCTGATAAGCAATTAACATATATATTCATGTACTAATATATATATATGCCCACAAATTGTATATGACATACTTGTACTAAAAAGAAATGTGACCGGGCGTGGCGGCTCACGCCTGTAATCCCAGCACTTTGGGAGGCCGAGGCAGGCACATCACAAGGTCATGAGATCGAGACTATCCTGGCTAACATGGTAAAAACCGTCTCTACTAAAAATACAAAAAAATTAGCCAGGCGTGGTGGCTATTTTGTAGCCTGTAGTCCCAGCTACTGAGGAGGCTGAGGCAGGAGAACGGAATGAACCCGGGAGGCGGAGCTTGCAGTAAGCCAAGATTGCGCCACTGCACTCCAGCCTGGGCAACAAAGCGAGACTCCGTCTCAAAAGAAAAAAAAAGAAATGTGTATCCAAAATTTGGGACTGGATGCAGTGACTCATGCCTGTAATCCCAGCACTTTGGAAAGCTGAGGCAGGAGGATTGCTTGAGCCCGGTAGTTCAAGACCAGCCTAGGCAGCATGGCAAAATCTTGTCTCTACAAAAAATATTAAGAAAAAACATTGGCTGAGTGTAGTGCTGTGCGCCTATAGTCCCAGCTACTCAGGAGGCTAAGGTGGGAGAATCCCTGAGCTCGGGAGGTTGAGTGAGCTATGATCACATCGCTGCACTCCAGCCTGGGCAAGAGAGTGAGACCCTGTCTCAAAACATAAAATAAAATAAAATAAAATAAAATTTGATATTTTTGGTATTTAGTATAAGTATATACCATGCAATATTCAGGATGCACTTATACTAAAAAATGATTCATTACTTTCCTAACATTCAAATGTAACTGGATATGTTTACTTTTATGCTAAATCTGTCCACTCCAAAATTAGGGCTTATCCAACTCTTTAAGTGCAGTGTGTACATCAAATTCAACCGTCAGTTCTGGGAGCTGGTGTTCCCTGGGTTAAGCCTCCTTCCTCCCTCCTATCTGTAATCAAAGTAAATAGTAAAACAGTGTTTGGGAGGGAAACTGGGGCTTCCGGCCTGCTCTCTCACCATCTCTGAGAGTATCAGAAGTGTGGACAGACCCGTCCAACCCTTAGTGGCGTCTTTTCACCCCGTCGTACCAGTACAGGCCTTGGGCTGCTCCCAGGACTAGGACGATGCGCTTGCTGAGTGTGAGGTCTTCTTCCCTATCCAACAGCTCCCTCAGGGTCCCAAGTTCACAGTACTCCATGACGATGGAGAATTGAGGTGGAGTCACTGGTGGAAAGAAGCCAGGCACTATGAGGATCTGCCCTACTCGAAGCTTCCCCTGTCCTTAGCCCGCCTCTCCCAGCCTCAGTACAGATATAGACTGGCTCTGCTGTGAGTCCCATTTCTCCCCCAATTCTCAGCCCACAGTTTAGCTCCCCACCTCCTTGAACAGACCAAATATGCCCGGAATTCCCATCCTCTTCTCCATACTTGGCTTGTCGTAATTCTACCTTAAAAAAAAAAAATTGGCTGGGTGTGGTGGCTCACGCCTGTAATCCCAGCACTTTGGGAGACCAAGGTCAGGAGTTTGAGATCAGTCTGACCTACATGGTGAAACCCTGTCTCTACTAAAAATACAAAAAGTAGCTGGGTGTGGTGGCAGGTGCCTGTAATCCCAGCTACTTGGGAGGCTGAGGCAGGAGAATCGCTTGAAGCTGCGAGGCAGAGGTTGCAGTGAACAGAGATCGTACCACTGCACTCCAGCCTGGGCAACAGAGCAAGACTCCGCCTCAAAAAAAAAAAAAAAAAAAATGTTCTGCCAGGCATGGTGACTCATGCCTGTAATCCCGGCTCTTTGGGAGGCTGAGGCGGGTGGATCACTTAAGGCCAGGAGTTTGAGACCAGACTGGCCAACGTGATGAAACCTCGTCTCTACGAAAAATGTAAAAATTAGCCAGGTGTGGTGGCACATGCCTGTAGTTGCAGCTACTAGGGAGGCTGAGGCAGGAGAATTGCTTGAACCTAGGAGGTGGAGGTTGCAGTGAGCAGATCGCACCACTGCACTCCAGCCTGAGAGACAGAGCGAAACTCTGTCTCAAAAAAAAAAAAAAATTCTTTTTCTTTTTCTTTTTTTACTTCCATCTCCTTTTCTTAGTTTAATTCTAAATTTTCTTGAGCAGTTATTTGGGGAATGTCTTCCTCACTCAGCTGGAAGCCCAAGAAGGCAGGAAATGTGTCT
>NW_012101698.1:6230803-6232738 GCF_000951045.1 Mandrillus leucophaeus
GGTTCACGCCATTCTCCTGCCTCAGCCTCCCGAGTAGCTGGGACTACAGGCGCCCGCCACCTCGCCCGGCTAGTTTTTTGTATATTTTAGTAGAGACAGGATTTCACCATGTTAGCCAGGATGGTCTCGATCTCCTGACCTCGTGATCCACCCGTCTTGGCCTTGTTTTTATTTTTGAGATGGAGTCTTGCTCTGTTGCCCAGGCTGGAGTGCAATGGTGCACCCTCAGCTCACTGCAATCTCCGCTTCCCAGGTTCAAGCAATTCTCCCACCTCAGCCTCCTGAGTAGCTGGGACTACTGGTGGCTGCCACCAGACCCAGCTAATTTTTGTAGTTTTAGTAGAGATGGGGTTTCACCATGTTGGCCAGGCTGGTCTTGAACTCCTGACCTCATATGACCTGCCCGTCTCGGCTTACCAAAGTGCCGGGATAATAGGTGTCAGCCACTGCACCTGGCAGCTTTATAATGTTTTAGAGCAACAAGATGCACCCCTCTTCCAGGCTGGCATCTAAACATGTACCCCCTTATTTCCCAGTGGGCTGAAAGGAGAAGATGTGGCCATGTTAGTGCAAACCAACCCTCAGCCTTCACCGCTGCTCTCCTAAAAGAAGATGAGAACATGCATCTTGGGATGAAAAAAAAAATTAACATTGATAATAATCACACTTTGTAGATTCCACCCTTCGTGGTGTTCTTTAAAAAAAGTGCAACACATTGAAACACAGGAGGTATATTCCAGGCCATCCAAAGCTTGACCAATCCCAGAAGCATTCCTTACCTGTTTCATCAATGCAAATCCCGAATATACGCAGGATGTTGGGAGATTCAAATTTCTTCATGGTTTTGATCTCATCGTTGAAAGTCTGCCTCACTATTCTATGAGGATAAAGGGAGAAATCGGGATTTCAGAACTGGAAGGTTCCTTAAGAACATTCAATGTGGTGACTCTGTGTATGTGGGGGTGGGGGTATCAGCATCTCCTGGGGGTAAGAACTGGTGCCAGGATGAGGTCAGCTACTGATGACAACATGTAGAACCCCTCGGGTGCCTGTGGCAGCACAATTAGTCCCTCGGGGTCTGTGAGATATTAATGGAGCTTGCTAATATCTTTTCAGTAGTTAAAATAGTCTGATAGAATTGTATTTTTATGACCTACAGGGCTTTCCTAGGCAAACTAAAAAGTCAAGCATTTGTTATTGTTTTTAGGCCGTAACCTGTTGTTTAGCATATACTCTGACAGATGGTGGTGTCTGTCTTTTTTTTTGTTTTTTAAATTGGAGACAGGGTCTTGCTCTGTCGCCCAGGCTGGAGTGCAGTGGTGCGATCTTGGCTCACTGCAGCCTCCACCTCCCAGGTTGAAGCGATTCTCATGCCTCAGCCACCTGAGTAGCTGGAACTGCAGGTGCATGCCACCATGCTCGGCTAATTTTTGTATTTTTTTTTTTTTTGTAGAGACGTGGTTTCACCATGTTGGCCAGGCTGGTGTCAAACTCCTGGCCTCAAGTTATCTGCCCACCTCCGCCTCCCAAAGTGCTGGGACTACAGGTGTGAGTCACCATGCCCAGCCTGTGATGAGTGTCTTTGATTAATAAAAATAAGGATATTTATTAAGTGAAATCTTATAACCAAAATTCCTTCCAAAACATGGGCCTTAAAAAATGTGAGCAGGTAAATTATTAAAAAGGATCACTGGAACTACCAACTCAATCCAATCTGTTCATTCACTCTGAGTCTTAGATTCAAAGGGTAAAGGAGGCTTGTGCAAGGTCTGTCAGAGAAACAGGGCAGGTTCAGAGCCTACAAAAGTCAATTGTATTTCTATCTGCTAGCAATTAACGATCAAAAGATTAAATTAAAAATTGTCATTTCCAATAGCATAAAGAGAATAAAATACTTAGCAATAAATTTATAAAAGAAGTGCAAGTCTTACCCTG
>NW_012101698.1:6234817-6238493 GCF_000951045.1 Mandrillus leucophaeus
TTTCGTTGGAGTCTTGCTCTGTCACCCAGGCTGGAGTGCACTGGCACAATCTCAGCTCACTGCAACCTTGGCCTCCAAGGTTCAAGTGATTCTCCTGCCTCAGCCTCCCAAGTAGGTGGAATTATAGGCTCACACCACCATGCCCAGCTAATTTTTGTATTTTTTGTAGAGACGGGGTTTCACCATGTTGGCCAGGCTGGTCTTGAACTCCTGACCTCAGGTGATCTGCCCGCCTTGGCCTCCCAAAGTGCTGGGATTACAGGTGTGAGCTACTGCACCCGGCCTGTAAATATACTTAAAGTCATTAAATTGTACATTTTAAATAGGTAAATCTTATGGTATGTAAAATATATCTCAATAAAACTGTTAAAAATACGATCTCAATCAAAATCTTGATCGCATTTTGAGGAGTGTGATAAAACTTTCTTTGATATTTATTTAGCTAAGTCAACCCGAAAAAGAAGAATCAGGAGGAAGTTCTTTACCAGATACCAAAACTTACTGCAAAGTCACATGAAAAACACAGTAACAGTGTGTCATTGATACAGAAACAGACAAATTGATCAGTGGGAAAGATTAGAGAGATCAGAGTCAGATCCATGTCTATATAAAAACTTAATATACAATAAATATGGTACCACAAATCAACAAGGAAAAGACAGACCACTTAATACATGGTATAGAGAAAACTGACTTACTATGTGGCTAAAAATAAAAGTTAGCCCTACATAATGTCACATACAAAGGTGGATTCTAGTAGGTGGATTAACGTGGATTAAAACCTAAATATAAAAAATAAAACTGTAAAGTTAAGAGAAGAAAATATAGAATGCCTTTAAGATCTAGAGGTGGGGAAGGGTACCTCCAGAGCACAAATAAAAATCTGCAATATCTAAAGCTGACAAGTGCTTGATTTCCACAATATACAAAGATCTACAAACAGACAAGACAAAAGCAGCAACCATGATGGAAAAAAGGGCAGAGGATATGAACAGGCAATCTATGGAAGAGAAAACCCAAATAGCTAAAACATGTGAATAAGGGCTTGAATTCATTAGTAAAAACAGAAATGCAAGTTCAAACAACTACAAGATATTGATCACTTTATAACTAGAAGGATGAAGGTAATTAGAAATCTGGATAACACTAAAGGTTGATGAGGTTGCTTGTGGGAGTGTAGGCATAGACACTCTGTTCTGAAGAGTTGCCTGGTAGTACTTAGTCACTTAATATACACATATCCTATGGCCCACCATTTTCTCTCCTGGTGCTATATCCCAAAGAATTCTCATACAGGTCCCTAAAGGGATACTTAGTATGGCACCTTTTTGATGGGGAGAAGTTGGAAGTTGACTGGATTTCATCACTGGAAAAAAAAAAAATAGACAAAATATATGGCTCATGCCTGTTATTCCAGCACTTTGGAAGGCTGAGGCAGGAGGCGCTTGAGTCCAGGAGTTCCAGACCAGCCTGGGCAGCACAGTGGGACCCTGTCTCTACAAAAAATTTAAAAATTAGCCAAGCATGGTGGTGCACACTTGCTGTCCCAGCTACTTGGGAGGCTGAGGTGTGAGGATTGCTGGAGCCCGGGAGGTTAAGGCTGCAATAAGCTATGATCTCACCACTGCACTCCAGCCTGGACAACAGAGTGAGACCTTGTCTCAAAAAAAAATAAAAATAAAAATAAAAAATTGGCAAAATGGGGATCTTCACCATGGATGGCAGACAGAAATTAAGGAGTCCAAGTATGGAACATGTTTCATGATGTTGAGTAAGAAAAATGAGGAAAGGAGGTAACAGACACATAACTCTACCAGTTGTGAACAGGAAAAATGTATGCATACATTTTACAAGAACAGATACAAACAAAACACACTAGAATTACTGTCTGGGGAGGGGATGAGCAACTGGGAAACAGGGTTGGAAGAGAAAGTTTTTTTGTTTTTTTAAAATATATACATGAATAAAGGAGAGAAGACTAGAACTGAGGTGGAAAGATATGTTTAAGTCAAGACTGCTCTTTAATAGTGGAGAGCAGTCATTTAACCCTTTGAGGCCCAGGCTTCCTCATCTAAAAATGGAGACAATACCCCTCTCTCCCTGGAGCTGTCTCTTATACACATCTAGATGTGTATAAGAGACAGATTTCAAACATATCACAAGGCTACAATAATGAAAACAGTATAGTGCTATCATAAGACTAGACAAATAGATCAGTGGAATAGAATTGGGAGTCCAGAAGTAAAGTCATACAGATAAAGCCAGTTGATTTTTCACAGTTTTTTTTTTTTTTTTTGCAACGCGCTCTGTCACCCAGGCTAGAGTGCAGTGGTACAATTTCTGCTCACTGCAACACCTGCCTCCTGGGTTCAAACGATTCTACTGCCTCAGCCTCCCAAGTAGCTGGGACTACAGGCACCTGCTACCACGCCTGGCTAATTTTTTTGTATTTTTAGTAGAGATGGGGTTTCACTATGTTAGCCAGGATGGCCTTGATCTCCTGACCTGGTGATCTGCCCACCTTGGCCTCCTAAAGTGCTAGGATTACAGGCATGAGCCACTGTGCCCAGCCAACGCCCAGCTAATTTTTATATTTTTAGTAGAGATGGGGTTTCACCATGTTGGGTAGGCTGGTCTCGAACTCCTGACCTCAAGTGATCTACCTGCCTCGGCCTCCCAAAGTGCTAGGATTACAAATGTGAGCTGCAGTGCCAGGTCAGCACAGTCTTTTAAACAAATGGTTCTGGCACATCTGGATATCAACATGCAGAAAAATGAAGTTGAATGACTACCTTATACAATACACCAAAATTAACTCAACATTGGAAACCTAAATATAAGAGCCAAAATTATAAACTCTTAGAAGAAAACACAGGAGGGCCAGGTGCAGTGGCTCAAGCCTGTAACCCCAGCATTTGGGAGGCCAAGGTGGGTGGATCACTTGAGGTTAGGAGTTTCAGACCAGCCTGGCCAACATGGCAAAACCCGTCACCACTGAAAATACAAAAATTAGCTGGGCATGTTGGCGCACGCCTGTAGTCCCAGCTACTCGGGAGGCTGAGGCATGAGAATTGCTTGAACCCAGGAGGTGGAGGTTGCGGTTGAGCTGATGTCACACCACTACACTCCAGCAGGAGTGAAAGAGCAAGACTCTATGTCAAACAGAACAAAATGAAACCCCCCCCCAAACCTGTACATGAATGTACACAGAAACATTATTCATAATAATCAAAAAGTGGAAAAAACACAGGGTTCATTAACTGATCAATGGATAAATAAGATGTCCATACAACAGACTATCATTCAGCCATAAAAAGGAATGAAGAAATGATACTTGCTACAATATAGATGAACCTTGAAAATATCATGCTAAGTGAAAGAAGCCAGACTCAACAGATCACGTATTGTATTATTCCATTTACATTAAAGATTTGGAAAAGGCAAATCTATAGAGACAGAAGGTAGGAGTGTTGCCTGGGGCTCAGGATGGTGGTGATGGGGGTGAATGAGGAACGACTGCTAGTGGTATAGGGTTTCCCTCCTTCCCTCTCTCCCTCCCTCCCTCCCTTCCTTCCTTCTTCTTTTTTTTCTTTCGTTGGAGTCTTGCTCTGTCACCCAGGCTGGAGTGCACTGGCACAATCTCAGCTCACTGCAACCTTGGCCTCCAAGGTTCAAG
>NW_012101698.1:6240513-6242988 GCF_000951045.1 Mandrillus leucophaeus
GAATAAAGGAGAGAAGACTAGAACTGAGGTGGAAAGATATGTTTAAGTCAAGACTGCTCTTTAATAGTGGAGAGCAGTCATTTAACCCTTTGAGGCCCAGGCTTCCTCATCTAAAAATGGAGACAATACCCCTCTCTCCCTGGAGAGTTACAGAGAATAAGTATTAGTACACACGAGAGAACCACACAAAACAACTTACGCAATGCTGCCAGCCTGGGGTTTGTTGAATACTTTTATGGTCACTGGAGCTCTGTGGTATTCTCCTTTATAAAGTGTGCTGACTTTATTTTCCCTTAGCAGAATCCACGGGGATCCTGAGAGCTGCTCCTTCTTGATCTCCTTGATTTGCTCTTGCGGGATCTGCATGCATTTTGGTAGTAAACCTGACCTCATCCCCAAGAGGAAAGACGATAAAAGAGTCAATGAGCAGAGGAAGGGGTCTTAAGGGAGGTGGCATCCTTGTGATGTGTGAGTGGGAAACTCTACAACATGAACCAGAGCTGGTCGTGGCTGGGGCTTCTGATCAACTCAGCCCAAGGGAGCGGCTCCAATGCCTCTGAGTGACCAGTAGAGACACAGTTGGATAGTTAACAGAATGTGTCATCCACTTCCTTTCGCTCCTCTTCAAATCCCACCTGTCCCTCCAGCCTTAACCCTCATCCAGACTCGTCTATCTCATCCTGGAAGGATCTCTATTCCTGTTACCCAGAGCTTGGCATTTGAGCATCTGGCATCTGGTCTAGTCATTTCAGATCTAGTAGTTAGGGACATAGTTCAAGCTCAGTAACCTTGCTGTTGTGTGTTCACTGTCTGTCTTTCCTCTTTTCTCCTCTACCCCATGCGCTCCTGGAAGTCAGTGTCCTTCTCTGCATCTTAGTCCCCTCTTTGCATGGCTTCTGGCATAAAACAGATACAGTTTTGCTGAATGAATGAATGAGTGGGCATTTTAAATTTGATTTGAATTTTTTCTTGGAAATTCAGCAACCGAACTGAAGCTTTGATGCTATTCATAGAGATTTTTAAGCACTTTGACAGCTGTTAGAAGATATCTTACTGGTCAAGAAGCCGCCTCTGGATGTTATTCCGCGGACAGAAGCCTGGGCTAGCCATGAATGGATCCCCAAACCTGTGGGCTGCTTCCAGTCATCCAGCACAGAAAATGGACAAACGCAGGGGTAGGGGGAGGCTGGGGTCCCAGTAAACTGATGACTTCTAGTTTGGGGGCCATCAGAAACATCAGGGCACATGAAAACTTACACTGCCTCAAAGTTTCCTTGATTTCTTTCATGTTGATTTCTAATCGTCTCAATGAAGCTTCTATTTCTTCATTATCTGCAGGAAAAAAGGGCAGTGAATGCTCAAAACAAATTAAAATCACATGCCAATCAAAACTAAAATGCTAATTAAAACTGTTGAGATATCATTTTTTACTTATCATATTCATTATGATGGGATTACTACTGATCACCAATATTCAGATTTCTACTTCTAAGCACATAGGAAATGCATTAAAGCATAGCTGGGTAACTCACTTTGGCTAAGAAATGAAGGAAAGAGATGTCTGTCACTTCCCAGAGGGAGCATTTAACTGACTCTGCATAAGGTTCCAATCTGGCTGCTTTGGAAGTGAAGGAAGTTTGTGTCAACAGAGGAGTGCTATGCTATTGAAAGTATCCTAGAAGGGGGACATTCACCTTGGAGAGTCCCCTGGACTTTGCCTGAATGAGAAATAAACTTGTTTTTTTAGAACACTGAGTTTGTTTTTTTTTTTTTAAACTACAGCACAATCAAATCTATCCTGATTTATATACTCAGAAACATGTTTGAAAATTTACAACACACTATTTACAATGGTCAGCCATCCCTGTCTGCCCAGGACTGAGGAGTTCTGGGGACATGAAACCCTGACTACCAAAAGTGGGAAAGTCTGTTATGGGAAAAGTATAGAGAAGCAGATAACCTCATGCATCGTTGGTAGGAGTAATATCTGTGCAACTTCTACCAAAATTTAAAATGCTTATAGTCTTTGACCTAGTGATTTTACCTAATAATTCCACTTCTGGGAATTTCTCATAAAGATATCTTGAAATAGGCCAGGCGTGGTGGCTCATGCCTGTAATCCTAGCACTTTGGGAGGCCGAGTCAGGCAGATCACTTGAGGTCAGGAGTTTGAGACCAGCCTGGTCAAACTGGTCAGTAGAGATGGTAAAACCCCGTCTCTACTAAAAATGTAAAAGTAAGCTGGGTGTCATGGCACATGCCTGTAATCCCAACTACTCGGGTGGCTGAGGCACAAGAATTGCTTGAACCCAGGAGGCAGAGGTTGCAGTGAGCCAAGATTGTGCCACTGCTCTCCAGCCTGGGTGATAGAGCAAGACTCTGTCTCAAAAAAAAATAAAAATAAAAATAAAAAATTGGCAAAATGGGGATCTTCACCATGGATGGCAGACAGAAATTAAGGAGTCCAAGTATGGA
>NW_012101698.1:6243038-6246316 GCF_000951045.1 Mandrillus leucophaeus
GAAAAGAAAAAAAAGTTCTGGTGATAGATGGTGGTGATGGTTTCAGAACCATGTGAATATACTTGATGCCACTGAATTGGCATCTAAAAATGGTTGAAATGGTAAATTTTATGTTATGTATATTTTATCACAAAAAATGGGAAAAAATGATGGGTGTATGTATTGGGTTGTTTTCGAATTTGTATGCTGCTGGTATGATCATACAACAAAACAAAACAGTAGGATAGATGCCAAGTAGGAAAACAAGCTATATAATTCCGTGGATATTTACATGGGAGATATTTAAAATTATTTAATGAGAAAAGAAGAAACAGAACAATGTGTTTGGTATGATGCTGACTGTGTGACAACAATAAAATATAAATACTTAAATCTCCAGAAGGGTATTCAAGAAACTGGTAGATTGTGTGATTGTATCTCACATTTTGATAATGGTTGCACAAATATCCTTCTACCAACAATGGATTAGATTATCAGTGTGTCTATATGGTTTCCATTAGACTTCCCCAGTTTCAGTACTGAAGGTCTCACGTCCTCAGAACGGGAAACGGGGCCCTCGAGGTCAAGGAGGGAGATTTACTTCTCATGCTGGCCCCTCTCCACCCTTTGGTTTTGGAGACAGAATCTCGCTCTGTCACCCAGACTGCAGAGCAGTGGAATAATCATGGCTCACTGCAGCCTCGACCTCCTAGGTGACTGTAATCCCAGCACTTTGGGAGGCTGAGGCAAGAGGATCACTTGAGGCCAGGAGTTCTACACCAGCCTGGGCAACATAGTGAGACTCTCTATCTGCAAAAAATAAAATAAAAATTAGCTGGGCATGGTGGCATGCACACCTATAGTCCCAGCCACTCCAGAGGCTGAGGTGGGAGGATCACTTGAGCCTGAGACTACAGTGAGCTATGATTGTGCCACTGTCCTCCAGCCCATGCAAAAGAGACCCTGTCTCAAAAAATGAAACAAAACAAAATACTCCTCCTCTACACTGACTTGCCCAAATTTCACCAGCCCTCACCGTATATCTGGGCCAAAGGATGTTAGGAGTTTTGAGCTACAAGTATGTTACAGCTGCTCAAACTTCATCCTTGCTGCTCCTTTGGCGAATTAAAGTGAGGCTAAAATGTGTTCAACTGCACTCCCACTCCCCACCAAAAACCGAACTTGCCCCTTCTTAGCATCTGGAAGGCTCGCCTGTCTTCGTCTGCATCCTGCTGATCTTCCTGTGCCCAGGACGCTCCTTGGCTTATGCGTGAAACAGGCATGCGTTGCTCAATCTGTAGTAACAGCGAGAGCTCCTTCCAGACATCATTCAGGTTCTTGTTCACATCCTTGAAGAGTATTTTGTCCTGGCTTGCTGTTAGAAACCTGCAGATATTGGATCTATTGCTGAATTTTTCTATCTCCTCATTAGCCTCCTCCAGGGCAGCCTTGAAGCGGTTCATGGCTGTAGTTAACTTCTCAGAGGGCACGCTCCTCTTTCCTTGGTCCTGGAGCATCTCCAGAGACTCGACCAGGCCGAGGACGCGGTGGCCCAGGCGCCGGCACTGTTTCTTGCAGTATTTCATCTCTTCACACCGTTTGTGGATGACCTGGCCAAGGGTGATAATATGCTTCAAATTTTCCATTCCTGGAAGAAATGAATGTAATTTGGTGAAGTCCCCAAATCTCCTGCATATTCACTACTTGGCTAAGAAAGAATCAAAGGGGTCTGTGATTTAAATGCCTGAGGAGGTCTCCCTAGCATTTTCATGCAAGATGGAGATGGTTTGCTGCCCACCAAAACCTGTTCTGCCCTCCCACAATAATAGAGTAGCTCGGAAGAGCTGGTCCAGCCAGAACTACATCTCCCAGCCTTCCTTGCAGCGTGATGTGGCCATGTGACTAGTTCTCACCAATGGGGTGTAAGTGCATGTGACCCGCTCTACTTCGGACTGGGGCAACTTTGCTGCCTCCACAGACTCTCCCTTTGCTGGCTGGCTCCGCGTGAAGAAGCGGCCCTAGGGGTGGTGGAGCCCCAAGAAGGGTCCTGAGTCCCTGGATCATCACTTGGAGAAGAGCTACCCACAGACCTGGAACGTCTGTCATGGACTGTTAAGTGATCAAGGAATAAACTTGTATTGCATGTAAATTTTCAGGTCGATATGTTTACATCAGTTTCGCCTATTACAAATATATCCTGCTAAAGCGTAGAGGTTTCAGGGGCCAGACAGGTAATTCAAATGAGTGAAGTGAGCTGGGCTAGTCTTTACTGCCACAGATAAGTATGTTTCTTTCTCTTTTTCTTAAAACACGTGGACTGTCTATCTTTCATTTTTCCTACAAAAATTTGTTCAGTTTCTTCCTACAGTGCTTTAAGAAAAATGCAGCTGAGCGAGGTGGCTCCCACCGATAATCCCAGCACTTTGAGAGGAAGAGGCAGGAGGTTTGCTTGAGGCCAGGAGTTCCAGATCAGTCTGGACAGCAAAGTGAGACCCTTTCTCTAGAAAAATAAAAAATAAAATAAAATATATAAAATATAATATTGGCTGGGCGCAGTGGCTCATGCCTGTAATCCCAGCACTTTGGAAGGCTGAGGAGGGCAGATCACTTGAGGTCAGGAGTTGGAAACCAGCCTGGATGGTGAAACACCGTCTCTACTAAAAATACAAAAATTAGCTGGGTGTGGTGGTGCACGCCTGTAATTCCAGCTACTCGGAAGACTGAGTCAGAAGAATTGCTTGAACCCAGGGGGCAGAGGTTGTACTATCTCAAAAAAAAAGTAATATATTACATATATATTGTAATACATATATAATATTCCATATATAAAATATATATAATAAATTAACCTGGTGTGATGGCACACACCTGTAGTCTCAGCTGCCTGGGAAGTTGAGATAGGAGGATTTCTTGAGCCTAGGAGGTTGAGGCTGCAGTGCCAGCTTCCTACTCTCAACCTCTCTGTCTTCTCTGAACGTGAGTGAGGAAGCACAGAGCCCTGATCCTAAAGCTTGGAATGAGGCTAACCTGAGCATGGTAGAATGGAAAGGGAGAAAGAATCTGAGTCCTTGATGAGAACATTGAGCCACTGGTTTGAACTGACACTGAAGTGTACCCCACCCACTAACTACAGGTTACATGGACCAATGACCTCCCTGATTGTTTAAGGCAGTTTGAATCATGTTTGCTTTATTCGCAACTAAAGCCAACTGTGTTCAGCAATGAATGATGATAATAATGATGATGCTAGATCTCTCAATTCACCCACTACATCCTAAGTGCTCTGGAACCCCCAGCTC
>NW_012101698.1:6247321-6248340 GCF_000951045.1 Mandrillus leucophaeus
TGTTGGCCAGGCTGATCTTGAACTCCTGACCTCGTGATCCACCCGCCTCAGCCTCCCAAAGTGCTGGGATTACAGGTGTGAGCCACCACACCTGGCCTTTTTTTTTTTTTTAACAGCTCAGTGAAAAAGGTAGGTTAAGTATTACCACCAGTTTATGGATTAAATAACAGCTTGGCCTGGAGCCCAAATATGGCTTTAAAAATTGAGTGAGGCACTGGCAGAAGTGAAACTAAATAAATGAGAATTGATATATTTGCATTTTTGCTGCCTGAGAGTTACAGTGATTGGGCAAGGGAGGTAAGAGTTATTAGGGCACTCCTAAAAAGACTAGCGGATCTCAGACTACCCAGCTATTCCCACATGCTAAGCACGTATCTTCAAGGCTATGTCTTGGGAATTGTGAGGGCAAAGGGTTTTACACTTTCTCTGTTGCACCAGAAACAGAAGCACATGTGACAACGTTGTTCAAGGAATCTTGCAAATTTTAGCTTCCTAGCTCCAAGCTCCAGTTATCTTACTACCAGCCTCATCAGAAAGCCATATCTCAGCACTAACTAATCAGAAAGGAAAGTGGGGAAAATATTGCACCCATAGAAGTGACAAACAATTTAAAATAATTAATTATACAGTGGTGGCATGGTATGAAGAAAATTGTAGCGGGCGCAGTGGCTCACGCCTGTAATCTCAGCACTTTGGGAGGCTGAAGCAGGTGGATCACCTGAAGTCGGGAGTTTGAGATCAGCCCAGCCAACATGGTGAAATTCCATCTCTACTAAAGATACTAAAATTAGCTGAGCATGGTAGCAGGTGCCTGTAATCCCAGCTACTAGGGAGGCTGAGGGAGGAGAATTGCTTGAACCCGGGAGGTGGAGGTTGCACTGAGCCAAGATCATCCATAGCCACTGGACTCCATCCTGGGCAACAAGAGCAAAACTAATCCATCTCAAAAGAAAAAAAAAAAAAAAAAAAAAAAACAGAAATTTGGCTGGGCGCAGTGGCTCATGCCTGTAATCCCAGCA
>NW_012101698.1:6254782-6255590 GCF_000951045.1 Mandrillus leucophaeus
GCAACTAAAGCCAACTGTGTTCAGCAATGAATGATGATAATAATGATGATGCTAGATCTCTCAATTCACCCACTACATCCTAAGTGCTCTGGAACCCCCAGCTCTCCATGGTTATTTTCATTTAACAGATGGAGATACTGGCTGGGCATGGTAGTTCTTGCCTGTTATCCCAATATTTTGGGAGGTAGAGGTGGGAGGATTGCTTGAGGCCAGGAGTTCCAGACCATTCTGGGCAACACAGCGAGACCCATCTCTACTAAAAATACAAAAATTAGCTGGGACTACAGGTCCCAGCTACTCAGGAGGCTGAGGTGGGAGAAT
Organism: Mandrillus leucophaeus; assembly: GCF_000951045.1. NCBI lineage: Eukaryota > Metazoa > Chordata > Mammalia > Primates > Cercopithecidae > Mandrillus > Mandrillus leucophaeus. Next base: position 6,255,104 of record NW_012101698.1, read on the forward strand.
TGCTTGAGCCTAGGAGGTCAAGGCTGCAGTGAGCTATGATGACACCACTGCACTCCAGCCTGGGAAACAGAGAGAGACCCTGTCTAGAAAAAACAAACAGGTGAAAAGTGAAGACGCTGTGGTTCAGGGAGGTTGCATTCAAATAATCACAAGGCCATGAAACCAGTTTCCAAAGTATTTAAAATAAAGTTAGGGTAGGGTGTGATGGCTCAAACCTGTAATCCCAGCACTTTGTGAGGCTGAGGCCAGGGGATTGCATGAGCCTGAGTTCGAGACCAGCCTGGGCAACATGGTGAAACCCTGTCTCTAAAAAAAAATACAAAAATGTGCTGGGTGTGGTGGTGCTTGCCTGTAGTCCCAGCTACTCCAGAACCTGAGGAGGGAGAATTGATTGAGGCTGGGAGGTCAAGGTTGCAGTGACCCATGAGTGTGCCACTGACTCCATCCAGCCTGGGCAACAAAATAAGACTGTGTCTCAAAAATACCA
>NW_012101698.1:6256705-6260423 GCF_000951045.1 Mandrillus leucophaeus
GGTGGATCACCTGAAGTCGGGAGTTTGAGATCAGCCCAGCCAACATGGTGAAATTCCATCTCTACTAAAGATACTAAAATTAGCTGAGCATGGTAGCAGGTGCCTGTAATCCCAGCTACTAGGGAGGCTGAGGGAGGAGAATTGCTTGAACCCGGGAGGTGGAGGTTGCACTGAGCCAAGATCATCCATCTCAAAAGAAAAAAAAAAAGAAAATTGCGCAAAACAAAGCTTGAAGAAAGGAGGAAAGAGAAGAAGTGTCATGTTTCTGGCTGGGAAGACTAAAATAGACCAACCCAGCAATCCTTCCCAAATTTAAATCCAATTTAATGCAGTTCCAATAAGACATCTAATGACATATTTTGGCATTGAAACAAAATGAAAAGTTCATTTGAAACAGGAAATTAGTAGGGATAACTAGGATTTTAAAAAATAAAGAAAAGGGGACTTGCCTGTATGACATTAAAATATATTAAAAACTGCAAAACATGGAGAAAAAAGCACCCTACAATAACTTCAATTGTTTAAGGGCTTATTAAGTATATGTGCTCTAAGGGAAGAAAGGGAATATAAATATATGCACACATAGACTGGGCAATTTGAATTTCTAGGAACTTATGATGCAGAAAGCTTGTGTGTGTAGATAGATGGCTACTAAGATGTTCACTGCAGTGCTATTTATAATATGTAAAACAAACAACTAAGAATATGTTCAGGCCAGCTGCAGTGGCTCACACCTGTAATCCTAGCACTTTAGGAAGGCGAGGTAGGAGGATCACCTGAGCCCAGGAGTTTGAGACCAGCCTGGGTGAAAAAGTGAGACCCTGGCTCTACGAAAAAATACAAAAAAAATTTAATTGGGTCTGGTGGTGTGCACCTTGTAGTCCTAGCTACTTGGGAGGATCTGGCAGGAGGATCACTTGAGCCCAGGAGTTTCGGAGGCTGCAGTGAGCTATGATTGTACCACTGCACTCCAGCCTGGGCAACAGAGGAAGACCCCATCTCTAATAATAAATACATAAAAAGAAAAAGTGGATTATGTTCATATGTTACGATGAGAAAACACGTTACTAATTTTAAAAGTGAAAAATCTTTAAACGGCAATAATTCAAATTCACCTCTTCCCTCCAAAAAATAAAAATAAAATAAAATAAAGATTATCAGACATTTACCTCTTCCCCCTCTCTCTCTGTCTCTCTCTCTCGCCTTCAGCCTGCAAACCTGAAGGCTTCGTTTTTCTGAGAAGACATCAGGTTACTTGTTCTCGTGTCCCTGTCCTCCACGACCCCTACCGCTACTGGGCCTCTCGCTTTGGCAGAAGGTAGTGCGAGATCCGAGCAGGCAGCTCCACCATCAGAGCCGAGGAAATGAAACCAACTCGGTCCTGAGTTCCAGGAATTGGGACCGGGCCACCTCACGCCCGGTTCTTTCCGTCACTGCCCAGGAATCCGGCTGCAGCCCCTCGGCCCCGCCGCCTCCTGGGGAGACCCCATGCTCACCTTCGTGCCTCCCCCGAGGGATGTGCGTCCAATCTGTCCCGTGCAGAGTTCCAAAAAGCTCGCTCTTCCGCCTTCTTTCCCACGACCGCCTCTTGCCCAGGCGAGAAGTCTGCAAACACGAGGCCCGCGGGAATTCCCCTGCACCCCCTTCCCTGGTGTCCGCGCCCTGCACTCCGCTGGCCGTGCCGGACACCACACGTGGCTGGCGGCGACAAGGAGCCCCGATCCTACCTGAGGGAAACCCCGGCCACTGCAGCTGCACTTGAGTAGGGTCCTTCCACTCAGCTACTTGGACGGCTGTTTCTGTCCTGTGCCCTCCGGAGGCCACCGCCTCAGGTCTGGGACGCCTGCAGGGAATGCTGCGACACTGCCCCCTCCGACCTGGCTCAGCTGCCAACTGCCAGGCTCACGGTGCCCCGGCTCCCTAGAGCCGCTTTCTAGGAAGCTCAGAACCACGAGCCCTCCCTTCCTCCTGCTATGCTCCTCCTGTCCTTTCCACACTCTCCCTGCCTTCCTTAAAGTCACTCTGTAACTACGCTGTACACGTCAGTGCCAGGCCTTCTTTCGGGGCTGGGGATTCAGAATAGAATAAGGTCCCAGCAACTACTATAACCAGGACACGGTGTGGGAAGGACTAGAAGTTTAGAGAAAACCTGCAAGTTGGAGAGGCGCTTCTGGTGTTTACTTTTCTGTGCTGGATAATATTGGCGTGGTGGGGAGGGTACTAGGGAAGAGACACCAAAGTGGGAAAAAAAATCACTTCCTTCTTTAAGGTCATTGCAGAACATCCTGTTATAGTGTGAGTCAGGTTTTCTTAAGATTAACTACATCTTCAGCTAGAAAGTCTAAGTAGTGTCACGCATTTACTCAACAGACTATTTGCCTCTGAAAGAACAGAACTGGGGGCTGGGCGCAGTGGCTCATGCTTGTAATCCCAGTCCTTTGGGAGGCTGAGGTGGCCGGATGACCTGAGGTCAGGAGTTGGAGACTATCCTGGCCAACATGGGGAAACCCTGTCTCTACTAAAAATACAAAAATTAGCCGGACATGGTAGTGCATGCCTGTAGTCCCAGCTACTCGGGAGCCTGAGAGGGGAGAATCACTTGAACCCGGCTTTGGTGATTGTTCGCCCTGCTATTCTTCCTCTCCTGAACCATCCGTTTTCTTCCTGTCTTAGGTGAAGAGATTCAGGTGAGGCAGGAGAATAGGGTCTGCAGGCAGGGAACATAAAGCTGATTCACGCTGACTTCCTAGAACTAAATAAAATGGAAACACTGCAGCTATGACAGGAAATATTTTCTTCATTTACATATGGTGTTCACTGAGTAAGTGACTTAGCAACTTAACTTCATCTTCTTCATTTACATAGGGTGTACACCAAGTAACCAATGGAAACCTCTAGAGGGTATTTAAACCCCAGAAAATTCTGTAATGGAGCTCTTGAGCCCCTATGCTCAGGCTGGCTCCCACCCTGTGGAGTGTACCTTTGTTTTCAAGAAATCTCTGCTTTTGTTGCTTCATTTTTTCCTTTCTTTGTTTGTGCCTATTGCCCAATTCTTTGTTCAAGACTCCAAGAACCTGGACACCTTCAACAGGTAACACAGGGGCATGTGATTTATTGAAGGAAGGCTCTCAGGAGAGCGGTGGGTAGGATAGCGCAGGGGAAGAAAAAGTGAAACAAGGATATAGTCAGTGGAGGTTCCATGGGGAGGTCTGGAACATGAAGCTCTGGAACAAGAGGCAGCCTCCTTTCTGCCAAGGGCAATCCTTCCAGATGAGGGGGAAGCTGTGTGAGTCTTTGGCTGTCAACATTCAGAGCAGCTGCAGGATGGGTATACTGATCTGCTATAAACAAAATCATACAATGTATAACCTTTTGGAATTGTTTTCTTTTCTTTTTTTTTTTTTTTTAACTGCACCACTATCAATGTACAAGACATTCAGTTTCTCTGCATCTGCAGCAGCATTTTGTTTTGTCCCTGTCTGGATTTTTAGCTATTCTAACAGCTGAATAGTGATATATCATCATGGTTTTTTGTTTTGTTTTGTTTTGAGATGGAGTCTCACTCTGTTGCCCAGGCTGGAGCGCAGTGGCACCATCTCAGCTCACTGCAACCTCCACCTCCTGGGTTCAAGTAATTCTCCAGCCTCAGCCTCCCAAGTAGCTGGGACTACAGAAGTGCACCAGCACACCTGTCTATTTTTTGTATTTTTAGTAAGAC
>NW_012101698.1:6261643-6262236 GCF_000951045.1 Mandrillus leucophaeus
AAAAATACAAAAAATTAGCCGGGCGTGGTGGCAGGCGCCTGTAGTCCCAGCTACTCGGGAGACTGAGACAGGAGAATGGCATGAACCCAGGAGGCAGAACTTGCAGGGAGCTGAGATCGTGCCACTGCACTGCAGCCTGGGCGACAGAGACGCCGTCTCAAAATAAATAAATAAATAAATAAATAAATAAATAAATAAATAAATAATAAATCAGACTTGATCAAAATTTGAAACTTGCTCTGCAAGGACCCTTTTAAGAGGATGAAAAGACAAATTACAGATTGGGAGAAAATATTTGCAAATCACATATCAAACAATACGCTTCTAAATAACTCATGAGTCAAAGAGGAAATTTTCTCAAGGGAAATGAAGATATATTTTGCTCAATAAATTTAAAGAGATCAAAATCATACAAAGTATCTTCTTTGACTACAATAGAATAAAACTAGAAATAAATAACAGGAAAGAGAACTGGAATATTCACAAATATGTAGAAATTAAACAACATACACTTAAACAACTAGTGGGTCAAAGAAGAAATCACAAGGGAAATTAGAAAACACTTAGAGACAAATAAAATAAAAGATACAACA
>NW_012101698.1:6262286-6263571 GCF_000951045.1 Mandrillus leucophaeus
GGGTTTCACCATGTTGGCCAGACTGGTCTTGAACTCCTGACCTCAGGTAATCCACCCACCTTGGCCTCCCAAAATGCTGGGATTACAGGCGTGAGCCACCGTACCTGGCCTCATCATGGTTTTAATTGGCATTTCTTTAGTGCCTGGTGATGATGTACATGTCTTCGTGTGCTTGTTTGCCATCTGTTTAGCCTCATTGGTGAAATGTCTGTCCATGTCTTTTGCCCAGTTTTAGTTGAATTGTTTTTTAAAAACTTGAGTTTTGAGAGTTTAAATATTCTAGATATTAGTCCTTTGCCAGATATGTGGTGTTCAAATGGTGGTGGAGTAACTGAACAAAAAAATGAACTTCACCTAAACCTCATATTCTATGCAAAAATCGCCTGAATGGATCATAGATTTAAAAGTAAAATGTAAAACAAGGAATCTTTTAGAAGAAAGCAGAGAGAACTGTGCAGAATTAAAAGACATTTCCTGTTGAGAAAGTGTCAGTGTTTGAAAAAAGTTTAAATGAGCCTTTAAAAATTTTTTTACTTTTAGTAGAGACAGGGGTCTCCCTGTGTTGCCCAGACTGATCTTGAACTTCTGAACTCAAGCAATCCTTATGCTTGGCCTCCCAAAGTGTTGGGATTATAAGCATGAGCCACCATGCCTGGCCAAATGAGTCTATTTAATTAGAATGGCTATTCATACTAAAAATTGTACAATATTGAAAATAATTTGGCTTTATCTTGGAGTTGCCATTTAAAAAAAAAACTCACAAAAATTAAAAACAAACAAACAAACAAACAAAACATGAAGTAGAACATGTAGAAGAAAATCTTCAGGACCTAAGGCTAGAAGAAGAATTCTTAGGCATGACACCAAAGCTGTTTATTTTTTTCTTCTTCTTCTTCTCCTTCTCCTTCTCCTTCTCCTTCTCCTTTTTCTTCGTCTTCTTCTTCTTTCTTCTTCTTCTTTTTTTTGAGACGGAGTCTCCCTCTGTTGCCAGGCTGGAGTACGGTTGCGTGACCTGAGCTTACTGAAACCCCCACCTCCAGGGCTCAAGCAATTCTCCTGTCTCAGCCTCCCAACAAGCTGGGGCTACAGGCATGTGCCACCATGCTCAGCTAATTTTTTTTTGTTTTTTAGTAGAGACGGGGTTTCAGCATGTTGGCCAGACTGGTCTCGAACTCCTGACCTCAAGTGATCCATCTGCCTTGGCCTCCCAAAGTGCTGGGATTACAGGCATGAACCACTGTGTCCAGCCCCAAAGCCATTATTCTTAAAATTAAAAAATGATGGC
>NW_012101698.1:6264449-6274521 GCF_000951045.1 Mandrillus leucophaeus
GGGAGGCTGAGGCAGGAGAATCACTTGAATCCAGGAGGCAGAGGTTTCAGTGAGCCAAGATCGTGCCACTGCACTCCAGCCTGGGCGACAGAGCGAGACTCCATCTCAAAAACAAAAAGAGAGAGAGAAGATCTCAAATCATTATCCCAACTCTACATTTTAAGGAACTAGAAAAAGAAGAGCAAACCAAACCCAAAACTAGCAGAAGGGAGGAAATAATCAAGATCAGAAAAGAGAAAATCAATGAAACTAAGAGTTAGTTCTTCGAAAAGATTAATAAAATTGACCAATCTTTAGCTAAACTAAAACAAGAAGAGAGAAGATGAAAATAAGGTAAATCAGAAATGAAAGTGGGGACCTTACTATCTACCTTATAGAAATAAAAAGGACTATGAGAGAAAACTATGAACAATTGTTTGCCAACCAATTAGATAACCTAGAGGAGATGGACAAATTCCCAGACACACAAAATTGACCTAATTCACTTAATGAGAAAGAGAAAATCTGAACATACCTACAACAAGGAAAGAAATTGAATTAATAATCAAAACTCGTCCGAACAAGAAAAGTCCAGGCCTAATAGTTTCACGGTGAATTCTACCAAACTTTTTTTTTCTTTCTTGGAGACTCGTATTTTATTTATTATATATATTTTTTATTATACTTTAAGTCCTGGGGTACATGTGCAGAATGTGCAGGTTTGTTACATAGGTATACACGTGCCACGGTGGTTTGCTGCACCCATCAGCCCGTTACCTACCTTAGGTATTTCTCCTAATGCTATCCCTCCCCTAGTCCCCCACCCATCCAACAGGCCCTGGTGTGTGATGTTCCCTTCCCTGTGTTGGTGTGTTCTCATTGTTCAACTCCCACTTATGAGCGAGAACATGCGGTGTTTTCTACCAAACATTTAAAAATAAATTAGCACCAATCATTCTCAAACTCTTCCAAAAATAGGAGAGGAGGAAACACTTCCCAACTCATTTTAAGAAACCAGCATTACTCTGATACTAAAGCCAGATAAAGATGCAAGAAAAGAAACTACAAACCAATATAACTTAAGAATCTAAGGGGCCGGGCGCAGTGGCTCACGCCTGTAATCCCAGCACTTTGGAAAGCCGAGGCGGGAGGATAATGAGGTCAGGAGATTGAGACCATCCTGGCCAACATGGTAAAACCCCGTCTCTACTAAAATACAAAAAAATTAGCCGGGCGTGGTGGTCCCAGCTACCTGGGAGGCTGAGACAAAGGAATCTCTTGAAACCGGGAGGCAGAGGTTGCAGTGAGCCAAGATCACACCACTGCACTCCAGCCTGGCAACAGAGCAAGACTCCACCTAAAAAAAAAAAAAAAAAGGAAGAAAGTAAACAAACAAGAAAACTTGTGCCTTGAGAAGGGGAATAGGTGATTCTTAGTAACAGAATGAGAAGTTTTCTGGCAACAATTCAGACACATCAAGAGTAGCCAAGAGTACAGAATCAAGTTATAGTAATAGAAAGCATTATTCTTCTAGACCTTTAAGATAAACATTTCAGTGTCAGGTCATAAAGGCAGAGTCAGAATTGGAGGAAAAAAAAGGTACAAGAGTTGATGAAAAGGTTGAAGGAAAGAGTTACTATCCCAGGCAACATCTTGCTCTGTTGCCCAGGCTGGAGTGCAGTGGTGTGATCGTAGCTCACTGCACCCTCAAACTCCTGGGCTCAAGTGACCCTCTTGCCTCAGCCTCTGAAGTAGCTAAGACTACAGGTGGTGTACCACTACACCTGGCTAATTTCTAAATCTTTTTCATAGAGAAAGGGTCTTGCTATGTTGTCCAGGCTGGTCTTGAACTGGTTTCAAGTAGTTCTCCTGGCTCCTATTTCATAATTTTTAAAAACATGTTTTTCCATAATAAAATTTTTGCATGTATTAATAGACCCAATAAATATAATATTTTACAAAATGTAAGCATCAAAGAACACACTTGTATTTATATTCAGTAATTTGGTTCATTAAAATAATATTTTACTTATTATTTAATATTAATTAATATTTAATATTCAATTAAATTGAGTAATATTCAACTAAATTGAATATTATTTTAAAAATAATATTTTTAAATGAACCAAATTACTGAATATAAATACAAGTGTGTTCTTGTATTTCATTAAAAATATTAGTTTTTAATGAAACAAATTGACCCAGACATTTAACGAATATCTATTATTTTATTTAATGTAACGTAACTTAAAAATTTCAAATTACATGAAAAGTTCATTTATAGACATTTATCCTATTACATTTACCTAAGTTATTTTATTTATTTATTTATTTATTTATTTATTTATTTATTTTTGAGATGGAGTCTCGCTCTGTCGCCCAAGCTGGAGTGCAGTGGCTCAATCTCGGCTCACTGCAAGCTCTGCCTTCCGGGTTCACGCCATTCTCCTGCCTCAGCCTCCCCAGTAGCTGGGACTACAGGTGCCTGCCACCACGCCCGGCTAATTTTTTGTATTTTTTTAGTAGAGACGGGGTTTCACCGTGTTAGCCAGGATGGTCTCGATCTCCTGACCTCATGATCCGCCTGCCTCAGCTTCCCAAAGTGCTGGGATTACAGGTATGAGCCACCGTACCCGGCCTATTTGATTTATTTTTTCAAGACCTCACTCTGTCACCCAGGTTAGAGCACATTGGCGCAATCTTGGCTCACTGTAGCCTCCGCCTTCGAGGTTCAAGCAATTCTCCCACCTCAGCCTCCCGAGTAGCTGGGACTACAGGCATGCACCACCATGCCTGGCTACTTTTTATATTTTTAGTAGAGTTTCACCATATTATATTTCTGCAATATATAGTTTCACCATATTATGGGGTTTCACCATATTGGCCAGGTTGGTCTCGATCTCCTGACCTTGTGACCCGCCCACCTAGACCTTCCAAAGTGCTGGGATTACAGGTGTGAGCCACCGTGCCTGGCCAGTCCTTGGAATTTTACCTGTGAGAAGTTTTTGAGGCCTGAATTGAAGATACATTTTTCCATAAAACGATTTTAATTGCTTCCTCTGAGAGCCTTGTGGCTCCACCAACTGGGCTATTTTACATTACAATTTTGGCTTGAGGTGTTTCAGATCACACAGTTTGCACGAATTCAGGCTTCAGACCTCAGTGAGGACTCTCCTTGTGGCTCTGCATCCTCAGCCTTTACCCACTCCATGCAGGAGATTTCACTTGCAGTGCCCTGGGGAGATGGGTTTCCTCTTGGTTCACTCTTACATTGAGGATATAACCCTTTGGGGTCTGTAGCGAACACATCTGTTCCTCCTCATCCTGTCCCCTCTGTCTACCTCTGGTCTTAGCCTCAATTGCGGTGGAAGGTTCTGTGTGAACTCTGTCTCAGCTCTGATTTCAGCCAGAGTTCCAGTGGCTAGTTCCTGCCTAGCAAGCTCATATTCAACTCGTGCTGATAGAATCCCACTGCAAATGCATACCTCTTCTTCCTGCTTTTCTCCAAGGACTTTTGCCAAAGCCAGCATCTGCTTGGCTTGCACGGCAGAGAAGTCCCTAAGTGAGGGTGAATCAATGTCCCTGAACACAGTCCTCACTCACAGGAGTGGAAGCTGGTGATAAATGCTCCAGCCTCCTGTCCTGTTGGACAATTCTGACATGTTTTCTCTATGCTTCTCAAGATGCCCTTACAGAATCTGTAGGAGAACCCCACATACTCAACTTTACACTGCTCTTCCAACTTCTCCCTTTCTAGACCTCCCTGGTTCTCGCTCTTTATTTCTGCAATCACCTCCCAAATAGACTGCCTGCATCCATGTGCTTGTTTTAGGTTTTGATTTTGTTGTTGTTGTTGTTGTTTATTTTTTGAGATGGAGTTTCGCTCTTGTTGCCCAGGCTGGAGTGCAGTGGCGCGATCTCAGCTCACCGCAACCTCCACCTCCCGGGTTCCAGAGATTCTCCTGCCTCAGCTTCCCAAGTAGCTGGGATTACAGGCATGAGCCACCACACCTGGCTAATTTTGTATCTTTAGTAGAGACGGGGTTTCTCCATGTTGGTCAGGCTGGTCTCGAACTCCCAACCTCAGGTGATCTGCCCGCCTTGGCGTCACAAAGTGCTGGCGCAAGCCATCGTGCCTGTAATCCCATTTTTAGGGAACCTAAAAGAAGATATAACCCCACTGCTTTTGCCAGAACAAAATATTTTTTCTTCTTTTAAATTTCTTCCTCCCCACTATAGGTATCTGGGATGGGACAGACACTTATGAGATGAGAATCCTGGAATTTTCCTAACTTCACATTCATCTTGTAGCATTCTTTACAGATAACATTTATTCATTGGAATCTGGTGTGGTCTTTGGGCAAAACGCCTAACTGTAAAGAAAACTCCAGCTGAAATTTTGCAATCATTATGGCTTTTTAGAAAGTTAGACTATTCATATACATAGTTCCAACTTCCTCTCAAAAATGGCAGATGAGTCAAGAATGTAAGTCAACAGAATGGGTAAAGTGGAAAAGACTAGAATTTTGAAATCACAGATACCTGCTTCCAAAATAGTCCCCGCGAAGGCAGTAATAACGGGGTAGGGCTGCATGCTGCCACCAGAGGGCAGCAGAGGCTGGGAACAGGTGGAGAGGCAAGGCCCAGTTACTGTTACCGTCTGAGATCTGGAGACAAGACGAGCATTTATTGGGCTCTGTTACAAGTTGGTCATTGTGCTGGGCACAATAAAAAATCACACAGAGTTCAAAGGCAGAGGGCAGAGGTCAGCGCCACCGGGGGAGTGGAACAGAGCAGAATTAAGAGGGAAGTTCTTCGGATCAACTAAGGAACCTTCAAAGACAGCATGCCTGGAAATACAAACCCAATACCAGAAATAAATATGATGGCTATTTTTTGGTCTGTTCTTGGCCATGGTAGCTAGGTCATCCCTGGAGAATCAGCTGAGGCAAATTTGTAGGGCCACTGGTGGTCAGCCAAACTGCAGATTTACTTTATGCTGATCAGAATTTAAATGGCCCTCTTGGCTGGGCATTGTGGCTCATGCCGGTAATCCCAGCACTTTGGGAGGCTGAGCTGGGAGGATTGCTTGAGCCCAGGAGTTCGACATCAGCCTGGGTAACATAGAGAGACCCTGTCTCTACTTGTAAAAATTTAAAAATTAGCTGGGCACGATGGCACATGCCTGTGGTCCCAGCTGTTTGGGAGGCTGAGGTAGGAGGATGTCTTGAGTCTGGGAGGTCAAGACTGCAGTAAGCTATGATCATGCCACTGCACCCTAGCGTGGGCAACAGAATGAGACCCTCTCTCTATAAATAAATCAATAGCCCCCTCCCTGAGCAAACACAAAACTTTTTTGGTTTGGTGGCTCTCCTACTACAGGATAAACACAATCCCACATCACAGGTCCAGGCTTTTCCCATCGGGCTAGATGTGTTGGCATTTTGATAATATCCCGTGCTTACTCTAACATCTAATCTTTGACTCTTACACTTGATGGCAAAATCCTCCAGCTCCCCCAGATGCTCACTGAGGTGGGGGCTGCTCCGTGAGCACTAACTGCTTGGGGATTGCGGGCCTCATGGCCTTCCTGTATTTTGCCCTGCTGTGAAAACACAGGCAATATGGCCGGGTGCAGGGGCTCATGCCTGTAATCCAAGCACTTTGGGAGGCTGAGGTGGGAGGATTGCCTGATTTCAAGAGTTTGAGACCAGCCTGTACAACATGGTGAAACCCCATCTCTACTAAAAGTACAAAAATTATTAGGCATGGTGGTGCGCACCTGTAGTTCCAGTTACTCGGGAGGCTGAGGCAGGAGAATGGCGTGAACCCGGGAGGCGGAGCTTGCAGTGAGCCGAGATCGCGCCACTGCACTCCAGCCTGGGCAACAGAGTGAGACTCTGTCTCAAAAAAAAAAGAAAAAGAAAGAAAATGCAGGCAATGACCCCTCCACACTCTCAAGTGCCTGTGAGGTGGGACTTGCTCTCTCTCCAAAAGGCCTTGTGGATACTCCCAACCCCACTGGACAGTTACAGCAGCGCAATGGGGGGCTCTGGGAGAATCTGTGAGATTTTCACCAATTGGATTTTCCATTAATACGTGGGCTTGGTTTCGTGTTGTCACTTTTTTTCTAACTATTCTCATTACCATGCTATAAACTCACTTATTTTTTGGCCTTTCTTTTTAGTTTTGTTTTACTCCCTTTTTTTCTTTTGAGACAGGGTCTCATTCTGTTGCCCAGGCTGGAATGCAGTGGTGTGATCACAGCTCACTGCAGCCTCAAACTCCTGGGCACAGGAGGTGATCCTCCCACCTCAGCCTTCCAAGTAGCTGGGACTACAGGTGTGCACTACCATACTCAGGTAATTTTCCTTATTTTTTGTAGAGATGGAGTCTCACTATGTTGCCCAAGCTGGTCTCAAATTCCTGAGCTAAAACAATCTGCCTGCCTTGGCCTCCTAAAGTGTTGGGATTATAGGCATAAGCCTCCATGCCTGGTCTGTTTCACCGTTTTTTATTTTTGGTGTTGTCGTTGTTGTTGTTGTTGTTGTTTTTGAGATGGAGTCTTGCTCTGCCACCCAGGCTGGAGTGCAGTGGCACAATCTCAGCTCACTGCAACCTCTGCCTCCCGGGTTCAAGCGATTCTCCTGCCTCTGTCTCCTGAGTAGCTGGGATTACAGGTGCCCGCCACCACGCCCAGCTAATTTTTGTATTTTAGTAGAGACGGGGTTTCACCATGTTGGCCAGGCTGGTCTCGAACTGCTGACCTCAAGTGATCCACTTGCCTCGGCCTCCCAAAATGCTAGAATTACAGGTGTGAGCCACTGCGCCCGGGCTGTTTCACTCTTCTTAAATAAAATTTTCAATTTTTTTTTTTTTTCTAAATCTTGCTCACCTTAGGCTTTTTCTCCCGCTGTGGCCATGTGTGTTTACACTCGTGGACTCCGCCTGTGTTCCTCGTCTGCTTCCCTCCCCCTGGGTGTGATGGTCCAGGGTGAGCTGCTCAGCTCCATCAGTAAATGAAGGTTCTGAGTTCTGCTGCTTGGACCATCTGGGTTCCAGGGATAGGCTTCAGGGACTCGAGTATGGGTGGCTCCGGACAGGTCCTACTTATCTTCAGGCTGGGAGCTGCAGGCATAAAGCTGCCCCTATGAGTGCCAGAGCAGGGAGACACAGCACAGTTTGGGGCGACCTTCCTGAGCTTCCCAACATCAGCTTGTTCTGCTTCTGTGTCCTCAGACAGGCGAGTTCAGGGCCAACCCCCTTGGACCTACTGAACTAGACCCTGAGTGCAAGGCCTTGGAGCTGCACTTTGACAGCTTCCTAGGTGGTTCTGATAGGGCAGCAGAAAAAGACAAGCAACAGTTTCACCGAGACTGAGCTGCCTGAGGTTCTAGTTCCCACTATGGGGATTTGTTGCTGGAGCCTTTCTCCCTGTTTTAGGAAAGTCAACTAGAAGCTCAGTTGGGGTTAAACTTCAGAAGAGATCCCTCCCCAGCAGTGGATCAAAGTGATTTGTGGCACAATGCATCCCAGGTGCAAGCAATAAGAGGAGATGCTGTCTGCAGAGAATTTAGAAACAGAATAAAGCTGAGTGAGAGAATAAGAGTAGTCAGCTTTTTTCTTTTGTTTTTATTTTGTCTTGTTTTCTTTTCTTGTTAGATATGGAGTTTTGCTATGTTGGGCAGGTTTGTCTTGAACACCTGGCCTCAAACGATCCTCCCCCCTTGGCCTCCCAAAGTGTTGGGATTACAGTCAGGTGCCATCGCGCCCAGCTGAGAGTTGGTCAGCTTTCAATTATCACCATGCCCCAGCAATTCTACCCACCCTGGTCAGGGCTAAAATCTCCCTCCCTGGGGACCGACCCCCGCCCCTCCACCCCTCCCCACACCACTGCCCCTTCCCAACCACGAGGGAGTCTGATGAACAACTCATTTTTGTTGGTTTCTTTTCAGTGTTTTATTTTTCAAAATATACAATTTTTTATTTCACAACTGTAGTTTTGTATATTTATTCCAAAATCTTTAAATAGCTCTGCAGTAAACAGTACAAATCACAAGGTTTGTCAAACTGCTTCTTTTTAGCCTTTACACTCGGCGAGTTTTCTTTTTTTTAGGTTTCAAGTAGTAACGGTTTGTGGGTGAGAAAGGAACCAAAAACAGGAGGAAACCATGTTTTTTACATAAACTCAACACGTAGGATTAGAAAGGGCCGTCTGACCAGCTCCTTGGTCTGGGACCAGACTAAGAACACGTGTCTGGTTTATAAATAAGACCGTCCTGGGAGCAGCGAGGGTTTTGGTTATGAGGAGGAAGGGGCAGGAACCTCATCTGCGGAGGCTGGGAGGCAGGGGGAGGTGAGGCACTGAGGGGAGGCTACTTCTGGGGAGGCCCGAGTGGGGGGCCGAGCCCACCTGTGCAGGGTGGAGGCCAAGAATGGCTGGGGACGGGCTGGGGCTGCCACCAGTGGAGAAGGCTCCTCAGCCTCCCTTGGGGAGAAGGGCTGTGATTCTGGAGGCAGGGGAGGGACAGCTAGAGAAGCTGCCAGGTCCTAAAGAAAGCGGCTGGGACTCCTGCCAGCCACCCTGGGCCCAACGGCACAGGTAGCTGGCAGGGCCAGAGGGGCTGCCCCAGGGTCTGGGGTGGACTGTGGGAGGCATCATGCTGTCTCGTCTTGTGAGAGCTCTTTGTCCACCTCGGAGCCACCAAAGCCTCCCCAGAAAGGACAGCAGGGAGGACAGGGCCCGCAGGTCCCACAGACCCACTCCTGACTATGAACACAGAGCTGTGCCATGCAGGCAGCTCCTAGGCAGTCCATGACGCTAAGGCACAAGGGTGACACAGGTGGCCACGAGGAGTCAGTTTTCTTCATTTCCCCTTGAGGCTGCTACCTGTGGCCAGGTCCTGAAGCAGTCCTGTGGGCTGAGCTCTAGGCAGGGACGCTCCAGGAAGAAGACGGTCACCAAGGGCCACCTGGCCACCAAGTGGATGTGACCCTCCTGCTAGGGGTCAGGAGGGCGATCCTGCCTCAGGGCCCCCTCGGCACCTTCCACTAGGCTGCAGGGCCGGACAGAGCCCATCCCGCCTGGCCAAGTCAACCTTCTTAGTGGGGTCTGGATGGCGGGTGGGGGTTGGGAAGGGGCCAGGGCCGGGCTGAGGGCAGGACAGAGCGGGTGGGAGTTGTCACTTCGTCTTCAGGTGGGGTTTCTCTGGAATGAGGGTGTGGAAACAGTAATCCCACAATTTAGTGCTGATGCCAAACCCTAGAGAGGGAGACAACAGGAGAGACGATGAGGCATTGAAGGAGCAGGCGTGCACTGGCTTGGGAAGGGTGCCAGGGTAGGGATAATAGGTGGAGACAATGTCAATATCTGTCCCCTTGGCCTTCCCAACCCCCAAGGTCATCCTGGCAGAAGTCAAGGGCGGGGAACCTGTGTTTTTTATTGTCTCCAGCATGAAGCTGGAATAAACCCCAATTCCTTATCTGGCCTGCGTTTCTAGGTTACCTGGCCCCCACCCACCCCCCACCTCCATCTTCTTCCCCTTCCTTTTGGACCAAGTTCATTCCTGCCTCAGGGCTGTGCACCAGTCACTCCTGGGATGCCAGATGCTGGTTTCTCTTCATTAGGGTCTCAGCTGTAATGGCACCTCTGCAATGACACCTGGACCATTTAATCTGTCTGCTGTCCAACTAGCCCCTAGCCACACGTGGCTACTGAGCACTAGAAATGTGGCTAGAGCTCCAGAGAAACTGAATTTCTAACTTCATTTAATTCTGATGAATTAACATGTCAATGTAAAAACTGATGCTTGATTCAGTTACTGGAATTTTTAAATTTTTATTTATTTTTGAGACGGAGTTTCGCTCCTGTTGCCCAGGCTGGAGTGCAGTGGCATGATCTCGGCTCACTGCAACCTCCGCCTCCTGGATCCAAGAGATTCTCCTTCCTCAGCCTCCTGAGTAGCTGGGATTACAGGTGCGCACCACCACATCCAGCTAATTTTTTGTATTTTTAGTAGAGAGGGGGTTTCACCATGTTGGCCAGGCTGGTCCTGAACTCCTGACCTCAGGTGATCCGCCCACCTCGGCCTCC
>NW_012101698.1:6276281-6302061 GCF_000951045.1 Mandrillus leucophaeus
GCTAGAGAAGCTGCCAGGTCCTAAAGAAAGCGGCTGGGACTCCTGCCAGCCACCCTGGGCCCAACGGCACAGGTAGCTGGCAGGGCCAGAGGGGCTGCCCCAGGGTCTGGGGTGGACTGTGGGAGGCATCATGCTGTCTCGTCTTGTGAGAGCTCTTTGTCCACCTCGGAGCCACCAAAGCCTCCCCAGAAAGGACAGCAGGGAGGACAGGGCCCGCAGGTCCCACAGACCCACTCCTGACTATGAACACAGAGCTGTGCCATGCAGGCAGCTCCTAGGCAGTCCATGACGCTAAGGCACAAGGGTGACACAGGTGGCCACGAGGAGTCAGTTTTCTTCATTTCCCCTTGAGGCTGCTACCTGTGGCCAGGTCCTGAAGCAGTCCTGTGGGCTGAGCTCTAGGCAGGGACGCTCCAGGAAGAAGACGGTCACCAAGGGCCACCTGGCCACCAAGTGGATGTGACCCTCCTGCTAGGGGTCAGGAGGGCGATCCTGCCTCAGGGCCCCCTCGGCACCTTCCACTAGGCTGCAGGGCCGGACAGAGCCCATCCCGCCTGGCCAAGTCAACCTTCTTAGTGGGGTCTGGATGGCGGGTGGGGGTTGGGAAGGGGCCAGGGCCGGGCTGAGGGCAGGACAGAGCGGGTGGGAGTTGTCACTTCGTCTTCAGGTGGGGTTTCTCTGGAATGAGGGTGTGGAAACAGTAATCCCACAATTTAGTGCTGATGCCAAACCCTAGAGAGGGAGACAACAGGAGAGACGATGAGGCATTGAAGGAGCAGGCGTGCACTGGCTTGGGAAGGGTGCCAGGGTAGGGATAATAGGTGGAGACAATGTCAATATCTGTCCCCTTGGCCTTCCCAACCCCCAAGGTCATCCTGGCAGAAGTCAAGGGCGGGGAACCTGTGTTTTTTATTGTCTCCAGCATGAAGCTGGAATAAACCCCAATTCCTTATCTGGCCTGCGTTTCTAGGTTACCTGGCCCCCACCCACCCCCCACCTCCATCTTCTTCCCCTTCCTTTTGGACCAAGTTCATTCCTGCCTCAGGGCTTTGCACCAGTCACTCCTGGGATGCCAGATGCTGGTTTCTCTTCATTAGGGTCTCAGCTGTAATGGCACCTCTGCAATGACACCTGGACCATTTAATCTGTCTGCTGTCCAACTAGCCCCTAGCCACACGTGGCTACTGAGCACTAGAAATGTGGCTAGAGCTCCAGAGAAACTGAATTTCTAACTTCATTTAATTCTGATGAATTAACATGTCAATGTAAAAACTGATGCTTGATTCAGTTACTGGAATTTTTAAATTTTTATTTATTTTTGAGACGGAGTTTCGCTCCTGTTGCCCAGGCTGGAGTGCAGTGGCATGATCTCGGCTCACTGCAACCTCCGCCTCCTGGATCCAAGAGATTCTCCTTCCTCAGCCTCCTGAGTAGCTGGGATTACAGGTGCGCACCACCACATCCAGCTAATTTTTTGTATTTTTAGTAGAGAGGGGGTTTCACCATGTTGGCCAGGCTGGTCCTGAACTCCTGACCTCAGGTGATCCGCCCACCTCGGCCTCCTAAAGTGTGTTACTGGACAATTTTTAAGCATGTTTGGAGCAACTTACCTATGTGAACTACTGTTTGCAAATTTATAAAATCTAGATATGGATCTAGTATTTCCAGTGAAACTTTAGTATCTGAATTGATACAGATCTAGTATTTCCAGTGAAACTTTAGCATCTGAATTGAGATGTGCTGTAAGTGCAAAATACACCTTACATTTCAAAGACATAGTATAAGAGTTGCTAATGACTTTTTTTTAAAAAAGAGACTTTACAAAAAGGGTCTCGCTCTGTCACCCAGGCTGGGGTGCAGTGGCATCATCATAGCTCATTACTGCCTCAAACTCCTGGGCTCAAATGATCCTCTTGCCTCAGCCTTCTAGGTAGCTGAGATTCCAGGTGCACATCACCACACCCGGAAAATTAAAAATTGTTTATGTAGAGACAAGGTCTTGCTGTGTCTCCCAGACTGGTCTGGAACTCCTGGCTTCAAGCAATCCCCTGCCTCAGCCTCCCATAGAGCTGGGATTATAGGCCTGAGCCACTGCGCCCAGCCATTGATGATTTTTTAATGTTGATTACATGTTGAAATAATAATTTGCTTATATTGGGTTAAGTAAATGTTATTAAAATTCTTTTCATCTGTTTATTTTCACGTCTTAGTGTGGCCACTAGAAAATTTAAAATCACTTATGTGGCCCACATAATATTTCAATGGAAATCGCTGGACCCCTCTCACTACCTATGTGATATTCCATCACCTTGATTTATTTTCTTCTTCTTCTTCTTCTTTTTTTTTTTTTTTAAGACAGAGCCTTGCTCTGTCACCCAGCCTGGAGTGCAGTGGTGCAATCTTAGCTCACTGTAGCCTCTGCCTCCTGGATTCAAGCTATTCTCACGCCTCAGCCTCCCAAGTAGCTGAGATTACAGGTGGGCACCACCACACCCTACTAATTTTCGTATTTTTAGTGGAGACAGGTTTCACCATGTTGGCCAGGCTGGTCCCAAACTCCTGACCTCAAGTGATCCACCTGCCTCAGCCTCCCAGTCCCCTTGGCTGGGATTACAGGTGTGTGAGCCACCGCGCCTGGCCCCTTTATTTTCTTTATGGCATTTATCTCAGTTCGAAATCTTTGCCATTTATTGATATCCTTGCCTGTCTCTGCACAGCTATCTGCACCAGGGAAGAGGGTAGAGGGAACCCTCTGTATATGCCCAGTACATGGAACGGTGCCTCGCCATTCCCAGGAGCTCAATGGTAGTTGGCAAATAAATCAATGAACACACATAGGGAACTGGGAAACCCAGGCCCGTCCTCACCTGACTTCTGATGTGCAAAGTGGTGCTTGACGTGGTGGGCCTTCAGGTTGTACAGGTAGGAGCCCCTGTGCGGCGAGCCAAAATGCAGGTAGTAATGGGTCATGTCGTAGAGGACATAGCCCAGAAGGCCCCCCGCAAACACAGTGCCCCCCACCGCCTCGGGCAGGATGAGCTGCAGGCACAAGTAGAAGACGCCGATCACCAGGGAGGCTGGCACAGGGGGGAAGACCAGGCGGGAGCCGTCGAAGGGTGCCTGCAGATGGAGAGGCTTGGGCGTCAGGAGGCAGCCAGGGGCCTTGGCAGCTGACCAAACTCGGGCCGCTCCCTGCAGAGGACAGGGACAGAGCGGCCCAGACATTCCACTGCATAGGCTTGGCACTTTTGGTGGCTTTGGGGAGGGCGGGCCACGTCTGGAAGACCTAGAGAGATCGTCTTACTCCCCATTTG
Source organism: Mandrillus leucophaeus (assembly GCF_000951045.1). Taxonomy (NCBI): domain Eukaryota; kingdom Metazoa; phylum Chordata; class Mammalia; order Primates; family Cercopithecidae; genus Mandrillus; species Mandrillus leucophaeus. Next base: position 6,279,596 of record NW_012101698.1, read on the forward strand.
CGAGCCAGGAAGGTACCTGGCAGATTGCAGAGGAACATGGGATGGGCAGGATGGGCAGGGTGTGCTGGCAGCTCAGCACCCATCTCATGCTCTAGAGGCCACTGTGACTCTGGAATTTGTCAGGTGCTAGACAGATATCCCATCCCTAAATGCCATGCCCCTGGCTAGAGGGGCATTCTGGAGAAGGCACCTAGACTGAGGCCTGATGTTGTCTGGGTGAGCAAGGCACTGAGGGCGGCTGAGGTTAATGCAGCCTCTGTGGTGGGATGACCCTGAAGTGTCACTAGAGGTGTCCTCCCCACCCCCATGTCCAAACAGGAGGCCTTTTTTGTTCCAAGGGGGTGTCGCCACAGTGAACCAGCGAACACTGCTTTACCATGGCCCTTGAGCTTCAGAAGCCAAGGGCCTGGCATAGAGGTGAGATCTTAGCTATGGCTTGGTCAGGATTCTGAGAAGAGAATCCTGCAGCCTCTCTGGGCTGGAGGAGAGAGAGAGAAAGCAGGTGACAGCGACAGTGAGATGCTGGTGTAGGCCTCCCTCCCTTCAGACCCAGAACAACAGGACCAGTGGTGTGCTGGAAAACCAGCTCTCAGGAAAAGGAGGAAGGGAGAGAGCTGGGGAACGAGGGAGGGGGAAATAAAAGGAGGGGGGGAGAGCCCTGATTGGTAGCGTTTGCTAATTCCTGCGGTGTAAAAACTCCTGCCCTGGTGCTTTCGAGCGCCCACGTGGCATCACTGGAACGGAAACAGGAAAGGATGTGCACAGGTGCTCTTGTGAGCTGGCATGGGCCAGCTCCAGGTCACAGCTGGATCAGGATCCTTAGATGGATAGGTTTGGGGATCTGAGAACACGTTCCTGATTGGAGCCCACGTGGCTACAGGCCACACAATCTCCTGGGGTCCTTGTGGTGTGGCAGCAGGGGACTGGACAGACTGAGGTGGAAATGTCTCAGGAGAGCGAGCCTGAGACAGCCCCTGGGGCCCCAGAATAGCCTGAGCAGGTCCCCAGAAGGTTCTTGTGCCCCTGTGGGTGGGAAACACAGCTGACGCGGCAGTGGATCTGAAAAGGCTTCACAAACGGGGCAAGGGACGCAGCAGAGGTGCAGTGAGCTCTGGAGAGCAGAGGCCAGGGGAGGCTGGAGGACACAGGCCAGGCCCGGGTGCGCTACCTCTGAGAGTATACCTGAGGATGGAGCACCCACTCCGATTCTGGCCCCTAGGAAAGCCCCCTAGGATGCAGATCAACTCTGGGGAGAGCCGGGGGGACCACCGCCGACCACCCTGAGAACTCCCAGGTGGCCGATTAAACCCTGAATTGGCTCATCGAGATGAACCGGATTAAGTTGCTGCCGGGAAACCAAGATGAAACCCACGTTCAGTTGCAGCAACATCAGGGTCTAAACTGGTGTCCTGAAAGTATCATATCTGCCACATTTTCTATGATTTACGCCCAGCAGAGAACAGAGTGTGGAGACCAGCCAGGCAACAGCCTGGGACGGGCCAAGGAGAGCACAGTGCAGGGACAGAGAGGCAGTGGGGGGTACGGGGGAGGCAGCTTCCTTTGGGCAGACCTGTCTTCTAGGGCCAGCTTCTGGGACTGTCGTGGAGTCCTTGAAGGGCCTCAGGGGAAGGGTGATTGAAAGCGCAGACTCTGGAATCCCCAGAATGGGGTACGACATCCTGGCTGTGCCAAATGTGACCTGGGGCAAGTTCCTTAGTTCCCCTAGGCCTCAGTCTGCTGCTCTGTGGAACAGGGAGAACGATGGGACTGTTTTCAGGACAGGCTCCAGGAGGACAAGGCTTTTTGTTGTTTTGTTCAATGATGTCTAGAACAGTGTCTTGCACACAGGAGGCACTCACTGGGCATTTGCTGAATGAATGAACGAATGAATGAGTTGTTTCGAGGATTAAAGGCGATGCGTAAACAAGGTGCAGAGGGCCTGGGGTCCACACTGTCCCTGCCTGGCTCAGGTTCGGATGCCCAACCCAGTTGCCCCCGTGAATCACATCAAACATCCTGTTGCTCCCAACCCACAGCCAGACTCCCAGGAGGCTCCGCAGCACCTGAAGCTGCCACCGGCTGCCGGGCCCCCTCGTGCTGCACATGCTAGTTCCGGGCTGGGACCCCACCCCACTCACCTTGTGGTGCTGGCCATGCATGACGAAGTGCAGCATGATGAGGTAATAGCTGTCGCTGGGGGGCTTCATGTGGAACAGGAAGCGGTGGATGAGGTACTCGATGAGGCTCCAGAGGAATATCCCCAGCATGAAGAGCCCAGGGAACATGGACTTGGGCACTGCCAGCGCGTACTCTGCAGGGTGGCAGGGAGAGCGAGGTGAGGACCGGTGCACAGCAGCCTGGTAGCTCCACGTGTCCCCACCTCACCATCCCCATCAGCTTGGGAGCTGCTGCTCTCTGTTGGACAGCTACGGGGCCAGGCCATACTGCTGGGGCCCTTGGGTCAAAATGGAAAGGAGGCTGCAGGGCTCTGGTCTGGGTCTGGGGGTCCTTTACAGGAGTGATGGGCCACTGGTTGGAGGCCTGATGTCCTCTTTACAGAGGCTGTGGGAGGAGTGGCTGTGGCTGGGGCTGGGCCTTTACCTGGAAGGGTGACCTTGCCCCAAGGACATTGGAGACGACGCTCCTGAGCCAGGGCGTTGTTATTATTATTTTGAGACAAGGTCTCTCTGTCTCCCAGGTTGGAAGACTGGAGTGCAGTGGAGTGATTGCAGCTTACTGCAGCCTCCCCTTCCTAGGCTCAAGCGATCCTTCCACCTCAGCCTCTCAAGCAGCTGGGATCATGGGCGCATGCCACTGCACCCAGCTAATTTTTAATTTAATTTATTTTTATTTTTTATATTTTTTGTAGAGACAAGATCTTGCTATGTTGCCCAGGCTGGTCTCAAACTCCTGGACTCAAACAATTCTCTCGCCCTGGCCTCCCAAAGTGCTGAGATAACAGGAGTGAGCCACTGTGCCCGGCCTTCAGGGTGTTAACGATGGAAAGTGTGAACCACCAGGGACTGTGGGGTAGGAAGGACAAGAAAAAACAAGCACTGAGATCTCAACAGACAAGACCTGAAATCACAGCACAGGAGGAAGATGTGAGAACACTGAAGATGATCAGCCTGGGTGGAGAGGAGAAGACTGGAGACAGGGGCACCATCTTCAAGCACAAGTTTCCCACCACCCTCTGGAGACAGCCTGCAGTCCTAGCGGCTTTCAGCTGTTTCCTCCACCTCATTCATTCTTTGACCTCATGGAGATTTCCGCTCTCGTTCCTGTTTTCCCCATATTCATCCTCATCCTTTTTTTTTTTTTGAGATAGAGTCTTGCTCTGTTGCCTAGGCTGGAGTGCCGTGGTGTGATCTGAGCTCACTGCAACTTCAACCTCCTGGGTTCAAGCCATTCTCCTGCCTCAGCTGCCCGAGTAGCTGGGATTACAGGTGTGCGCCACCATACCTGGCTAATTTTTATACTTTTAGTAGAGATGGGGTTTCACCATGTTGTCCAGGCTGGTCTTGAACCCCTGACCTCAAGGGATCTGCCCACTTCAGCCTCCCAAATTGCTGGGATTACAGACGTGAGCCACTGTGCCTGGCCCATCCTCATCCTCTTAGCTTTCTTTTCTCCACAAACCATAGCTTTGGCCATATCTTCTCTCTTCTTAAATAATAGCTTTATCAAAATCTAATTCACATCCATATAATTCATCCAAATAAAATATATAATTCAGTGCTTTTGAGTACATTCACAGAGTTGTTAAACCATCACCCCAGTCAATTTTACAACATTTTTATCACTTCCCCCCAAATCCCTGCACCCATTAGCAACCACTCTCCTTTTCTCTCAGACCCTCCCAACCCTAGGAAGCCACAGGTCTACTTTCTCTTTGTTGAATTTGCCTATTCTGGACATTTCACATCAATTGAATCATATGATGTATGGTCTTTTATGACTGGCTTCTCCTACCAAATATATTCAAGGTTCACCCATGTTGTAGCATGTACTAGAACTCCATTCCTTTTTAAGGCTGAATGATATTCAAAATGTATTCATCCATCCATTAGTTGAGGGACACCTGGGCTGTTGGTAGCTCTTGACAATGGTGAATAGTGCTGCTATGCACATTCGTGTAGAGGTTTCGGTGTGAACAGATGTTGTCCTTTCTCTTGGGTACAAGCCCAGGAGTGGTACTGTTGAGTTGTATCATAACTCTATGTTTAACCTTTTGAGGAACAGCCAGACTGTTTTCCAAAGCTAGCCATTCTCTCTTTTTCTTTCTTTGTGAGGCAGAGTTTTGCTCTTGTCACCCAGGCTGGAGTGCAATGGCACGATCTCAGCTCACTGCAACTTCTGCCTCCCAGGTTCAAGTGATTCTCCTGCCTCAGCCTCCCGGCTAGCTGGGATTATAGGCACCCACCACCAGCTAATTTTTGTATTTTTAGTAGAGATGGGGTTTCACCATGTTGGTCAGGCTGGTCTCGAACTCCTGACCTCAAGTGATCCACCCACCTCGGCCTCCCAGAATGCTGGGATTACAGGCGTGAGCCACGACACTCGGCCTAGTCATTCTCTTTTAACCCCTACTCCATCTCCCTCACCTGCACCCATGAACCCTCACCCCTGGGTCAGCGCGGGAACCTTTCTCTGTACCCATACCCTAGCTGCTGGGCACGGAGAGTCACACGGCTGTGGGTCTGGCACCTTTGACCTCTGTAAGACCCTAGACCCAGCCTGATGGATGATCCCTGTGCATCTTCAAGTCCAGCTCCCTCCCCACTGCCCTTGGACATTCTCTACTCCCCTTTACTGCCTCTCCTTCCATCCAGCCTCCTACTTCACAGAGAAGAGAGGCCCTGGGGTTGGGGATGAACTATCCCCTCCACATACTCCCCCCAACTTCCAAGCACACCACATTCTGCCGGTACCCTGGTGCATCCTCCTTGTTTCTCAGGGCAGAGGCATGCACCGGCATGCGGGCGCTGGATGCTCAGAGCAACAATAACAGCAGATGTGTCCTCACTGATTCCTGTGTGCCAGGCACCCTTCAAGAGTGTTCCATGGATTACTTTCTATTTCATCTCACCACAGCCTTACAAGGGAAGTCCTGCATTGCCTGCATGAGTGAGGACGTGGAGGCCCAAAGTCCATGACTTGCCAGACTCCCCCTGTTCGGCAGTGCAAAGCCCTCAGCCGCCTCCTCCCATCCTCCCTCCCAAAGGACTCCTCTGGGCTCCTTCAGTCTCTCCTTTTCTCCTGGCTCTTCTGCTCATCTTTCTGAGCGAGGCAAGACTTTCCCATCATGGACTCAGCCCCTTCTTCATCAGGGCTCTGAAAAAGCCAGGCTAGGCTGAACATGGGGGCTCATGTCTGTAATCTTAAAGTGGCTGAGGTGGGAGGACCGTTTGAGCCCAGGAGTTTGAGGCCGACCTGGGCAACACAGTGAGACCCTGCCTCAACAAAAAGTAAAAAAATTAGCTGCGAATGGTGGCTCATGCCTGTAGTCCCAGCTACTGAGAAGACTGAGGCAGGGGGATCACTTGAGCCAGTAGTTCAAGCCTGCAGTGAGCTGTGATTGCACCACTGCACTCCAGCCTGGATGACAGAGCAAGACCATGTCTCAAAAAGAAAAAAGAAAAAAAGGGTAGTTTGGACTCATGGCTCCACTTTGCCACTTCCCATCGACTTGTCAAGTCCTTAAAAATCTGTCTTCTGGGCCAGGTGCAGTGGCTCATGCCTGTAATTGCAGCACTTTGGGAGGCCGAGGTGGGCGGATCAGCTGAGGCCAGGAGTTCGAGACCAGCCTGACAAACACGGTGAAACCCCATCCCTAAAAATACAAAAATTAGCTGGGCATGGTGGCGCATGCCTGTAATCTCAGCTTCCCGGGAGGAAGAGGTTGCGGTGAGCCAAGATTGTGCCACTGCACTCCAGCATGGGCAATAAGAGTGAAACTCCCATCTCAAAAAAAAAAAAAAATCTGTCTTCTGCCCCAAACCACCAGAACTTCAAAGGCTATTCATGATGTCTTTCTTGCCAAATCTAAGCAATTTTTTTAGTCCACCTCTAACCTAGCTGTGGCATAAGACATTAACACTACTCTCTTCTTCAATCTGCAACTGCCTAGGCACTTAACCTAAGGCTTATGAATATCTAAGGGTCCTAAGTTGGATTACAGGGTGTCTGTGAACTTGCTGATATATCAAATTGTACATCTATGGGCATTTTTCCTCTGTAGTGTGTCCACAGTTTCTCAAATTCTCAAAAGATCTGGGAGCAATAAGGTCGGAATCCATAGCTCCACCTTCTGCCTGCTGCCACACTTGGCTTTTCTCCTCTTCTCTGGATCCTCCTGCTCAGGCTCCATCTTGGAAACTCTGCCTCTGTCCCCAGGGTCCAAGCCTGGACCCTCTGCCTCTCAGCTCAATCCCTTCCTCTCCCACGTGCTGACGACCAAAGCTCTACGCCAACTCCACCGAGCTCTACACCAACTCCACCCTGGGTGGCCACTCCCTACTGGACAGCCCCATGTGGTTGTCCATACCCCCACCTTGAACACCTCCCAAATGAGGCCAACCATCTTCCTCCTTCTTCCCGCCCACCTCCTCTTGGGTTTCCTTTCTGGGGGGCTGGGGTTACTGACATCCACACATTACCAAAGGAGTCAGGTTCAAGTGAGCCCTCTCCCACTGAGTCTTAGCTGGGCTGGGCTGCTTGGTGAGACACCCTGCTTCCAGGGAAGCTCTGATACCTCTGGGGTCCTTCAGGTCACTTCGGTGAAGTGCAGAGAGCACAGGCATTAAATTTGCAGACCTGGATTCAAATCCTGGCTCGGCACCACCCAGGTGTTACAGTTTCCTCAGGGAAACACCCTACCCATGTTGTAGTTAGGATGGAGGTAACAGAATATCTGATTATATGATGAGTATATATGTCGTATTATATAATAACATTAACATAATATTTTCTTTTCTTTTTTTTTTTTTTTTAAGACAGAATCTCACTCTGTCAGCCAGGCTGGGATGCAGGGGCATGATCTTGGTTCACTGCAACCTCTGCCTCCCGGGTTCAAACGATTCTCCTGCCTCAGCCTCCTGAGTAGCTGGGACTACAGGCATGCACCACCATGCCCAGCTAATTTTTGTATTTTTAGTAGAGACTGGGTTTCACCATGTTGGCCAGGCTTGTTTCAAACTCCTGATCTCAGGTGATCCACCCGCCTAGGTCTCCCAAAGTGCTGGGATTATAGGCGTGAGCTACCGTGCCCGGCCTTAGCTCTCTTATTGGTAAGGAAAGGACTGGACACACGGGAGCATTCTGGCACAGACTCAGGTCCTGGCCTCTGTCGGGCCCTGCACACCACCCCACCAGAGGCCTGCCTGCCCCTCCTCTCCGGGATGCTGCTCGCTCTAACATGCTCTCAGAAGCTGCTCTGGAGCCATCCTGAGTATGCAGCGCTGCCCCCTCTCCCCTGTCCCCCCGGCTTTTGAAAGCATTTTCATGTGCGCATCTAGGAATGTCAGCCTTGAACTGGTGTCTTCGTTCAGCTTCCACTGCTTCTTGGCACCCTGACTCTTCTGTATTGATTCCAGTGTGTCCTTTGTCCAGCAGCTGCACTGGGACCCCGCCGAGCCTCTCCTTGCCTTGCTTTGTGAGCTCTTATTTTCTCTGCCTGCGGCTTGTGCCTTGCATGACAAGCTGGGGGCTGAAGGAGGCACGTGGAGACATATCTCTCATGCCCCCATCCCTGGCATCGTGGTCACAGGCTTACTAACCCTCTACACTGGACCTTTATAAGACAGGCACATTTTAGCTCTCTGCCGAGGCCATGCGGCTGACAGAGCCCTCAAATCATCCTCCTTGCCACACAGGAAAGTCCTCTCCTATAGGTCAAGCCTCTGCCCGCCCCCTCACCCCAGCATCACCCCTGTCTGCCCATCCGGCCGGAGCTGGTACTGAGTGGCATCTCTGGAGGAATCCGGCAGAGGGACCTGGGCCAAAGCTTCAGCGTCCCCTTCCCCCTCCGGCTGCCAGCCCTGGCGGCCCTGCCACTGTTTGTGATTGTTAGGGGAGTGTCGGGCAGACAGTGGGTGATTCAGCGAGCAGGACTTCTGAGCAACAAGCCCTGTGCTGTGCCTGAGCTATTCAGCGTGGGCAGAACAGGACAACCATGGCTCGAGAGATGCCCGCAGTAACCCTCGGTGACCAGGGTCAGCTCTGGGCTGGATCTGGGGGAACTTTCTGCAACTTGCTCAGCCTTGACTCAGGTGGATAAAAGAAGCTCCTGGTGCCGTGACCGCGGCCCCTCTCATCTCAACCATTCAGGCACTTGACTTGCGGACTGCGGGGAAAAGAGGTGCCCCTGGCAGAGTGAGGGCAGCTCAGGAAGCTCATAGCCAGGACAGACAGACCACAGAGCAGGTGGCATGTACCTGGAGGCCCAAGGTAGGCAAGGTGCTTGCCAGGCTGGCTGTCCCAGCGGCCATACCTAAACCCACAGTCATCCTGAAAGACCCAGCTAGAAGCTGGGGCGCACCTGGTATCCACATCCTAGCCACATGACCTTCAACTACTCCCTTGATATATCTGAGGCTCCATTTCCTCAGCTTTAAAAAGGGATAATGACAGGACCCTTCTTATGGGGCTGCTGGGAGGGGTAAATGAGGCAGTCCTGGGAGAGCACATGGCCCTGCACATGGCAAGTGTCCCATAGAGGTTAGTGCGCTGTTACTCCCAGTCTGGGGGTCCGCTGCCTGAACCTTTGCCTTGGACACACTCTAGGACACTCTCAGATCTTTCTCTCCCAAGTTCTCTGCTAATCTGTGCCTCGGTTCACAGGCCAGTCTGAGTCTAGCTTTCAGCTGTGTCACCTGACGAAGTGATTTCATTTAGTTTCTTAGCAAAGAATCCCAGATCATGCATTTTTTGGTGTGACACTCAATGAGAAGCACTCTCTGTCGCCCTCTTTTTTTTTTTATTGCTATGCCACCTGATGATTCCATTTAGTTTTTGCTGATGTGTTGTTGGGTTTTGTATCCATTTGTGGGGGTAGATGGGAGTCTGACAAAATTCTTCTTTGGAAGACTATTTCTACAGAGAGGCTTCACCAAAAAATGTCTGTGATGTGGTTTGGGGTTCTATGCTCTCAGAAACTCTGCGCCAGGGAAAGCACTGAGGTCTCCTTCCTCTAGGATCCTCAGGGCAAGTCAGGAAAAAACCTGGCATTACCTGTTGTAAATGACGTGAAGAGTCGGACGTTCCCCTGGGCAAAGGTTCGGTAGTAGGACCAGCTGAGGTACAGCACCAGGGGCACCCAGATGATGGGGACACTGTACCTGTAGGAAGGCCGTCAGGGTGAGAGAGATACACATACAGGAGCTTGACAGGGTCCAACTTTCTTTTTTTTTTTTTTTTTTTTGAGATGGAGTTTCGCTCTTGTTGCCCAGGCTGGAGTGCAATGGCGTGATCTTGGCTCACTGCAACCTCTGCCTCCTGGGTTCAAGTGATTCTCCTGCCTCAGCCTCCCAAGTAGCTGGGATTACAGGAATGCGCCACCACACCCAGCTAATTTTGTATTTTTAATAGAGATGGGGTTTCACCATGTTGTCAGGCTGGTCTCGAACTCCAGACCTCAGGTGATCCACCTGCCTTGGCCTCCCAAAGTGATGGGATTACAGGTGTGAGACACTGTGCCTGGCAGGGTCTAGCTTTCTTAGAGAAACATAACTCAACTGGAGGGGGCACAAGATGACACCAAAGCATATGCAGAATGCCTATGGAGACCTGGGGTCAAAGGGACACTGGTACAGGGAGTGGGGAAGAGAAAAGAGGAGAGAGGCTGTGAGTCCATCTGCCTCCTGTCTCTGAGATGAATTATTGGCAGAAAAGAACTGTGTCCCCAGCGCTACTGACTCTATGCAAATATACAGATGCTGACCTCTTGTGGCAGAGGAGCTAATTGCAGGCAAAATTGTTTCCCTGTGCACTGGGGGCAAGAAACTCCTCATAAGAGTCTGGAATAGACTAGGGGTGGCATTCAACGTAGTTTCTGGCTACATGTTGGGTTGTGACCCACCCAGTGGGCAAAACGATGCATAGGGATGAATTATTCCCATCGTGTGTTCCTCCCTCCCTGAGAGCTTTACAGCATAGACCTGGGCTCTGGGGAGGGACCCAATTGCCCCTTCCCTTTCCATATCTGATTGGCACCGTCAGAAGAGAGGGGAAGCCTGCCACAGGCTCAGGGAAGAGCTCACCAGACAGTCTTAGAGAGGCCCTCAATGAGGTCTGAGTGGAAGAGGCGGATGGGCCTGGTCACCGGCTGGTGAACCCACTCATCGTACTTCTCTCCCAAGTGGCCCACCTGCCACAGGAGAGGCTTTTGCCAGTCCACCAGGTCCTGCAAGAGATGAAGCCAAGTGGACATTTGATAATCACGTCTTCCCATATTCATTCTCTAACTTCCTCGTTACAGCATCCCAATCCCCTGCTCCTACCTCAGCTCATGTGATCTGTGTGGGACCACCCACCCTCCTGCTTCAGTGATCAAGAACTGACCAAGTTGCTCATCCCAGTCCCCAGCCACAGCAATAGGATCCAGTAAAGGTTTGTGACCTAAGCTGGTGTGATGAGGCATCAGACACTCCCTCTTTCTGTTGGACGTGCTAAATCGGCAGGGCATGAGCCTGGATTTACTAGCAGAGCCTGCCTGAAGACACCACCAGAACAGAAGATGGCCAAACCAAGAGCTAGAGAGACAGAATCCCAGTGATGATATCTGAGCATCCAGATTCAGCCACATCTGAAGTTTAAAGTCTTGCTCAGGACTCTTGAGGTACAGGAGGCAACACATTTTGTATCAGGAATGAAGTGAGCTCTTTTCCCAGGCTTTCTTCTTGGTGTTGGCCTGGGTAATTAATTCATTCAATCATTTATTCAGCAATTTATTTAATATTTTATATATATTTAAATGCTAGGTGCTGGGAAGAATCAACAGGAATGAAAGAGGCCAACCTTGTTTCATGTAGCTTAGTGCTTAGACTCTGAAGTCAGGCCTGAGTACACATCCATTTGCCATTTACTGTGTGACTTTAGGAAAATCACTTAACCTCCTTGAGCCTCAGTTTCCCCAGCTATAAAATGGAAGTAATTGTTGGTGGCAGTAGCTATGCCTGTAAACTCTGCATTTTGGGAGGCTGAGCCAGGATAACTGCTTGAGGCCAGTAGTTCGAGACCAGCCTGGGCAATATTTTGAGATTCCATCTCTACAAAAATAAAAAAATACGGTACCTGCATTAAGTGCTCAGTGAGATGTGGCATGCCAAGTAAGGATAGTTTAGTGGAGACACAAAGCAGGCTGAGATCCAGAGGCAGAATGGCTGGCACAAATGCCCGGGTCAGGGTAGGCGAGGAGGGCTTTGCAGAGGACCTGGGGTTTGGGGTGGAGTTCACCAACATGGAGGATTTGACAAGGGGGAGAGAAGAAGGGATGGTGGGGAGTGTGGGCACAGATGTAAAGTTGAATATGGTTGTGGCCTTTCTGGCACCTTAACAGTGCTCTGTGGGCAGCAGGAGGAAAGCTGCTGAAGGCTCAGAGGATGGAACACCCTGTACCATACCCAGGAGTTGCTTATTCTCCAGGCCTGTTGTCTCCAAGGCAAGGATGTACACCTACCCCATTGGTACTCACAGGTTAATTCCCAGAGGCAGGGAGAAAATATTAACTACCCTATTTCTATTTCTATTATTTCTATTTATTTGTGTTTGTAATATATTTATCTCTTTTTTCTTTTTCTTTCTTTCTTTTCTTTTCCTTTTTTTTTTTTTTAAGACAGAGTCTCGCTCTGTCGCCAGGCTGGAGTGCAGTGGCATAATCTCAGCTCACTGCAACCTCCGCCTCCCGCGTTCAAGTGATTCTCCTGCCTCAGCCTCCCGAGCAGCTGGGACTACAGGCATGTGCCACCACACCTAACTGATTTTTGTATTTTTAGTAGAGACGGGGGTTTCATCATGTTGGCCAGGATAGTCTTGATCTTTTTTTTTTTTTTTGAGACGGAGTCTTACTCTGTCGCCAGGCTGGAGTGCAGTGGCACGATCTCAGCTCACTGCAACCTCTGCCTCCCGGGTTCAAGTGATTCTCCTGCCTCAGCCTCCCGAGTAGCTGGGACTACAGGCACCTGCCACCATGCCCAGCTAATTTTTTGTATTTTTAGTAGAGACAGGGTTTCACCATGTTAGCCAAGATAGTCTCGATCTCCTGACCCTCGTGATCCGACCGCCTTGGCCTCCCAAAGTGCTGGGATTACAGACGTGAGCCACCATGCCTGGCCTCTTTTTTGTTTTATTAAGAGGTGGGTCTTGCTATGTTGCTCAGGCTGGACTTGAACTCCTGGGCTCAAGCGATCCTCCTGCCTCAGCCTCTTGGGTAGCTTAGAGTGTGTGTCACTACACAGGCTTTATCTCACCTTTACACGGCATTTGAATGTTTTCTAACACACAGAATATGAGAGTACGTTAACACATACAAATACTTTAGAAATAATTTAAATGGACACATAATGGAGAGTGTGTGCAGAAAGTGTTACTCATAGGGACGCAAGCTCAGAAAAGTTTGCAGGTTTCAGCTCCAGGCAACGGGAAGCCGTTGGAGATTTCTGACAAGCCAGTGCTAGGTTAATCTGGACTGAATCCAGTAAAGAACAGTGGACCTGGAGTGAGGGGAACTCCATTAAAGCCTGGCTGTGCCTTTGGCCAGTTGTGAGATCCTGGACATTCATCTTTTCCTCTTGGGGCCCCTCGGTGCCCTCATCTGTGATGCTGGTGGGCCCCAATCCGCCACCCACAATCGGACTGAGGATGAGGGTGCCGCGGTGGATGCCCAGCCAATCTTCGGCTCGGAGAGTCAGGCAGTCACTGCAGGTGGGAAGTGGGGGAACCATAGGCAGGGAGAGGAAGGGAGAGGAGCAAGGGCTGCACGTGGAAGAGCTTGCAAGCCTGGATGAAACAGCCATCAGTGATTCCAGAAACCCGCCTTCCCCTCACCCTGGCTGCAATCTCATCCTTGTACAGGCCTCTCCACCAAAGCCTGCAGCCCCAGGGGGTCTTCCAGGAACCAGCCCTCACGGGCCCCCAGCTCCTCTGGAGGTGGAGCTAGTCTTGCCATCACAGCAGGGGTGTGGGGGGCCCGGGAGCAAGCAGGCAAGGCCACTGGGTTTCTCTCTGTGCCTCTGACCAGGATGAAAGGCCCAAAGAAAGCTGTGGCTTCTGCCATGTGAACTTGGCAGGTCCCAGGTACTGGCTGCCTTCCTGTGGCAGGGGTGGGGGTTGGGAGGTTCACTTCCTGCTTCTCAGGCTGGAAGACAATCCAAGTCAGCCTGGAGCCATCCCGCCCTGGCACTAACTAAATCAAGCAATCATCTAAACTGCACCTAGTCGCTGCTCCCTTCCTGACCCCAGTCTCCTTGACCTCAGCCCTTGAGTCTAGCAGCAAGTGGGATCACTGGAAGTGTGCTGTCTCATTCCCTCCAGTCCTCTGCCCTAGGTCTCTAAACACACACACACACCCCCCGCACCACCACAACCGCTACCACCACTACCAGGAAAAAGAACTGGAGGAACCAGCTGGTGGCCTGTGTGTACACCTTATCTTGCGGCAGTCTGCAGAGCCCCACCTTAGAAGAAGTTGGGCCAGGGTCACGGCGAGAATGCGAGGCTTTGTCCCAGCTGCAGTAGCACTCAGAGCTAATCCCCATGGAGCCCTGCTTATGTGTCAAGCATGGTTCTAAACACCTGACACAGGTTCAGTCACTTGATCCTCGCCATACCCCTAACTAGGTGGGTATTCTAACTATTGTCATTTTGCAGATGGGGAAACTGAGGCTGAGTAATCTGCCCAAGGTTGCCCACTTATGTCTCCTTGATGAGTTGGCCCCTTTACCACTGGGAAAGAGCCATCTTGGTCCCTGGAAATACTCCTTGTCCTGAAGTCTGCTTGGGTAGTAATAGAATCACGTTCGTTTCCTGAAGCTTGGTGTGCACAGGATCCATGTTTTCCCACACTTTTCCTTTCAACTTGTGTATGCCTTTACATTTAAGGTGCATCTCTTGCAGACAGAATATAGTTGGATCTTCTTCTTTAATCTAGTCAGACAATCTCTGCCATTTTTTTTTTTTTTTTTTTTGAGAAGGAGTTTCACTATTTTTGCTTAGGCCAAGATGGCAATGGTGCCATCTCGGCTCACTGCAACCTCTCCCTCCTGGGTTTAAGCAATTCTCCCTGCCTCAACCTCTGAGTAGCTGGGATTACAGGCACCTGCCACCATGTCTGGCTATTTCTTTTTTCTTTTCTTTTTTTTGTATTTTTAGTAGAGATGGGATTTCACCGTGTTGGCCAGGATAGCCTTGAACTCCTGACCTCAGGTGATCCTACCTGCCTCGGCCTCCCAAAGCGCTGGTATTACAGGCATGAGCCACCACACCTGGCCATCTCTGCCTTTTAATTGAAGCACTAAATCTATTTACATTTAATGTTGGCGTAGCTCTACTCTGGTTTTCTTTTCTCATTCTTTCCTTCTTTTTTTTTTTTTTTTTTTGAGACAGGGCTTGCTCTGTCACCCAGGCTGGAGTGCAGTAGCACGATCTTGGCTCACTACAGCCTTGACCTCTGGAGATCAAATATTCCTCCCGCCTCAGCCTTCCGAGTAGCTAGGATTACAGGTGGGCACCCCCATACCTGGCTGCTATTTTCTATTTGTCTCCTCTGTTCTTCCTTTGTCTTGTTTGAATGAAATATTTTACAATATGCCATACTATCTCCTCTATTGACCTTTCAGCTATGCTTTCGGTATTTTCCTTGCAGTTGTTGCTCTAAAGAGAATAATATACATCTGTAACTTACGATCATCCCTCTCAAATGAATCCCCTGGTCCGCTCCTTTTCTGAGACAGGAGCTTGCTCTGTTACCCAAGTGAGAGTATGGTGGCATGGCTATGGCCCACTGCAGCATCAACTTCCTAAGCTCAAGCGATCCTCCCACCTCAGCTTCCCGAGTAGCTGGGACTACACGCTCACACCACCATGCCCAGCTAATTTTTTTTTTTTTTTTTTTTTTTTAGAGACGAAGTATCACTATGTTGCGTAGGCTGGTCTCGAATTCCTGGGCTCAAGGACTCAATTGATCCTCCTGCCTCAGCCTCCCAAAATGCTGGGCTTATAAGCATGAGCCACTGTGCCTGGCCAGCGCCCCTGGTTTTTCTATGTCCCACTTTTGCATGCTACACATGACAGAGCCTGCTATCCTGTGATTCAGTGTGCACTTTACACAGACTGAGCCATCTTGAACTATGATCTTTTCCAGCTAGAGTACAGGGATGTGGCCAGGGGGTCCCTCTCTCAGTCTAGCAGTGGTTTGGGCAAATTTTAATCTATTGATCCATTTTGTCTTTATTTTGTGAAGCAAGTAGAAAATGGCATAGGATTCTTTTCCTTTCTTTTTTCTTTTCTTTTTTTTTTTTGAGATCGAGTCTCACTCTGTCACCCAGGCTGGAGTGGAGTGGCGTGATCTCGGCTCACTGCAACCTCTGCTTCCCCGGTTGAAGTGATTCTCCTGCCTCAGTCTCCTGAGTAGCTGGGACTACAGGTGTGTACCACCACACCGGGCTAATGTTTTTTGTATTTTTAGTAGAGAGGGAGTTTCACCATGTTGGCTAGTTTGGTCTTGAACTCCTGGCTTCAGGTGATCTTGCCTCGGCCTCCCAAAGTGCTGGGATTACAGGTGTGAGCCACTGTGCCCAGCCGAAAATGGCATAGGATTCATACGTTGAATTCAGTTGAACCACAAGAAGAAATGTCTAGGTAAGCTATAAGCAGGGACTTCAGCCTAGATCTCACACCTGGATGTACAGGAAACAGAACAAAAGCACAGAGCTGGTGTGGAAGCCAGAGCTAGACCGTGGAAGATGCGTTTACAGGTGTGGTGGGAACAGCCCCAGCACAGGGGTCTGTCATTTGATTGACTTGATTTCAGTTACTCCCTGGGTAGACACAAGCACCGCCACCTGCACACATGGTGGACTTGTGCTTGAGAGTCAGCCCCAAGCTGCCTCTTGCCTGTCTGGGGCCGTGGAAGGCCTCACACCCGAGCTCTGTATCTAGTCTATGCTGTGTCTCCACAAGGAAGCCCTCCTGGGTGCCCAGGGAAGCTGCCCACTTCACTCTGGGGCTGAAGGACCACCCTGGAGGAATCCCAGGAAGGCCTCGCTCTCCCTTCTGTGAACACTCCTCTCAGTCATCAAAGGCCAACACCTGTAGTTCTATGACTGGGGCCTCAGTCCCGCTATTCCAGGCGAAGCCCCATGAACCTTCCAGAGAAGCTCAGAAATTCAGGCCCGCCAACCCCCGACCCAATTTATAGATGAGGATATTGAGGCCTGAGAGGTCAAGTGAGTCTTGAGATAGGATTGGTTGGGCCTGAAGTGGAGGCCTCCCTCCTCCTTCCCCCAGCTTGTAGCAACCTCCATACAGTTTCCCAAGAGCTGGGACTGGCACCCTGTGCAGTTGACCTTGATTTAGGTGGTACATGCACTGATAGGGTGTCCTTTCTTAATCGTCTTCCAGTCCTGAGCACTGAAGGAGAAAGGCTCAGCTGGGTGCTGAGAGGTTGGAGGCCTCTCACGTGCTGGTTGTTTTCAACATGGCAGCTGGCGGGACCTGGTTTTGAGAAGGGAGGACAACAGAAGATGACAGCTTGGGATCCAATGAGATGGGAAGCGATGCAAGACACATTTCAGTTCCTGCTCTGCCTGACCAAACCATTGCCTTAGCTCATCGTCGTGGGGGTGGGCAGTGCCGCTGACACTGAGCAACTATCCCGCCTCCTGCCTGCCCCCACTCACCGCATTCGCCACCTTGGGGAGAAGCAGATTCTGGGCACACCATTCCCCAGGAAAGCATCCTGTGCCACCTGGCCCTGTGCTGCCTGGGAGGAGGGGTTCTGGGGAGGGGGATCCCGGAGGAAAGCAGGGAAACCCCCTCCTGCCTGGGCACCACGCCCTTCTGCCCACCCTTTCTACCTGACCGAAGACCCCTCCTACTCCTGCCACATCAGTGGGTCTCTTCCTTCCAGCTCGTTCCCAGTCCTGGCCCCATTTACTCCTTTCTTCCCAAGGCTTGGGGGACAGAGGGAAGGCATGGGCACAGGTTTACGGGCTGTGTTCGTAGCTGGGGTGGGGAGAAGGGGAGATCACGCCACTGATGACGCCTCCACTTCCCAGGCATCTGGGGGCTCCCATGGCTCCCCCTACAGTAACAAGTCCCCTTTTACAGCAGTGGAACTGGACGCCAGAGAGGCATGTCCAGCACTCGGGGCCGCCCAGAGGAAACTGGCCTGCATGGGCAACAGCACAGTTATGCCCGAAACTGCTCTGGAATGAGCAGCTCATTGGGGTGGAGGGATTTTTTGGTGATTCAAAGACCCGACCAACGGGCCGGGGCCCAGGAAGCGATGCAGTGGGGAGTGGATTTGGCCAAAGCACCTTGTGCCAACTGCGTGGGGTCCATGCCCCATCCCCCAGCCTGCTCTGTTCCCGCCTTAGAGAGAAGGGGACGGCCTCTCCCAGGCTATGCCAGGAATGCGGCCCGCAGCAGCATGGGCAGGGGGAAAGGGCAGCCTGCTGCCCAGAGGGTGGGCGGAAGGGCGATGTGCCCGGGTAGGAGGGGGCCTTCCCCGTTTTCCTCCTCTCCCTCCCCAGGACCCCTCCTCTGGACAGCACAGGGCCAGGTGGCATAGGACGCTTTCTTGGGGAACGGTGTGCCCAGAATCTGCTTCTCCCCAAGGTGGCAAAGGTGGTGAGTGGGAGTAGGCAGCGGGTGAGGTAGCTGCTCAGGGTCAGCAACACGGCCCACTCCCACAGCGATAAGCTAAGGCAATTGTTTGAAGAAATGTCCACCCAAACTCAGGGCACATCGCGGAGGGCAGCTTTCTGAGCAGAGAGGTGGAGGACGTGCTTCCAGACAACCGGGGCCGCGGGAGGGGAAGGCGGGCCAGTTTTCTGCAGCCCGGTCGCCGGTCAGCCGGGGCTCAGGCCTCACATCCCTATCCTTCATGAGCCTTAATTCTGGGAGTTGGGGCCGATGATGACCTCCCTTGACAGATGAGAAGACAGGGTCAGATGTACGGCTGCACGTGCTGTGGCAGGGCCTGGACGCGAGTGCCCCACTCACAGCCCAGGCTCGGCCAGGAGGCCTCCTGGCAGCCAGATCGGGACCCACGGCTGTGACTTCCTCGGCACAGAGGCTGTGAGGAAGCCCAGCGGCGCTCAGTGGGGGCAGCAAGGTGGGGCTCTTGGTGGCGTTGCCGGAGTGACTGCAGGCCCGTCCTGTGCAGTCTAACTGGGACAAGCTCGAGTCCACAGAGGTGGACTTGAGGTTCCGGATCACCTGCCTCCTCCCCCGAGCCCTGTGACCCTCCCGTCACCCAGGGGATGTGAGGACAGGGAGGTGGCCTCAGGCTCATCCCACGAGGAATCAGGCAGTGGAGAGTGGATAGGGAGCAAAAATGCCAGAGCCACAGGCAGAAAGGAAAGACAGCTTGAGCGCTGGCAGAAAGCAGGCACGACCCTGCCCTTAGGGCGGAAGAGGAGTGAAGGGGGCCTGCCCGGTGTCCCGCCCCAAAACCAGGTAGGGTGGTCTTCCCTTGCAGCACACTTTCTGATATCTCTTAGTACCTTTCACCAGATCCTCCAGATAATGCCACTCAATAATAAGATGCAGGGTTGCAATCCCAGCACCTTGGGAGGCCAAGGTGGGAGGATCACTGAGTCTGTGAGTTTGAGACCAGCCTGGGCAACATAGCGAGACCCTATCTCTACAAAAAAATTTAAGAAAATTAGCCAGGCATGGTGGTATGCACCTGTAGTCCCAGCTACTTAGGAAGCTGAGGTGGGAGGATGGCTTGAGCCTGGGAGGATGGCTTGAGCCTGGGAGGTTGAGGCTGCAGTGAGCTACAATCTTGCCACTGTACTCCAGCCTGGGTGACAGAGTAAGACCCTGACTCTAAAAAAATTAAAAAGATAGAGGGAAGAGCTTTCTCCATCATACTGGAACACCACGCGGCATCTCTTGCCGCCCAGCCTGCCCTGTCTATGCCCTCCTAGGGTGTCCTCTAAGACCACAGAAGCAGAAGGCAGTGCCCAGCCCACCTGCCTGCTTTCTGCCTTGGGGTATTTTTTGAGCACCACTGAGCTCCTCTGAAGAGGGGCCAGGAGCTCTGGGCAAGGAGGCAGGCAGAGAGGAGACTCAGGGACCCTAAGCCCTGTAATGAGAGTCTTGGGATGGCCCTTTGGATGTTGGGCCCTCCAGACCCCTACTCTGGCAGGGAGGGATTATAGAGAGAAAGGAGGCCCAAGGGAGCCCAAGGCGACTAGGCAGGCAGGGTGCCTGGAGGAGAGCCAGGCCAGTGCCCACAGTGCCGAGCCTGGTCCCCCTGTGACTGATCTGGGGGTCCTAAACAGGTAAAACACTATGGCCAATATCAATAGCCTTGCCAGGCCCTGGGGACCCTGGTGTCAGGGTGGTGTGTATTATGCTGGGCAAGGGGCAGGGACAGGGAGTTTGGGGAGCTGACTACTGACACGCCTGCTGGATGGGTCTATCTGTCCCTTGAGGGAAGAGGGTGATCAGACCCATTGGCCAGCCCCAGAGGCTGGAAGGAAGCCGGTTATGCCAGCATCTGGCTTAGCTTGAGGAAGGATGGGGAAGAGGATGTGGCTGGCTTGGGAGACACCACTGGTATCTGCTCAGCTTCCCCCCTCTCCCCGCCACCCCCTCTCCTACTCACGGGTCTTGGGGTCTTATTCATGGTCAGCTGTCAGGATGGGAAGGTTCCAGTACCTTGTGGAGGGGAGGGGCTGCTATCTGGGCTGCTAGTGTGCCCAGAGGTGACTTTGGGCGGGAGATATAAGCTCTTCCTCATCAGTTAAATCAGGATAATTATAATCCTTATCCCTCGTGCTATCAGCAGGATTAAAGCAGATAACCAATAACACATTTAAAGCGGCTGGCACACAGTGAGGGCTCAGTACAAGGGGGTGTGGATTCGGGGCTAACTCCGCTGCTGAGTGTCTGGGCAGGGAACTTCTGCAACCCCCTCAAATCACACCTGTTCTCTACGCTTCCCCAAAGGGAGGCTGGTCCCCAGGGCAGAAAGGGTGGAGAGGGCTCCCAAGGGAGGGCTCCGAAAAAGACATGGCGAAGTGGCAAAGGAGGCTGCTGGACCAGGGGGACAGGTATGCCCAGGAGCTGAGAGTGGTGGGCAGCTCTGGCCACCTCACCTGGCTGTGTTCTAGAAACGGGGAGGGACGTGGAGGGTGAGAATCCACAGCCTGGCTTCTTGTCCCATAAGGAAGCCTGGGTCCTGCCTGGCTGGGTGACTGAAGGGATGATTTAGAAACTGTTCTGGTAAAATTCCACACAGAGCCCGAAAGTCAGACGATCCCTCACCTCTGAGCAGGGAGGGGCTCCAGGGTTTGCTTCCTGGCTCTTCTCGCTGTCTTTTCAGATCCTTCTAACTCTGCCCTGGCTCCATGGCCTAGGGTCCCCTCACTCTTCCCAGCATGGCCCACTCTGTCTCCACCTTCTAGGGCCGGGGAAACTGGATCCTGGGAGGCCAGCACTCCAGTCTTCGGCAGCAAGCACAGTACCGAGCTTGGAGGCGAAGCCAGAAGGGTTAACACGGGCAAGCCCCTCTGCCCCAGGAGCAGGTGTGCAAATCCACCCCAGACCTGGGACCCTCGGCTGAGACAAAGCTGCCGCCTACGCGGCCTCTCTCCCAGCTCCTCCATGTCCCGACCCAAAGACCCACCCCAGCACCCCCTGCCGGGGTCAGCAACAGATGGGGGGCTCAGGTTGGAGCGCTGGTGGCTCCCCCAGCCTCTCTGTTCCCACTAACGGAGCCGGGATTGCCCGTGAGGTGAACGAGACAGCAGCAGCACCCTTTTTTGGAAAGTCAAAAGTTAAAAGAAAAGAAAAAAGCAGAAAAGCACCCTCCACACTCCTGGGAAGCCCCGCTCCTTGTGCTGATTTTCTGGGGTGCTAAGGGGGGTTCCCGTGCACACCCGGCTGGGTGGGGGCTCCATCCAGAGTAGGCCTCCACATCCTCCTGGGCCCAGCCCTCACCCTGCTGTCTCAGCCCAGGGACACAGGAGGAAGGGGAGGAAGAGTGAGCATGTGGAGAGAGAGAATGAGAGAGAGGTGGGGAAGGTGAGTCAGGCTGCCTGGACGGCTGGCCCAGAGCCAAGCAGGGAGCAGGCCATGGGGGAGGAGGGGCCCCTTGTCCTCTTGGGTGTGGTCGTGGTGACAGAACAGGTGATGGTGGCACAGCCCAGGTTAATCCTCCCCTTGTCTCCTGCAGTGATGGGGCCGGGGTCCGCCCTGAACCACAGCTCGGGGAGACTGGGAGGAGCTGGCCGCAGAGCTGGCAACGTGGGCTGGATCTCCCATCCCCAGCCAGCCTCAGACCCCAGCTCCTCCCTCCAGGACAGTTTTGTTCATGTCACTCCACCCTGAGGGCTGCCACATTTGTTCAGTCCCGGTCAGCTCTTTTCAGAATTCAAACCCTAAGCCAAGCTCACAGATGCCTCTCTCTACAGCTCCTTCCGGTACCATCCACTGGTCACTCAGGACAAGACCCTGAGCCAGGACACGCTGTAGCTCACCCTCTGGTCCCTCATCATTCTGCAAACTCTCCCCATTCCCCTCTGATCGCCCCCTGTTCCAGACTGAGGTCCTGACCCTGACAGCGTCCGGGGCCCAAGCTGGGGGTTGAGGCTCAGAAACCAGGTCCCAGCTTGCCAGCTGCGTGGCCGGGCGGCCTTTCCTCCAGCTGGCCCCCATCTTCCCCTGGGTTCTGCACCTCTCAGGAGGGGATGTGGCACAGAACAACTTCTTTCGGCCTCTCTGGTTGGATCCCCCAGGCGCCTGTGCTGTGGGCGGATGGGTTCTCCCAGAGGCAGTTGTGATCTCATGTGACAGTTGGGATCTCCATGTTCCCAGCGTCAGAGCCAAGGGGGCCCAGCAGAGTCAGCTTTGTGGGGTCCCCGCCCCACTCTCCTCGCCTGTGTTCCTTGGGCATGCATCCCACGCAGCCTCCTGGGGTAAAAACTGTTTATGGCTATGGTGGGGAGGGGTTACTGTCCCCTCCACCAGGCTGTGAGCTCCCGCGGGGACGGGCCTGTCCTGTTTGTTTCTGTGTCTTTGAGGCCCAGCCTAGGCAGAGGGCACGCAGGGTAGGGGTTTATGGACATGCACATTTGTGTCTGTTCCTAAGCAGGAAAGAAATGGCACCAAACCCAGCTCCCTCCAGTGACCCCCCACCAGGCAACGCTGCTTCTCCCCCGCCACTGAGTGACTCCCTTTCCACCGTGACTGCTCAGCTCCTCCAGGGCTCACCTCACCGGTCTACGGGGTCT
>NW_012101698.1:6302111-6304321 GCF_000951045.1 Mandrillus leucophaeus
CAGGCTGCCTGGACGGCTGGCCCAGAGCCAAGCAGGGAGCAGGCCATGGGGGAGGAGGGGCCCCTTGTCCTCTTGGGTGTGGTCGTGGTGACAGAACAGGTGATGGTGGCACAGCCCAGGTTAATCCTCCCCTTGTCTCCTGCAGTGATGGGGCCGGGGTCCGCCCTGAACCACAGCTCGGGGAGACTGGGAGGAGCTGGCCGCAGAGCTGGCAACGTGGGCTGGATCTCCCATCCCCAGCCAGCCTCAGACCCCAGCTCCTCCCTCCAGGACAGTTTTGTTCATGTCACTCCACCCTGAGGGCTGCCACATTTGTTCAGTCCCGGTCAGCTCTTTTCAGAATTCAAACCCTAAGCCAAGCTCACAGATGCCTCTCTCTACAGCTCCTTCCGGTACCATCCACTGGTCACTCAGGACAAGACCCTGAGCCAGGACACGCTGTAGCTCACCCTCTGGTCCCTCATCATTCTGCAAACTCTCCCCATTCCCCTCTGATCGCCCCCTGTTCCAGACTGAGGTCCTGACCCTGACAGCGTCCGGGGCCCAAGCTGGGGGTTGAGGCTCAGAAACCAGGTCCCAGCTTGCCAGCTGCGTGGCCGGGCGGCCTTTCCTCCAGCTGGCCCCCATCTTCCCCTGGGTTCTGCACCTCTCAGGAGGGGATGTGGCACAGAACAACTTCTTTCGGCCTCTCTGGTTGGATCCCCCAGGCGCCTGTGCTGTGGGCGGATGGGTTCTCCCAGAGGCAGTTGTGATCTCATGTGACAGTTGGGATCTCCATGTTCCCAGCGTCAGGGCCAAGGGGGCCCAGCAGAGTCAGCTTTGTGGGGTCCCCGCCCCACTCTCCTCGCCTGTGTTCCTTGGGCATGCATCCCACGCAGCCTCCTGGGGTAAAAACTGTTTATGGCTATGGTGGGGAGGGGTTACTGTCCCCTTCACCAGGCTGTGAGCTCCCGCGGGGACGGGCCTGTCCTGTTTGTTTCTGTGTCTTTGAGGCCCAGCCTAGGCAGAGGGCACGCAGGGTAGGGGTTTATGGACATGCACATTTGTGTCTGTTCCTAAGCAGGAAAGAAATGGCACCAAACCCAGCTCCCTCCAGTGACCCCCCACCAGGCAACGCTGCTTCTCCCCCGCCACTGAGTGACTCCCTTTCCACCGTGACTGCTCAGCTCCTCCAGGGCTCACCTCACCGGTCTACGGGGTCTGCTCAGCCACAGCAAGGCACTGGCCTCTCAATGCCAAAAGAGGCTTATCCTAAGACTGCAGGCACCTCTGACTCCTCCCAAACACGGAGGATGGCTTCAGTGCTATCTCCTGCTGGACTCAGCAGGCTCCTGTGCCCTGCACTGGCCAATGTCGCTTCCAGATGATTGCAGGTGCCGGGGGCAGCTCTACCTTGCACCCTGGTCAAAGTGAGCATGTCTGGGCCTGCCAACCCTGTCACAGCCCCTTCTCAGCTTCAGGGGTCCTGGTGGGAGAATTCTTCTTTTCCAGGGGTGTCTGGGATCTGGCTCCATGCTGAGACCTTGTCTGCTATTTTTCTGAACTTTCCACCAATGAGGCACACCCCTGCCTCAGTTTGCTGCCCCAGGTCACGCCTGTGGGCTGTGGACACCTGTTTCCCCTTCCTTTCTCCCCTGGGCACACGTCATGCCCACTCCCACCTTTGGCTCCACACACCCTCTCCCTCTCCTGATCCCCGCCAGCCCCCAGTCATCACCCCACTCCGTCCTATGCCAGGTACCTTGTCCCAATCCACCACTTTGAACCGTGGTTCCATAGCAGGATCTGTCTTCTGAGTTTCCTCAAGGGCTACAGCCTCGTTCTCCATGGAGCCCTGGAGGGAGAACATACGAGGGGATTATGTACAGTGGGTGAGGGAAGAGGGCAGAGCCCCAAGCTGCCCCGAGAAGAGGCAGCCAGGAGTGGTGAGAGCCCCACGGGTGGGGCAGGGTGGTGGAGATCAAGGACGCTGGGCCCTTCTGAAAACAGAGACACCCTGATGTGAGCATTGTTATTCTCTGTATTTTACATTTCCCTTAAAAAAAAAACAATTTCCAGCCAGGCGCAGTGGCTCACACCTGTAATCTCAGCACTTTGGGAGACCAAGGTGGGTGGATCACCTGAGGTCAGGAGTTTGAGACCAGCCTGGCCAACATGGTGAAAACTCATCTCTACTAAAAATACAAAAAAGTTCACCAGGCGTGGTGGTG
>NW_012101698.1:6304491-6328074 GCF_000951045.1 Mandrillus leucophaeus
TAGTGGGAGCCCTCTGGGAAAGGGGTCCCTGCTAGTCCTCCCTCAGGTCCCTGGCAGGTCCCAGGCAAAGAGAGTACCAGGGTAGCACCCAGGGCACCTGGTGGGGCTCACGGGGCCACGCTGATGAGTCACAGGCTGTGGCTTCTAGGGCCACACGCCCATAAGAAAGAAAGGCAGCAGGGAGCGAGGGAGGCTGTCCCTGCAGCAACACCCAAGTGCCAGTCAGTCAGCAGCCACACGTGGGGTGGGATTGGCAGAGCAGTGCCCAAGTGGACTCAAGGTTAAATCGAACTCACAAAAAGGTAAAGTCAGAGGGAAATGGGATGTGCTCGGAAAAGCACACAGCCCCAGCCAGCTCTGATGTCACGCAGGGTGAGCCCAGAGCAAGCAGGGTGAGGCCAGAGCGAGCAGGCTGGCACGTAAAGTGAAACCCATGCTTCCCCGTAGGAGGGGCGGAGAGAGAGTGCTCGCCTTCTCTGTGTCCTTGTGACTGAAGGAAGCCATGGTGCTGGTGGCCATGGCAGGGAGCTGGAAGCTGGGCGCTGGCCGGCGGCCAAGAGGCTACTGTCACGACTTGTACATTTTTGTTTCCAAACGGACACAAGAGAACCTGATGCTGACAGTATTTGGCATTTTATGGGAAAATCCACGTGTAACCTAAAAGTCGGCTTTTGTGGTCCTGTCTTAGTCTGTGTGTCTCAGCGTATTTAGTCTGTATCACCAAGCTAATACCTGAATTTTTTTATTTCTTTGAGACAGGCTCTTGTTCTGTCACTCAAATTGGAACGCAATGGCCCACTGCTACCTCTGTCTCCTGGGCCTAGGCCATCCTCCCACTTCAGCCTCCCAAGTAGCTGGAACTACAGGTGCACGTGACCACACCCGGCTAATTTTTGTATTTTTAATAGAGATGGGGTTTGGCCATATTGCCCAGACTGGTCTTGAACTCCTGACCTCACGTGATCCGCGCACCTCGGCCTCCCAAAGTGCTGGGATTACAGGTGTAAGCCACCTTGCTAGGTTAACACCTGATTTAAAAAAATACGTGTGTGTGTGTGTGTGTGTGTGTGTGTGTATCTATCTCATGCTCTCTTGAGTACAAAGAATAGTGGATTTTATAGCACATCATACATGGAAATACCTCAAATATCCAATAAAAAAGTCCTCCCTCTTCCCAAGACAGCAGCTCAATAATCCTGTTCCTTCCAGTTCTATCTAACCTCAAAATACTCCAGGGCATGCCCTCTCCAATCCCTCCCCACCACCCTGCTCCAGTGAGCTACTGACTTCCTTCTTCCTGGGTAGTTTTCTCCAGGTCACTCAAGTCCTTCCTTGAGTAGGATGGTTGACTCCCTCTCTGTACCCCCAGTACCACTCACTGCAACCCCATTTGCCTCTCCTAGAAAACACAAGGCTCACCTTTTTTTTTTTTTTTAAGACTGAGTCTCATTCTGTCGCCCAGGCTGGAATGCAGTGGCACCATCCCAGCTCACAGCAAGCTCTGCCTCCCAGGTTCATGCCATTCTCCTGCCTCAACCTCCCGAGTAGCCGGGACTATAGGCACCTACCACCACGCCTGGCTAATTTCTTTTTTGTATTTTTTTAGTAGAGACAGGGTTTCACTGTGTTAGCCAGGATGGTCTTGATCTCCTGACCAAGTGATCCGCCCGCCTCGGCCTCCCAAAGTGCTGGGATTACAGGCGTGAACCACCGCACCCAGCCACAAGGCTCACCTTAGCAGGGAAGGGCTTACCATACATAGCACTATCAATGTTTTTGTCTATACTACACTTTTCAGACTGCTCGGAGTGGTAGACACAGGTCTCTTCTGGGTACACCCACCTGAACCACCACTGCAAGCAGAAGACAAGGCATTTAGCGAGTTGGTATTTCATGAGTGTTTACTACATGCTCAGCCGTCTAATCTTCCTAATAACTGCATGAATTAGGCACAGTGCTTATTCCCATTCGGCACATGAAGGGACCTGCCCACGGGGCAGTCTCACAGCTAGTGAGGGGTCGAGCCAGCGGTGGGACCTCAGAATATTCTCTTTACCACCACGATCTTCTTCTCCAATCATTCTAGCAACTGATCTATTCATTTTCCAACTTTATTTTTGAGACAGGGTCTCTTGCTCTGTCACCCAG
The DNA here is from genome assembly GCF_000951045.1 of Mandrillus leucophaeus. Classification (NCBI taxonomy): domain Eukaryota; kingdom Metazoa; phylum Chordata; class Mammalia; order Primates; family Cercopithecidae; genus Mandrillus; species Mandrillus leucophaeus. Next base: position 6,306,640 of record NW_012101698.1, read on the forward strand.
GGCTGGAGTTCAGCGGAGTGATCTCGGCTCACTGCAACTTCCACCTCCTCAGCCCAAGTGGTCCTCCCACCACAGCCTCCTGAGTAGCTGGGGCCACAGGCACACGCCACCACAGCAGGCTCATTTTTGTATTTTTTGTAGAGATAGGGTTTTGCTATGTTGCTCAGGCTGGTCTTACACTCCCGTTCTCTAGTGATTTGCCTGCCTCGGCCTCCCAAAATGCTGGGATTACACGCATGAGCCACTGCACCCAGCCCATTTTCCAACTTTTAAAAAGTCATACTTTCCATCTGTGATTTTTACCCAGTTGGTATTTATAATTTCTTGCCTCCTGTTGTTTGTGAATGTTGGGGGTAATTATCTTTTTTTGTCCAGTGGTGTGATAGGTTCCAATAGGCAGGGACCTTGTGGATTTCTGTTTCCTGTTTTTAGACCCGTGCCTAGCCTGGGTCTGGCAAATACCAGATGCTCCACCCACATTTCCCCAGTGGGCTGTGTTTCAGTGCTGGGTCTCTGCAAGCAGCCAACGTTTCCCAAGACTCCTGCCATGTGGTGGGCCTGGCTGTGGGGGCGAAGCCCTGAAACTCTGCAGGGCTCACACTCCTTGGGGATGTGAAACAAATGGAGTGGGTGTATCTGCCCACCCTGCCACGTGGTGGGGTGTCTGCCTGAGGGGGTGGGCCAGGACACAAAACATGCATCTTGCACTCTGGGCTGGATAGGGCAGTGCCCAGATAAAAGGATCAAAATTCCAACAATCTAGATCATAGATTCTCAGTGCCCTTTGGCCGAGTACATAGGAAAGGCATGAGCAGAATCAAAAATATATAAGACTGGTATGAGACTGCCAGTGTTTTATTTTGCCAAATAAAAATATTTCAAGGGCAGGCATGGTAGCCAATGCCTGCAATCCCAGCACTTTGGGAGGCTGAGGTGGGAGGATTGCTTGAGGCCAGCAGTTTGAGACAAGCCTGGGCAACAAAGTGAGACACTGTCTCTATCACAGAAAAAAAAAAGCCAGGCGTGGTGCTAGTGTGCACCTGTAGTCCTAGCTACTCAGGAGGCTGAGGGAGGAGGATCATTTGAGTCCAGGAGGTTGAGGCTATGAGTAAGCTATGATTGTGCCACTGCACTCCAGCCTGGGCAACACTGAGACTTTGTCTCAAAAAAAAAAATTTTTTTTAATTTACTATCAGCAACATTTCATAAACAAGAGGAAATTTCAATACCAAATATATAGGAAGTACGTGTTGTCAGGATAAAAGGCAGTTCTTTCCAAGGAAGGCAGTTGGCAACTTTATACTGACATTTACCAAAAAAGGTTCTATTTTATTATTTTTAAAATTATTTTCTTTTTATAGAGATAGGGTCTCACTATGTTGCCCAGTCTGATCTTGAACTCCTGTACTCCAGTGATCCTCCTGCCTCTGCCTCCCAAAGTGCTATGATTATTGCTGTGAGCTACCATACCCGGCCTCTATTTTAAAATATTTATTAATGCAGAACAATTATAACAACATTCTGTTTTTATGAGCATTAATTGCACATAATTGCTCTTTGGGCTCAAGATGGTTGATGTGGGGCTCGATGATCTATCTGTAACAGGAAGTAAACCAAATGTTCACCATGTCCTGGTTCTAAGGTTCTAGTTCAAAAACTACAAAAATCCAGTTTCTTAGAGAGATGCTAAATAGAAACAGCCGTTAAAAGCTTCCTCATTCAACTGGAAGTATCCTGAGTGACATGAGGAAAGCAGAGGAGTCCCTGCTCTGTGGATTTCTGTCCTGCTCCTGAGAGCCGGGGGAAGGGCAGTGGGTCATACCCCGAGCGGCTCCATGCCCAGCACAGAGCGGCCAGGATTCTCTCTCCAGAATCCCTCTGAATCATGGACCAGAGCCAGCCAAGGGCTAGAAGAGGAGGCACCCTCTCTATGGAGGCTGAGGAAAAGAGGGACAAAGGGGAAGGGGGTGGGCATGGCCTCTTCCTATCCTTCTCCTTCCTGCTTCTGCTCTAGGATCCTGGCGCCACCCCAGGGAGCAACGTCAGGACTGATATGCTTCTGGCAAATAAGCCCCAGACTGACTAAATAAGCAAGGTACTTTCTGGGTGGCTTCATCGGGACCACACCCCTCCTTGGCAGAAGCCCAGGTTCTTATCACAAGGTGGGACACACCTCCAACATAGGAGGAGACTCCAAGGAAAACCAGAGCCCGTGTCACACGGTGTCAGTAGCAGGAATACTCCTAGGTACAGGGACACGTCCTCCGGTGCATTGTTCATTGATTCATTTTCTCAAGTCTAGTTGTGAGATTCCGGGTCTAAAACCTCTCCCTACACACAGCTAAGACAAAGACCCTCCTGAACAAGGTCTCCCATTCCCGCCTGGGGGACACCAGGACTCCAGGAACCCAGTCCTGCCAGGAGCGGCTGCGCTGCACGCACGCCACACACGTTGATCTGGGCCACGTTTTCCAGACTCCCGCCCCAGTGTTTATTTTAGAGTTGAGCCAGCTCACCCTTGAATTCCACAGGTGAACACCATCCATGAATCACGAGTGTGTAGAGGTCATTCCTGGGAACTAGGGTACAACTCCAGCTTTAAAAGGCTTTTAGAAAAAGTTTCTTGGAAACTTTCACATTCATTATTTAAAAGGCTCTCCTGGTCCTGGAAGCAAGCCAAAGGGTGGTTTTTAAACACTTTAAAATCCAAAAAGTGCCTTAAATGAAGATATGTGTGCTTTTTTTTCCCCCAGTATTTGGAAATTATTCCAGATGATGCCTTTTTTCCAATATTTGGAAATTATTCCAGATTATGCCTTTTTTTTTTTTTTTTTTAAATCAAGGTCTCACTCTGTCACCCAGGCTGGAGTGCAGTGGCATGATCTTGGCTCAGTGCAGCCTCAACCTCCCAGGCTCAAGCAATCCTCATACCTCAGCCTCCCAAGTAGCTGGGCATGATGGGTATTCACCATCATGCCCAGCTAATTTTTAAATTTTTTGTAGAGATGGGGTCTTGCTTTGTTGCTCAGGCTACTCTTGAACTCCCAAGTTCAAGCAATCCTCTCACCTCAGCCTCCCAAATAGCTGGGACCATAGGTGTGCACCACCATGTCCAGTGAATTTTTTATTTTTTATAGAGACAAGGTCTTGCTATGTTGCCCAGGTTGATCTCAAACTCCTAAGCTCAAGCGATCTGCTCACCTTAGTCTCCCAGAGTTCTGGGATTACAGGTGTGAACCACCGCACCTGGCTGGTGATGCCTTTGAATTGGGTGGGTTTCAGTATTTCGTAAGGGAAGTGAAAAATTTTGTAGTTAGACTCACACTGGCTTTCACAGGAATGATCAGCACAAGTGTTGATGAGTGTGGCTTGACAGGGGGTGCCCAACCCATCTGTGTCAGGTCACAGCTTTCTTGTACCCTGAGGCGGACAAGACTATCCCAGGGCAACAGTCTGGTGCTGAGAACGGAAGCCTTCATTCCAGTCCCTCCTGGCCTCTCTGCCTTGGGAAGGCAGGCAGGAGAGACAGCTCGACACTCTTGTGTTCAGGCCCAGGGCTGTTGAGTGGCGAGGGGGCACCTGGCTCTCCTGATACCGCATTTACCTGTTGATTGTATCCCAAGCTAGCCTGTAAGCACTGTGCGGTAGAGACCCCACTCAATCTTGCTCACTGCTCACTCCCTAGTCCCCAGCACAGTCTTGACCCGCCAATACCTGCTGAGTGATCCATTAGCGAGCAGGTGGGTGGCTGGGTCGACTCTGAGAGCCCAGGCCTGGAAAGACCACCAATGTGTGGGGAGGGCAGGCAGGAAGAGAGCCGTCCACAGCCCATGTCTACTTGGAGAGAGAAGGATGGGCACAAGCAATGGCCAAGGTGCTCTGCCAAGGAGACGGGGTCAGCAGGCACTGCTCATTCCCAGCCGAGAGCCACTGGACATGCTGGGCAATGGAGGGTAGGGAGGGCACTTCAACCTCCTTAGATCCTTCCAGCCATAGTCCAAGGCCACACGAGAGAGAAGCCTTTGAGAAGTACCAACCCTCAATGCTCCCAGCACAACACCAATTCCTGGCTCATCACCAGGCATTATTTCCTCTCTGGTCAGCCCAAGCCACAAGGACAGCATCGAGTCACTGTCAATGAAATTTTTTTTTTTTTTTTTTTTTTTGAGACAGAGTCTTGCTCTGTAGCCCTGGCTAGAATGCAGTGGCACCATCTTGTCTCGCTGCAGCCTCCGCCTCCTCAGTTCAAGTGATTTTCCTGTCTCAGCCTCCTATGTAGCTGGGACTACAGGCATGTACCACCATGCTTGGCTACTTTTTTGTATTTTTAGCAGAGACAGAGTTTCACCATGTTGCCCAGGCTGGTCTTGAACTCGTGAGCTCAGGCAATCTGCCTGCCTCGGCCTTCTTGGGATTACAGGCATGAGCCATGGTGGTGCCTGGCCTGTCACTGCATCTTCGTATCAGGGAGGCTGCAGGGAATGAGGCAGACTACAGTGAAATAGAGGGGCCACGCCCTGTTATAAGAGGGCAGCTCTGACTTAGGTCCAAGTCATAGGAAGATGGGGACCAAGGGTTGTCAGACCTTCTGATTTCTCTTCTTCTCTCTTTTTCTTTTCTTTTGACACAGACTCTCACTCTGTTTCCCAGGCTGGAGTGGAGCGATGTGATCGTGGCTTGCTGCAGCCTTGAACTCCGGGGCTCAACTTTTATTTTTTTAATTTTTTGGTATCAAAGGGGGTCTCGCTATGTGGCCCAGGTTAGTCTCAACCTCCTAGCCTCAAACTCCTGGCCTCAGGTGATCCTCCTACCTTGGCTTCCTAAGGTGCTGGGATTACAGGCATAAGCCACTGCGCCTGGCCCCGATTTCTATGAAAAGCTGGAAAAATACATTTTTATGTAAAATCTCCAGATTTTAAAATGTGACTTGCATTTAAAACAAATGATGTGAGCCAAACCAACATGTATGGATATAAATGTGGCCCTTGGTGTGCCAGTTTGAAACTCCCAGGCAAGTTGCAGGCCTCCTGCTCCCTGGGATGCCCTGTCCACTGAAAATGATGAGCAGGGACAGACGAGAGCAGGGGTTTTCTCTGCCCTGACAATTCCTGGAACGGGGAATTCCAATGGGGAGCCTGGGGTATACCCTCATGGGGCAGGCGTTCAGGGCCAGTTGCACGAAGGCCCAGGTGGAGTCGGGGCAGGCAGGCGCCAAAGGGACCAGAGTCCCAGCAAGGTCTGATGAAGGGCAACCTCAGGCAGGGACTGGCTTCTAGAGAAAGCAGTAGGTCAGGGAGCAGAAGTGGGTGTTGGACCTGGTTTTTCCTGGTTCTCTTCACCTTACATCTAGAAAGGTGATAAAATTGGCCGGGCATGGTGGCTCATGCCTGTTATCCCAGTACTTTGGGAGGCCGAGGCAGGTGGATCACCTAAGGTCAGGAGTTTGAGACCAGCCTGGGCAACATGACAAAACCTCATCTCTATTAAAAATACAAAAACTAGCCAGGCATGGTGGCAGGCACCTGTAATCTCAGCTACTTGGGAGGCTGAGGCAGAAGAATCGCTTGAACTCAGAAAGTGGAGGTTGCAGTGAGCTGAGATCTCGCCACTGTACTCCAGCCTGGGTGACAGAGCAAGACTCCATCTCAAAATAAATAAATAAGAAAGAAAGGTGACAAAATCTGTGAGGGGTAAGGAATCACAGTAGAGACTCAGGCCATGCACCAAGGGTGTTAGTTCCAGGGTCTCGCTTCCCAGTGTGGAGGTTGTGGGTTGAGCTATGCCAGTCCTCACAAAGATCTCTATGCTGAAGTTCGAACCCCCAGAGCCTCAGAATGTGACTTTCTTGGGAAACAGGGTCATTGCAGATGTAATTAGTTAAGATGAGGTCATTCCAGTGGGCCTTATAAAAGGGATGATTTGGGCACAGACACAAGCATGTGAAGATGGAGGGAGAGATGGGAGCAATGCCTCTCCAAGCCAAGTATTGTCAAGAGCAGCTGGCAGTCCCCAGCAGCTCAGGGGAGGGCTGGAACAGACTGTCCCCCAATGTCCTCAGAAGGAACCCACCCAGCCAACACCTTGCTCTCAGACTTCCGGCCTCCAGAGCTGTGAGACAATACATTTCTGTTGTTCAACCACCCAGTTTGTGATAGTTTGTTACAGGAGCCTAGAAAACCTGTAACAAGGCCTGAATCAGTTTCACCTGGGATCAAGAAGGGTCACCAAAGGAAAGGGAATTCAAGAAGGAGAGGGGACAACCGAGGGGGGCATCTGAAGTGCTGAGGAGCCAGGAGTCTGCCCCTCACCCTAAGCTGAGGACGCGGCAGAAACCAGGATCCTTCAGTCAGCACAGCGTTGCCACCCAGCCCGCAGGGGCAGGCCACACAGATGGCCCCGGGGGACAGGCATTCAAGTAGGTCCGTTCCTAGCCCACTGCTGCCCACCTGCAGCCAGGGGCGGCCTTGTTCCCCTTCTTTTGGGCCTGAGAGGTCACTTCCTAGTTTTTCCCACATGGAAATGCTGCGCGTGGAGCAGTGGAGCAAACTGCTGCCCTCTTTGGTGCAAATCTTGTTCTATTCTGCACTTCCCCCATCCCCCAGGTGGCAGCTGGGACAGCCCTGCCACCTCCACCACAAGCACCTTCACCACGGCGCACATGCGGCGGCATCTCACCGGGACGGACATAACTCTCCCTGAGAGACTGGCGGGAGGCATTCCGCACACGGGGGAAACTGAGGCACAGGCGGCTTGAGTGACTTATTCAAGATCTCTCAAGTGACTGCTGGAGGGGCGGGGGGGGGGCGGTGGCAGAGAGCAGCCCACTCCCAGGGCTGTTCCCGGGAAGGCTCCCCACGTACCCTCCTTTCTCCCCTCCTGGAGGACTCCCTGGGAGGTCCCCAAGCCCCCAGCTTCCTCCAGGGTCCCAGACCCTGTCCTCCCTAGAGAGGGTTTGCTTGGACGGCGCACGGGGGAGAGAACAGAGAAGAACAACAGAACGTCTGCGCTCTGCACCACAAACAAACAAGTCCACCATAGAGGCAGCCTGAAAGGAGGCAGTGTGCGGCGGGCGGGGGCTGCGGGCGGGGGCGCCGGCATAAAGGCATGTTGTTCGGGAAAGCCGGGGCTGGGCACCGCGGGACGGACAGATGGCCTTTTATCCCACAGCCTGGGTTTTGCCTGAAAACCCCTTTTCTGAAAGGGAATGGTTGCCTCGGGCCTTGGGTCCAGCTACCCCCACCCCATGGAGGCCCAGGGGGAAGGTGGGGGGTCCAGGTGTGGCAGCGCCCCTGGGTGGTAGGTGGTCCCTGGCAGCTAGGAAGGGGCAGGCCCCAGAGGGAGATGATGGTGCCAAGGCTGTCCCGAGCCGTATCTGTATCTGCAGCGAGAGTCTTTCTTGGGGAGGAGGCTCTGGCGTTCACAAGCCCACCTCTGCGGCCCCAGGGGGCAGTCTCCTTGGAGCTGGTGGTTTTTGGTGAAAGCTTTTGGCTGAAATGAAGGCAGCGGATCCGCTTGCTTCCATCTTTAATAAGCTGCCCTCTGCCTTTCTAGATGCAAACCAGGAGTCAGGACCGACCAGGAGCTGAGCTCTAGATGCCTGTGGTGGCCTAAGAAACCGTATCTGGCAAGTGACAAGGGTCAGAACCCCTGAAGCCCACCCACCCCTCGCCCTCCCCACAGTCATTGCAAGGCGATGGGCCCTGCAGGCCACTGTCCCGGTATTCATGGGAGCCAGAGGAAAGAAGGAAAGAAAACCAGCGGGAAACGTGTGCCTGAGCTGTGACCAACTCTCCAGCTCAGGTGTGTGGAGAAGGACAAAAAGACAGTCCTGGGTCCCGGGGCGTTGACTGTTCACCGCGGACTCAGCATCCATTCTACTCGTGAAGTGAGCCCCCTCTAATGCCACTGCCAGCAACCTCGACACCAGAAGCAGAAGCCAGTACAGGTGGGCAGGCAACCCAGGACGTGGGAAAAGGGGCCAGAGGCTTGAAAAAATGAAATTACCACTGGGAACGCATTAGGATACCCTCCGTGGGTTTTTAAGCCACTAGCTCCATTTTTTACCAAATGTTGCCACTGACTGTTGGCAGCCACCGGGATCCTCAGCCCTCCAGTCTCTAACCTCCGATTAGGGCAAAGTTTCCAGGAATGCACTGAGTCAGGGAGACACGTGGGTTTTGCCACTGAATGCGGGACCTGGGGATCTGGAGAGGCCCCCAGGGAAAGTCTCTGTGCTGGGAGCACAGCTGGAGGGGGCGTGACCAGGGCTTGTCAGGGTAAACAAGAGGGGCTTTTGGAGGCTTCCCTGCTGGGTCCTTCCTTACAAAATCCTGCCTCTCGGGTGCAGTGGTAAAATGGGAGGATCTGAGTTTCAACTCCAATGAGCAGCATCAACAGCTCGCAGGACATGAGTTCCTTAAAACGTGTCCTTTTGCAGACTTGCCGAGACCACTTCTGGACCATATTCTCTCAAGACTGAGACCTCAAGCCACCTCAAGCAGGTTTACAGCATGTGCTATCCACAAGGCACCCAAAATATATTATCTCCTCACTGACCCAACTGGTATAATACAGCAAATTTCAGATCTATTGCATAACACTCCAATCTAAGAATTATCCTGTATTTTGCTATTTTTAAAAGGAGAATCAAGACTACTGATTTACAAACAACCTCATGTGCCATTATTCCAGAAACAATATTTCTAAATGTGTCTTTTATAATCTAATAATTTAAGAAAGAAAAATATTGTTCTTGGCACTGTTTACAAGATGGCAAATGATTATGCTACAAAAAACAATAAAAGTCACTGAACCGTTTTATTAAAAAACCCAAACGACAGCAGCAGCAGCAGCATCAACAACAACAAGACCCTCCTTCATACCTCCTACTTCTTTTTGCTGATTCAAGCGATTCCCTCTCCCCATGCCTGGCCATGCAGTCTCCTCCCTGTGCAGTTAAGGATGTTTATGCTTGGGAAGATTGGCTGACTTGTCTCAGGTGGCATGGTGTGTTCTAGAAGACAAGTCCATTGGATTCAGGCCAATGTTCTCTTTTTTTTTCACTCTTTGTGTCTGTGTGCACGTGTGTGTGTGTGTGTGTGTGTGTAAGAGACAGGGTCTTGCTCTGTCAGCAGGCTGGAGTGCAGTGGTGCAATCACGTCTCACTGCAACCTCAGCCTCCAGTTCCTGGCTCGAGCAATCCTTCCATCTCAGCCTCCTGAGTAGTTAGGACTATCGGCACATGCCACAAAGGCCGGCTAATCTGCTACTTTTTTTTTTTTAGAGATGAGGTCATGCTATGTTGCCCAGGCTGGTCTCAAACTCCTGGTCTCAGGGGATCCTTCTACCTCAGCTTCCCAAACTTCTGGGATTACAGGCATGAGCTACTCTGCCTGCTCCCACTGTACATTTCTTTCTGTTTGTTTTTTGAGACAGAGTCTCGCTCTGTCACCCAGGCCGGAGTGCAGTGGCACAATCTCGGCTCACTGCAACTCCCAGGTTCAAGTGATTCTCCTGCCTCAGTCTCCCGAGTAGCTGGGATTATAGGCACGCACCACCATGCCTGATTTTTTGTATTTTTAGCAGAGACAGAGTTTTACCATGTTGCCCAGGCTGGTCTTGAACTCCTGACCTCTGGTGACCCACCCGCCTTGGCCTCCCAAAGTGCTGGGATTACAGGTTTGAGCCACTACACCCGGCCCCATCACACATTTCTTAAATTAGCGAAGTCTACACAGTGAATCCTAGAACTCATGACAACTGCTGACGCCTGGTGGGTACAGCCTCCATTCTATGTGTTATACTCGTCACCATAATGCTGCTTCAGCCCCAGGAAGTGACTTCCTTAAATAACCACAGGGTAAATTGTCTTTCTAGGAGGTCAGTGCCTGCCTGACATGGCCACAGGTAAGGGACCTCACTGAATACACGTTCTGGTGTGGTCAAGCAGAGAGGGCAAGAAAGAGCCATTTGTGAATGACATACGGACAGCAGCTTCCTAGATAGCACCATCAGATTGGGTGCCATTATCCCAGAGAGAAATGCCTATGGTGCTGGGTCACAGCTCTAGACCAGCACCATCTGGCAGGATTTTGTCCGGTGATGGAAATGTTCTATATGTGTGCTGTCTAATATGGCTGGTGGTTCCCACCTTGGACAGCTCAGCTCTGGACTCATATACTCAATCACTATTCGAAATCTCTACTGATATTTCCTTGGCACCTCAAACCTGACCCCAGTGAACTTTGATGGTCCTATCCCAAACATTGGCCCCCACCCCAGTATTAGTCATTTCCATAAATCAAATCACCCAGTTGCTCAGGCCAAAACCTTGGCGTCGTCCTCAACTTCTTCCTTCCCCTCGCTGCTGGCATCCAATGCAGCAGCAAGTTCTTATGGTTCCATGTCCATGAAAATTTCAAATTCCCTTCATCCTCACAGTCACCAATCCAGGCCACCCCCATCTGCCACTTGGACAACAGCAATGGCCTCTTAACTCCCCTGCTGCTTCCACTCTTGACCACCCCCCGACCCCAAGCCCAATCTGCCCTCCACATGGCAGCCAGAGCTATCTGATCAAATGCAGAGCAACGTTGTCAGTCTTCGGCTTAAAATCCTGCAGTGGCTGCCCCTGGTTCTCAGCATAAAATCTAAATCCCTGGCCATGACCCGTGAACCCCACCAAGTCAGGGCTCTTGTCCACCTCCTTCCACTTCAGCCCCCACCACACTCCACCCCTCCCCACGCTCCAGTAATGCCAGAGTCTCCTCTCAGTCCTGTGTGCCTCAGAGCCTTTGCACGTGCTGTTCCCTCTGCCTGGAATGTTTCCGACCCAGGATATTGGTCCATACAGAATGTTTCTATTCTACAGAAGCACTTGCTGCCACCTGTAATGATCATGTCTGTCTCACTCCTCTGAGGTAAGCCCCATGAGTGTCTCAGTCAGGTGTCTTTTTGTCTCCAGTAACAAGCAGGATGCCTGGCACAGAGGAAACATTAACATATTTGTGGCTGAATGGAGGAAGGGATGGTGGGGAGCAGGAGGCAGCCCTGTGAGCCCCCGAGACAAACTGGGGCCCTGGCCAGCCTCACCTTTGGGGACTGTCCTTCCCTGACCAGGGTAAGTGTCCTGGGTATAGTGCTGCACCTGTCCAGGTGAAGATGGAGTGACGGTGGGAGGCCATCGCAGATCTCCCTGGCCAGGCCTGGAGGGACGACTGAGAGAGACCAGAATGTCACATTCTCCAGCTCCTCCAGGGGTGCACAGTCCTGCCCAGGAGGGTCCAAGCACGCAGCAGCTCAGGTTCTGAAAACACCTGTCCCTCACTACCTAGCAGAAACCCACCCCTGCTTAGCAGAAGCTGGAGCTGAAGGGACTCCTCACCCTCCTGCGTGGGTGTAATCCCTGCATCCTGTTTCACAGCTCTCATATGATCTCACTGTAGCCACAGAGAATCCTGTAGGGGAGGCAGGGCATAAGGAAATCACTGCTCAGAGAGGTTGATTAACTTGCCCAAAGTCACACCGCCAGTTAGATACAGAGCCAGAACTAAAGCACCATCTTAGGCTCCAGATCCTGGACTCCCTCCTCTGTCTCAGAGGGCAACAGCATGGGCTGCCCAGTAAGTGTCCACAGCGCAACTGTTCTGCACCAAACGCCACGCACCACAACAGGAGCCTGAGGATGTGGCTTCTTTAATAACCCCATGAACAGCAGGGCGAGGTGGCTTACACCTCCCAGCACTTTGGGAGTCTGAAGCGGGCGGATCATGAGGTCAGGAGTTTGAGACCAGCCTGGCCAACATAGTGAAACCCCATCTCTACTAAAAATAGCTGGGTGTGTTGGCATGCACCTGTAAGCAGGAGAATCGCTTGAACCTGGGAGGTGGAGGTTGCAGTGAGCTGAGATTGTGCCTCTGCGCTCCAGCCTGGGCGACAGAGCGAGACTCCAGCTCAAAAAAATAAAAATAAAAATAAAAATAAATAAATAAATAACCCCATGAGCACTGCCTGCCAAGCCATGCCCAGCACCTCCATTTTCTCCATCTCCATTTTCCTTCTGCCCTTACCCTTCTAGGACAATGAGTTACAACAAACTTTACGGTGCTCAAGAGTCACACAGGGTACTTACGAAAAATACACATTTCTGAGGTCTTGACTCCAGAGATTTACATTTTGTAGGTTTGGAGGGTGACCTTAGAATCTTTTAAAAATATAATCTGTGCACACTAATTCTTTAGTTACACATGGATTTTTTTCGCTCAAGTGAAGCATCAAACTTTTCACATAAGTCTTTGACATTGAAATCTCTGTCTCTATTGGAGTCATTTTTCTGCAATAGACCGTAGTTCTCCAATGAGCATTCATAATCACTTTCATCTAGGTTGTTTGAGCGGCAGAAGTTGTTTAATAGTAACTGTACCGGGGGGAGGCACAGTGGCTCAGGTGTGTAATCCCAGCACTTTGGGAGGCCAAGGCAGGTGGATCACTTGAGGTCGGGAGTTCAAGACCAGCCTGGCCAATATGGCGAAACCCTGTCTCTACTGAAAATACAAAAATTAGCCAGGTGTCGTGGCACATGCCTGTAGTCCCAGCTATGCGGGAGGCTGAGGCAGGAGAATTGCATGAGCCTGGGAGGTGGAGGTTGTAGTGAGCCAAGATTGTGCCACTGCACTCCAGCCTGGATGACAGAGCGAGGAGACTCCATCTCAAGAACAAAAAACAAAAAACAACAAAAAAAATGTACTGGGAGGAATAGTGTCCCTTCCCCAATTCCCCCTGCCAACTCATGTCCGTCCAGAGCTTGTGAATGTGACTTTGTTTGGAAACAGGATTTTTATTTCTTTATTTATTTTGAGACAGGGTCTGGCTCTGTCACCCAGGCTGGAATGCACTGACGTGATCTCAGCTCACTGAGACCTCTGACTCCTGGGCTCAAGTGATCCTCTCACCTCAGCCTCCTGAGCAACTGAGACTACAGGTGCACGCCACCACATCCGGGTAATTTTTGTGTTTTTTCCAGACAGGGTCTCCCTATGTTGCCCAGGTTGATCTGAAACTTCTGGGCTCTTCAAGTGACCCTCCTGCCTCGGCCTCCCAAATTGCTGGGACGACACGCCTGAGCCACCACACCTGGTCAGAAATAGGATCTTTGATATAATCAATGTAAGATTGGTGGTGTAAGCCCACCCAATCCATGCTAGTCATACTTCAGTATGACTAGCATCCTCCTAAGAGGGGACTTAGGAGACATTGACATAGAGCCACCTGTACGGGAAGAACACCCATAAAGATGGAGGCAGGGATGGGAGTGATGCAACTACAAGCCAAGAAACACCAAAGGACAGCAGCCCCACTAGAAGCCCGGAGAGGGGCTTGAAGTGGTTCTTCCTCGCAGCCTCTAGAGGGAAGTAACCCGGCTGAAATCTTGATGTCTGCTGTCCAGCCTCTAGAAGCATGAGATAATACATTTCTGGTTTTTGCTTTTTTTTTTTTGGCATGGGGTGGGGAATGGAGTCGTGCTCTGTCGCCCAGGCTGGAACGCAGTGGCGCCATCTCAGATCACTGGAACCTCCGCCTCACAGATTTAAGTGATTCTCCCACTTCAGCCTCCAGAGTAGCTGGGACTACATGCATGCGCCACCACACCCGGCTAATTTTTGTATTCTCAGTAGAGACGGGGTTTCGCCATGCTGGCCAGGTTGGTCTCAAACTCCCGACCTCAGGTGATCCACCCACCTTGGCCTCCCAAAGTGCATTGTTTTAAGCCATCCTGTGTATAGTGCTTTGCGATGGCCAACATGATATCACTGGAAATTTGATCCTTTGCTGCATGTAACCATTCATGTGCTGTTATTTTATATTTCTACTCATTCTTTAAGAACACCCCTGTGAGTGATCTCCACAGGGTAACTACTTAGTATTTTGTCCAACATTTTGTTAGGAAAACTTCAAATATACAGTAAACTGGGAGAATCTCACCAAAAGCACCTGAATCCCCTCTAACCTGGATTTCACCATTCACATTCTACTCTTTCTTTCCAAAGCAGTCTTTGTAAGGTTTGTGTATACCAGCACTAACTCTTGCAAATGTGAGGTCACCTGCTTAGGAGTGACTATGAAGCTGGTGTTAAGTTTATTTGGCTCTCCTTTCCCCCTACTAAGCATAATTTTCATATAGTTAAAAAAAAAAATCAACTGTAAGGGTGTAGTTTGACAACAACATGCCTCCTTACAGCCAATGCCCAAATCAAGACACAGACCAGTTCCATCTCTCCGGAAAGTCCCAGGAATCTATTTTAATATGCTCCTCATGCAATTCTGATGAAAGGAACGAGGAAGAAACGGGGAATATGTATCCAGTTCCCTTGGCCAGAGGGAGAGTAAAGTTTGAGATTCACACGGCTTTCCAGGAGAGGTGCATGTTCCCTCTAGCAAACATGGCTGCCCCCCTGCCGTCCTAGCCTTGGTCATCCACGCACACGTGGAATCCGGCCTGCAGGCCTCCCCTCTACCCACAGGCTTTGAACACAAAGCAGGAAGAATAAGCAGGACCCACCTGAATGCTGAGTTCCAGGACAAGCTGCGGCTACCTGCTCCTTCCACATCCCTCCCCATGTCCACATCCCCTGGCTGAAATCACTGCTATTCCATCACTGCTTGGACAGATAACCACTACGGGCCACACACATGCTGCCGAGGGCTGCTGCCTGCAAGCATTTCTCCAAAGTGACTTCTTATCTGCTCCAGCCACATGACCTCAGGGCCCAGGGCAAACCCGGCAGCCCTAGTCTTTGAAAGTCAAACTTGACTGTGTTCACCAAGGCTGGTGACAGGCTCCAGAATCACTCCCACCTCCTGTTCTTTTTCTTTCTCTAGTGGAGCAGAGACTTGGCTGCAAGGGAATGCAAGGAGGGAAAACACAAATGGCTAAAACCTAATACAACAGTAGTGATTTCATTGGTACAGAATATAGTCCAAAAACAGACCTAAATAAATATATATGTAAATGACTGATATGTGAAAAGGTAGGTTTTTTAAAAAAAAATCAGTGGAAAAAGATAGATTATTCAATAAATCTACTGGGACAACTGGTAATTTGGAAAAATATAAACCTAAAATAATACCTATCTTTTTCCTTATACCCCATCCCCCCAAAAAATTCCAGGGAAGCAAGACAACTATCAATAGAAAGATGGATAAAGGACATGAAAAGGCAGTTTGCTAAAAACGAGGAAAATGTTTACAAGCATGTGGAAAGACTCAGAACCTCCCTTATCCTTCATATAAATAAGAATTTGAACAGGGAGCAATTTTTTCATCCATTGAAGATGATTAAAAATACTAACACACAGAATTTGTGAAAGTGTGGAGAGGTATTCTCACACGTTTTTGGAGGGAGTTAAAATTGGTACAACTGTTTTGGGGGCAATTTGGCACTATCTATTAAAATATAAGATGTGTATTATTTGGATCCAGAAAATCCAAATCCAGGACTCTGTATTATGGTTGATTTGCATATATATGCAAAGTGATTATGTAAGGATGCTTCTTGTGGCACTGATGTAACAGGAAAAAGCATCAATAGGAACAGCTGTTAAAAAAAATGGAGTAAACCTATATTGCTGATATGGAAAGAGGTACAAAATATGTCATTGGGTGAAAAAGACAGCAAGTTGTCAAGCAGTCTGTGTCACACGATTCCTTTATGTGAGAAACAGAATAATATATGCATGGCTGGGCATGGTGGCATACACCTGTAATCCTGTCACTTTGGGAGGCTGAAGTGGGTGGATCATTTCAGCCCAGGAGTTTGAGACCAGCCTGGGCAACATGGCAAAACTCTGTCTTTACAAAAAAAAAAAAATACAAAGATTAGCTGGGAGTGGTGGCATGTGCCTACAGGCACATGCTACAGTCCTAGCTATTTGGGAGGCTAAGGTGGGAGGATCACCTGAGCCCGGGAGTTCAAGGCTGCAGTGAGCCGAGATAGCACCACTGTACTCCAGTCTGGGTGATAGAGTGAGAGCCTGTTTTTAAAAATAAAAATAAAAAAATAAATGTGTGTGTATGTGTATATACATATATATATGTATATGGGTAGAATATATGTGTGTGTGTGTATATATATCTGTAGAGTCTCTGTGAGAGTACACAAAAAATAAGGGTATTTATAGAGGGACTAGAGCAAGAGGGAAACAATTCTTTTATTTTTTTGAGACGAAGTCTTGGACCGTCACCTGGGCTGAAGTGCAATGGTGCGATCTTGGCTCACTGCAACCTCAGCCTTCTGGGTTCAAGCAATTCTCCTGCCTCAGCCTCCTGAGTAGCTGGCATTATAGGCACACAAACCACACCCGGCTAATTTTTTGTATTTTTAGTAAAGACAGGGTTTCACTATGTTGGCCAGACTGGTCTCGAACTCCTGACCTCGTGATCCGCCTGCCTTGGCCTCCCAAAGTGCTGGGATTACAGGCGTGAGCCACCGAGCCCGGCCAGAAACAATTCTTTTTCGCATATTCCTCTCAACTATTTAAATTTTTATGAACTATATTAATATGTAATTATTAGGATAGAAAAAATCTACAGTCTAATTTTAATCAAATATGCTATCCATCCCCTGAACAAACAGAACACTGCAGAATGTGATAAATCTTTGCCATCTATCCTAATGAAATGCCATTAGTGAGTATTAATTAATGTCAATTAGAATGAGAGTTTCCAGGCCAGGCACGATGGCTCATGCCTGTAATCCCAGCACTTTGGGAGGCTGAGGTGTGTGGATCACTTGAGGCCAGCAGCTCGAGACTAGCCTGGGCCACAGAGCAAGACCCCCATCTCTACAAAATATTAAAAAATAATTTTAAAAAATGCAAGTGTCTAGGACACAGTGGATTTGAAACAGTCCGGGAAAAAGCTCCTTCCCAGCCCTTTCAGCAGGTACCGCTTCCTGTATCTAGAACATTCCAGGGGAGCCCTCCTGAAGGCCTTAGGATCTTGGCTGTATGCAAGGCTCAAAGCCAGGTAGCTGCCTACAAACTCTGCTCTCATTATGGCTGCCTGACTCTGCACTAAACTTCATGAGTCACCTTGGTCCCCTGCCTTATCAGGTCATGTCCCACTCTCTTGTACCTGGCAGGTTCTCCCTTAACACGGGTCTAGACTCATGACATCTAGTCTGGGACATTCTTTATACTTTTATCCTGACAGAGAAGATACTTAGGTGGGACCAGCAATTAGAACTCCAGGATTCATTTATTTCTATAAGGGAACTTCAATGTCAGTCTTTAACGTCTTTAAATGTGCACCAACATACTACACACGTTTCATTCATGACACATCTATCTTCCTCCCTTTTCCCAAGTCAGACCAGCCACTGCTGTAGAGAAGGTCTGATGTGGAGGCCCCAGGTCTTACTGCTGAGATGGGCTTTTTCTGGCAATGAGGGAGCAACATGTCATCGGCTAATTGGCTGGGATCAGCTCTAACCCACAGAGGGTGCAAGGCGAACTCACCTTTGTGGGCGAGATCAAGAGTGGTGGAGGAAGTAAGAGTTTCCCACTCCTTTTTCCATTCTTCCTACTAAAGACCCTTCTTAAACGTGTTTGATGAGCTCACCTGTGTCACCCACATGTACTTCCATGTTTTCTAAACAAGAGAAACCTAGATAGAAGGAACATTTAAAATTCCCTCACTTTCCCCTGGAAGGCCACCTCTGCCAGCAAGACACTCCAGAGGTAACCGCAGTCCTGGGCTGCTTAGGGAGTCACAGCCATGCTGGCTGGAAGGCGCGGTGCTGGCCTGAGGCTCTGCCTGCCTATGGGCTATGGTCTGGCAGTGCAGCCAGGGCCTCGACTGGGAACTGCCCTATTTCACCCGGACAGGACTTGCATCTTGGAAAGAAGCAGCAGCAGCCACCTCCTAGGGGTCCCTCTTCCTCTCCTGGTGTCTGCTGGAGCACTGATGAACATGGCACATTGCAACCCCATGGCAAGGTTTTTAGGAAGGAGGTGAGGATCTACAAAGTTACCTCATCCTGGACAGCCCCTCCTCCGGCATGCAAGGACAAAGTGACAAGAATCTTAGCTTAGCAGCTTCCTTTCCTGACCTAGCAACTCCTCTTCCATGTGTGATGGAACAGATGAAATCCCTCTACAGGGATCGTCGTCATTCAAGTGTTCTTTATGTGAGTTCCTGAAGATTCAAATTGCAAAAGACAGGAGAATTGCTTGTCCACTCCCCTGGATACCCCCTACGCCGCCGCTACAGCTGAGCCACACACCAGTGACCTCCAGGCAAGTCAGACCAGCCTCCAGGACACCAGGCCCCCCAGGGAGCGTGCTGGGAGCCACAAATCATTATTATTTCAGGTCTCCCATTTATTTGGGGTCTTTCACAGGCCCTACTGCTCATAAAGGAAGTATTTCTCTAGCCTGGCTAAGCTAAAATTGTCTAAATTAAAGGCTTCGGGATACAACTGCAGCAACCAAGCATTTCCTCAGTGCCCGTGACGCCAGGTAAAGTTTCTGAAGCCAACACACCATCCCAGCTCCCACTTTGACCTGCACTCCCTCACCCCATGAAAGGGCAGCTGGCAGGAAGCCAGAGTGATCCGCGGATTAATCAGTAACTGAGCATGCAGGTAGTCAATGACACGTCAGAGGAAGATACGCCTGCTCCCCCCAGGAAATCCCTATCACATGAGTATATGCATTGCCTCACATCATCCTAGAAGACAGGTTTATGAGGTCTAGAAAGCAAACAGCTTCAGCCTTAGGATCCTTCTCCTTCTGTCTTCAGAGGCCTGACTTTAGCCCAGTCAGAAGGATCAGAGGGGACCTTGGATGGTACCTCATCCCTCCTAGATCTGAAAGAAATGCATTTGGTACCCCTCAGCTTAATCTCATGACTAAGATTTGTCCCTAATGAGTATGCACTGAAAATACTGGGCACTTGGAGACCCATATTGCAGGATCTCTCTGAACTACAGCTTCCTACATCTACTCCACCCACTTTAAGAGTTCAAGTAGAAATCTATGGGATGGGGTGGGAGGAGGGAGAGCATCAGGAAAGACAGAGAATGGATGCTGGGCTTAACATCTAGGTGATGGGATGATCTGGGCAGCAAACCATCGTGGCACACGTTTACCTATGTAACAAACCTACACATCCTGCACATGTACCCCTAAAGTTAAAATAAAAGTTGGAAGGGAAAAAAGTCTATTGAAAAATATTTTGAAAAATGTAGATAGGGCCAGGTGCGGTGGCTCACGCCTGTAATCCCAGCACTTTGGGAGGCTAAGGCGGGCGAATCACCTGAGGTCAGGAGTTCGAGACCAGCCTGGTCAACATGGTGAAACCCCATCTCTACTTAAAATACAAAAATTAGGCACGGTGGCACACACCTGAAATCCCAGCTACTCAGGAGGCTGAGACAGGAGAATCACTTGAACCAGGGAGGCGGAGGTTGCAGCGACCCGAGATCATGGCACTGCACTCTAGCCTGGGCAACAGAGCAAGACTCCGTCTCAAAAAAAAAAAGAAAAACGTAGATCAATGTAGATCACTATATACACTTAAGGTGTGTTACCATTAGCTCTACAGGGATCATCGTTATCCAAGTGTTCTTTATCTGAGTTCCTGAAGATTCAAGTTGCAAAAGACAGCAAAAATCATGTAGATATTTATGAGTCAATAAATTTATGAGTTCAATAAATTTTTATTAGTCAATAAATTTATGAGTTCAATAAATATTTATGAGTTCAATAAATTTGGCCCTTGCTCAAATACTGACCACCTCCTCCCCCAACTTTGCCCTGCCCATCTAGGCAAAGTGTTCTCTCTTTGATGGTTAGAGGGTGCTATCATCCAACAATATGCAATGTAACAAAATGCAAAGTAAGATAAACATTCATGCAGAAAAAAAAATAGAAAACTTCATGAAGTCACTGAAAGCAATGGAGAACTGTTTGACTCCAACTCCATTGCCAAATAAGCAGGCCAGTGTCGAAAGAGAGGCAATGAACGGAGGAAGAAGCCTTTCAAAAGAGATAGACCTTTGTCAAAGGATGAAGAGAGACCCTTAGCCCTTAAATACCCTTGTTAATAAGATGCCCCATTTAGGAGTATGCTGTGAATGTTCAAACTGGAGTTTATGGCATGCTACATTGTGCTTCCACACAATTTTTTTTTTTTTTTTTTTTTTGAGACAGGGTCTCACTCCGTCACCCAAGCTGGAGTGCAGTGGCGTGATCTTGGCTCACTGCAACCTCCACCTCCCAGGTTCAAGCAATTCTCCTGCCTCAGCCTCCCGAGTAGCTGGGACTATAGGCATGCGCCACCATGCCTGGCTAATTTTTGTATTTTTGTAGAGATGGGGTTTCACCATGTTGTCCAGGCTGGTCTTGAACTCCTGACCTCAAGTGATCTGCCCACCTTGGCCTCCCAAAGTGCTGGGATTACCGGCATGAGCCACCACGCCCAGCCCATACAATTTTGTTGGAAAAACCACACAGATGCACAAAACCAACATGATTTGACTCATTATTTGCTCAACTTAAGAATTGGGGCAATACTGTGATCTTTAAGTCCTTTTCAGTTTCTTTTTTAAAGATAATAAATTTCCCTCTCCCAACCCCTTGTCCTATGTCTATGAAATTTTGGTTTTCATTTAGAATAGAGTAACTTTTTTTCTTTTTCTTTTTCTTTTTGAGATGCAGTCTTGCTCTGTTGCCCAGGCTGGAGAGTAGTGGCACGATCTTGGCTCACTGCAACATCCGCCTCCCTGGTTCAATCAATTTTCCTGCCTTAGCCTCCCAAGTAGCTGGGACTACAGGTGCACACCATTATGCTCAGCTAATTTTTGTATTTTTAGTAGAGATGGGGTTTCACCATGTTGGTCAGGCTGGTCTTGAACTCCTGACCTCGTGATCTGCCCACCTCGGCCTCCGAAAGTGCTGGGATTACAGGCATGAGTCACTGCGCCCAGCCTAGAATACAGTAACTTTAAAAAGTGACTTTTTATTAGGATTCAAGGACTCTTCTACTTGGGTCTAAGGAACAACTGAATTTTTTATAGCACTTTGTCTCCAACCAGCATAAGCCATTGTGGTTGGTTCCAGAAGACTTTGCCTGGCACAGGAGAAAGCAACCATGAAACCAAGCTCATCTGTCCTTTTCCCTGTTTGGGGGCAACACAGGATCATAGAAGTTGGATTTATTCAGTCCAGTGAGGTGCTCCTTATTGCTCCACAGCAGAGTCTCAAAGTGCAGGCCTTCATCAAACTGACTTTAAAATTTGAGGTCTTTCTTTGATCTTTGTGAGTAAATGATGCCATTTCATAGATTTTCATTATTACAGAAGACTAGGGGCTACTTATGGGCACCTAAGTGGGTTATTATGAGTTATTAACATTTGGATTTTTTTTTTTTTTTTTT
>NW_012101698.1:6328124-6328593 GCF_000951045.1 Mandrillus leucophaeus
CCCCATTTTCTCCCTCTGCCTATGGATTCTCTAGGACAGAGTAGGCAATGGAAATGGTTACTGTTAAGAGTAAGAAAAACATCAATAATACCCCAGACACAATACCGAGTGAAAGCGGCCATCAACAGAGTGCACAATTCCCATATAAAGATGAGGGATTCACAAAACTTCCCAGGGTGATAGAGATTAGAACAGTGGCTGCCTCTGGGAGGCACTGTTGCCTGGAAGGACGCAGGAGCCTGTGCTAGGTGCTGGAAGAGTTCTAGGTCTTCATCTGGATGGTGGCAACAGAGATGTTTACATAGGTTAAAAAAAAAAAATTGGCCGGGCACGGTGACTCACGCCTGTAATCTCAGCACTTTGGGAGTCCGAGGCAGTCAAATCACGAGGTCAGGAGATCGAGACCATCCTGGCCAACATGGTGAAACCCCATCTCTACTAAAAATACAAAAATTAGCTGGGCGTGGTG
>NW_012101698.1:6328643-6330139 GCF_000951045.1 Mandrillus leucophaeus
AGATTTTCATTATTACAGAAGACTAGGGGCTACTTATGGGCACCTAAGTGGGTTATTATGAGTTATTAACATTTGGATTTTTTTTTTTTTTTTTTTTTGAGACAGAGTCTCATTCTGTCCCCCAGGCTGGAGTGCAGTGGCATGAATGGCGCTCACTGCAACCTCTGCCTGCCAGGTTCAAGTAATTCTCGTATCTCAGCCTCCTGAGTAGCTGGGATTATAGGCATGCACCACCACACCCGGCTAGTTTTTGTATTTTTAGTAGAGACGAGGTCTCACTGTGTTGGCCACGCTGTTCTTGAACTCCTGGCCTCAAGCCATCTGCCTGCCTCGGCCTCCCAAAGTGCTGGGATTACAGGCGTGAGCCACCGTGCCCAGCCTGAAATTTATAAACTAAAACCAGCCATTTCTAGAGATCCCTAAAAACTCTGATTCCATTTCTCATTAGGTAATCTGAACATCGTTCAATGCTAAGCAACATTGGAAAGGTTCTACTGGGCATAAAAATGTAGAGAACTAGAATTCTACTCTCCCTCTTAAAGGAGAAATTATAGCTAATTTACTTAGGTAATTTTCAACCAAGTTTATTGTAGGTTGCATGGTTCACTCTAAGTATGTAATGACATACTTGTATGAATGAAATTGGTGGCTACTAGCTTTACTCTAACAGGACTTTAAAAATACTTTGTATGCAACAGATTTCAAATACGTTAAAGCAAATCCCGCCACCCTCAAATTTGCTTATCTGGTATTGCTATTTAAATACTTTGCAATGTACCATCAAGGTAAGAAACCTGTCTCTTATACACATCTAGATGTGTATAAGAGACAGGAGGAAGACCTGCCCAAGAGACTGACAGTGAGTGTAACGCAATAGTGAGTGTAAAGAGGCTGTAGCCAAAGTAGGGCAGTAGTGGGGGAAATGTTCCAGAAGGAAGACTAAGCGGGGGCTCCTGAAGATTAACAGGTGGTCTAAGTCATTGGCTCTTCTTGCTCCAGTTACTCCCCCATTTTCTCCCTCTGCCTATGGATTCTCTAGGACAGAGTAGGCAATGGAAACGGTTACTGTTAAGAGTAAGAAAAACATCAATAATACCCCAGACATAATACCGAGTGAAAGCGGCCATCAACAGAGTGCACAATTCCCATGTAAAGATGAGGGATTCACAAAACTGTCCCAGAGTGATAGAGATTAGAACAGTGGCTGCCTCTGGGAGGCGCTGTTGCCTGGAAGGAGGCAGGAGCCTGTGCTAGGTGCTGGAAGAGTTCTAGGTCTTCATCTGGATGGTGGCAACAGAGATGTTTACCTAGGTTAAAAAAAAAAATTGGCTGGGCACGGTGGCTCACGCCTATAATCTCAGCACTTTGGGAGTCCGAGGCAGTCAAATCACGAGGTCAGGAGATTGAGACCATCCTGGCCAACATGGTGAAACCCCATCTCTACTAAAAATACAAAAATTAGCTGGGCGTGGTGGCGCATGCCTGTGATCCCAGCT
>NW_012101698.1:6332754-6335075 GCF_000951045.1 Mandrillus leucophaeus
GCCACCCTCAAATTTGCTTATCTGGTATTGCTATTTAAATACTTTGCAATGTACCATCAAGGTAAGAAACTGAAGTTATTTGGATAATAGTGTTTTGGGGACAGTGTTTCACAATATAAAGTACTGAGTTTGAGGTTCATATTTCCCAGTTATAAGCTTTATGAGTGTTGCTAGCATCAAGTTTGTTGTTCTCGATTTTTGTTATGGCTGAGCTCTTTTTCCGTCAGAGAGAAAGAGCAGGTCATTAGAGTCTTCTGCCCCTCTTACAAATACCATGTGACCCAGCAATCCAGTTACTGGGTATATACCCAAACGAATATAAGTCGATCCATCATAAAGACACATGTACGTGTATGTTCATTGCAGCACTGTTCACAATAGCAAAGACATGGAATCAACCCAAATGCCCATCAATGGTAGACTGGATAAAGAAAACGTGGTGCATATATACCATGGAATACTATGCAGCCATAAAAAAGAATGGGATCATGCCCCTTGAGGGAATATGGATGGAGCTGGAAGCCATTATCCTTAGCAAACTAACGCAGGAACAGAAAACCAAATACCACATGTTCTCATTTATAAGTGGGAGCTAAATGATGAGAACTTATGGACATAAAGAAGGAAACAACAGATACCTGAGGCCTCCACCGGAGGATGGAGGGTGGGAGGAGGGAGAGGAGCAGGAAAAATAAGTAATGGGTACTAGGCCTAACACCCGGGTGACAAAATAATCTGTACTACAAATCCCCATGACATGAGTTTACCTATTTAACAAACCTGCACATGGATCGCTGAACTTAGAAGTTAAAAAAAAAAAAAAAGAATAGGAGCAGTTAGAGAAGACGGAGAACCACTGTTCTGAGTCTATGTGCTTTAGAGAATGTTGCATAAAAAGACACCAGACAGAGTAAACAGGACTAGAAACCCAGGCAACCTGGGACATGCCTATGAGTGTCACCCAGGTACTTATAGCTACATGGGGACTGGGGGGTCACAACCCTGAAAGCAATGTGGGTCTCGATTGAGATTTTCTGTGGTTAACTTCACTTCTAACCCTTGAAGGAGACTCAGGGGACGCGTGGACTGCAAGAGCCTGCTAAGAGACAGGTTTTGCTAACTGTCTCTGGCTGCAAAGAACCGAGGACAAATGAGTGACTTGCTTGATGGTTCTCTGTCCTTTCCATCAACTCCCAACCCTTTAGCTAACAAGACACAGAAGAGAGATTTTTCTTAATCTTTCATTCAATTTTTTTTTTTTTTTTGGGATCAAGTCCCCCAGGCTGGAGTACAATGACATGATCTCAGCTCACAGCAACCTCTACCTCCCAGGTTCAAGCGATTCTCCTGCCTCAGCCTCCCGAGTAGCTGGGATTATAGTCACGCACCACCACATCTGGCTAATTTTTGTGTTTTTAGTAGAGACGGGGTTTCACCATGTTGACTAGGCTGGTCTCGAACTCCTGACCTCAGTTGATCTGCCCGCCTTGGCCTCCCAAAGTGCTGGGATTACAGGCATGAGCCACCGCGCCTGGCTGTGTTTCATTCTTAAAGTGTCTTGCATATGCTAATATTTCCTTTTCAATTATGCATATACTTCAGTTTTCCAAGCAACTCATTCATTCACTTATTCAAACATTTATTTATTCATTCAGTCATTTTTTGGGACAGAGTCTCACTCTGCTGCCCAGACCGGAGTACAATGGTGTGATCATGGCTCACTGCAGCCTTGACCTCCTGGGCTCAAGCAATTCCCCCATTGTAGCCTTCCAAGTAGCTGGGACTATAGGTACGTGACCATGCCTGGTTATGTTAAAAAGTTTTTTTGTAGACATAGAGTCTCACTATATTGCCCAGGCTGGCCTTGAACTCCTGGTCTCAAGCTTTCCTTCTGCCTTGGCCTCCCAAAGTGCTGGGATTACAGGTATGAGCCCATACCCAGACCATTCAAATATTTATTAGTACCTGTTGGTATGTACCAGTGTGCCTGTGTGTGTTAGAGAAATCCAGATGAATTAGACAAGTCCAGTCCTTGGGGAGTTTACAGATTAGTAAACAAAATAATAGGGAAGACAAGAGCCATAGTGAAAATACGTTAAAAAAGAAAGAATGTTATCTGCCGGGTGCGGTGGCGCACACCCAACACTTTGGGAGGCGGAGGCACGTGAGGTCAAGAGTTCAAGACCAGCCTGGCCAACATGGTGAAACCCTGTGTCTACTAAAAATACAAAAATTAGCCGGGCATGGTGGTGGGCACCTGTAATCCCAGCTACTCAGGATGCTGAGGCAGGAGAATCACTTGAACCTGGGAGGCAGGATTG
>NW_012101698.1:6340962-6346668 GCF_000951045.1 Mandrillus leucophaeus
ATCAAGGTTACCCCAACACTAGTGGCTGAGGAGTCAGGTTTGCTTTCCTCCGGGGGCTTCGCAAGCACAGGGCATGGTCAGCTGGCATGGTCAGATATCTGCCCACGGGAGGACCTCTCCAGGATTGGCGGGGCATGGGGGAGTATAAGCCACCCTCTGGCAGTCATCATCCCTCTGGGTGGCAGGCTTGGGGCTCAGGAAAAACCCCAGTTCCATATTCACTTTATTTATTTATTGAGAAGGGGTCTCCTGTCACTGAGGCTGGAGTGCAGTAGCGTGATCACAGCTTATTGCAGGCTTAACTTCCCAGGCTCAGGTGATCCTCTCACCTCAGCCTCCCAAGTGGCTGGGACCACAGGTGCACGCCACCATGCCCGGCTAATTTTTGTAATTTTTTTCTTGTAGAGATAGTTTCTCACCATGTTGCCCAGGCTGGTCTCGAACTCCTGGGCTCTGGCGACCCGCCCACCTCAGCCTCCCAAAGTGCTGGGATTACAGGCATGAGCCACCATGCCTGGCCCCCATTCCCTTTAAAGTGCATGTAAAACCTTTGATCTTACTGTTATTATCGCCAAGCATGAGTACGTGGGAAAATAAAGTGGGTCAATTTAAAGATAAATATTAAATATGATAGTTCAAGTGGTATACCAAGTTGGTAAAAGGCGAAAGACATACAATCTGAAGAGTAACCAGAGTATAATACACCAAACTGGAGGGAAAAATACCTGGGGTGGTGAGTCATGGATGCCCAGAGTCTGGGAAACACGGTAATATAGCCTGGGAAGGAGATTTAGATCTAAAGTCCTTTTCTTGTCTATTTTGTGAAAAATCCCAGTCGCGCTCAATAAGTGGACTTCATACTCTGCTAACATGTGGCTGCAGCTGGAAGAGCACTGCTGTTGCCTGAGCTTGGGGTGAGGCTCTTGACCCCACTGCCCCGAGGACCTTCCCTGCTCAGCCATGGCTCTGTCACTTGCTCAAGGTGGGCACCTTGGCTTCCCCATGTCCAAGGCTGTGGCAGACAGCATGGTGGCTCAAACAAGTTGGACTTGTTTTGTGAATGTGCCTTCACGTGAGCGTGAATGTGTGTACATAGACAGGGTGCAGCAAAGTTAGGTGCAGGGGGAACAAACGGGACCAGGTCTTCTCCCTGGAGGAAGGGCCAGGAGGCTCCCATCCAAGGGCTAAACCAGCAGGACAGGCCCCGCGGAGGGGCACCATTCAGAAACGAGCCCCAAACAACAGAGTTGGTTCATGGCACTCCCCTTCCCCAGCAAAATCCTCCTGCTCCTCCAGAGACAGGGGGCTCTACCCACAAGGGTGTCAGCATCCCTGGTCCAGCAGGAGAGATGGGAAGTGCAAAAGGCAGCTTGGGGCTTGCTAGAAGGGCTTAGCTAGGGAGAAGAACAGAAAGTGTCTCCATCCAGGCATCTCTTTGAAAGGATATCCCACCCCCAGATTTCTTCTTTGACAACCTCTCCCACAAGTTTTTTTTCTTTCTTTTTTTTCTTTTTTTTTTTTTTTGAGACAGGGTCTTGCTCTGTCACCTAGGCTGGAGTACAGTGGTGTGCTCTGACTCACTGCAACTTCCGCCTCCTGGGCTCCAGTGATCCTCCCACCTCAGTCTCCTGAGTAGCTGGGACTGCAGGCAAAAGCCACCACACCCAGCTAATTTTTTATAGAGACCGGGTTTCACCATGTTGCCCAGGCTGGTCTCGAACTCCTGGGCTCAAGTGATCCATCCACCTCGGCCTCCCAAAGTGCTAGGATTATGGGCATGAGCCACTGTGCCAAGTCTTCCTCTTTCTCAATTTAAAGACAACCCTGTACTAGTTCTTAGAACTCTGAAGGCAGAAGCTGGCAGCCCAGTGGAGTGCTGGGCTAGTGTGATCATTGTTAAGTTTGGGCCATGTGTCTGCAGGTGCGTTGTTTTGAGTTTTGTTCCACATGCTCAGGTTGGGGCCCAGAAATAAGGATGTCTGCAGCATGGCCCGCACTGGGGATCTTAGCTAACAGATGAGCATGCAGGTCAGAAGCACGTGTGAGACTGGGTCCCTGGGCCCCTCTCTGAGGGGCAGACAAGGCAAACCATGGTGCTAGGCGGTTAGCAGAGCCGGGAGGTGGGGCCATCCAGGGCAGCTGGCCAGGGGTGGCTGTAAGAATATTCAGGATGGTGTTGGGAGGACGAGCCACACCCTAAGGCTCCTGTCCAGAGGATACAGTGACAACACAGGGCGGGCCCCATGAGCCACCGCAAACCTGTCAGTCTCAACCTCTCTTATTTCCTGCACTCAGTTTTTCTTTTCTTTTTCCTTTCCTTTCCTTTTTCTTTCTCTTTTCTTCTTTTTCTTTTCTTGTGACAAAGTCTCACTCTGTCGCCCAGGCTGGAATACAGTAGTGCAATCTCGGCTCACTGCAACCTCTGCCTCCCAGGTTCAAACAGTTCTCCTACCTCAGCCTCCCAAGCAGCTGGGATTACAAGCGTGCACCACCACACCCAGCTAGTTTTTTGTATTTTTAGCAGAGGGAAGATTTTACCATGTTATCCAAGCAGATCTTGAACTCCCGACTTCAAGTGATCCACCTGCCTCAGCCTCCCAACTAGCTGAGAGTGCACCACCACGCCCAGCGCACTACCACACCCAGCTAATTTTTAGTATTTTTAGTAGAAAGAGGGTTTCACCATGTTGACCAGGCTGGTCTCAAACCCCTGACCTCAAGTGATCTGCCCACCTCACCCTCCCAAATTCCTGGGATTACAGGTGGGAGCCACCACGCTCGGCCTCCTGCATTCAGTTTTTTTTATATCTTCTTCTAAACCCTTCAGCACAACCTGACACCAAACACCAACTTCTAAGATTAAACTGGGCTCTCACCACAGAATGCTGTCCCACCATATTGTCTAGAGACTCTCCCATCTTCATCCCCCTTCTCCCCGTGGTCACAGCCACTGCAGTGGCAGCCATGCCGGAGCATCCTGCCCGATCTCCTCACACCCACTTAGGCTCTCTCCATTCCCGCTTGACACTGCAGCCAGGGTCCTCTTCCAAAGATGCAAATCTGACCATGAACCCTGCCTGAACCTCTTCCCTGGCTTCCTTTTTTTTTTTTTTTTTTTTTCCTGAGATGGAGTCTTGCTCTGTCGCCCATGCTGAAGTGCAGTGGCGCGATCTTGGCTCACTGCAACCTCCACCTCCCAGGCTCACCTGGCTTCCCATTTTTGTTAGAGTCAAGTCCCAAATCCTGACCACAGCCTATGAAGCGCTGTGTGATGTGGCCTGGTTGACTTTTGGCCTCCCCCCTACATCCCTGTCCTTGCCCATCAGCCTCTGGCCACATTGGTTTTATTTCCAATCTTTTACTATGTCAAGCTCTTCCCGCCAGAGCCTTCACACATGCTGTCCCCTTTGTCTGAAATATTCTTTCTGCTACACATCACCTGGTTAAGCCCAGCCTATCAGTCAGCTCTCAGTGTCAATGTGACTTTCTCAAGAAGGCTCTCTCTATGTTCCTCCCCTCTAGATCCATACTCTGATAGACCATTAACTAAGCAACTATCATGTGATCTGTGTGTTCCCTCTCCCTCCCATTAGCTGCACGAAGACAGGAACCGAATTGATTTTGTTCATTGATATCTCCCCACACCGAGCACAGTGCTGTCAACCCACTAAGGAACCAGTTACATGACTGAATAAATGATGGCGAAATTAGGCAGGATGGCCCAATGAAAAGCCACCTGAAACAGTGGGTGTTAAGTCCTTTCAACCAAAGATCTAAGAATAGTTGCTGGGCTCATCTTGAAAGCCAGAGCTAGAAGCAGGGGACAACGGTTGGTTTTCAGGAGTCCCCCTTATCCATGGTTTCACTTTCCATGGTTTCAGTAACCCACGGTCAACCTGGGCCCAAAACCATAACTAAATGGAAAATTCCAGAAATAATTTATAAGTTTTAAATTAGTTTTCAATAGTAGCCAATGCCACATCACCATACCTGTCATTTACCTCACTCCAAACCGTCATGTAGGCATCTTATCATCTTTTTTTTTTTTTTTTGAGGTGGGGTCTTATTCTGTTGCTCAGGCTGGAGTGCAGTGGCACGATCATGGCTCACTGCAGCCTCCACCTCTCAGGTGATCCTACCACCTTAGCCTCCCAAGTAGCTAGAATTATAGGCGCATGCCACCACACCCGGCTAATTTTGGTATTTTTTGTAGAACAGGGTCTCCCTATGTTGCCCAGGCTGGTCTTGAACTCCTGGGCTCAACTGATCCTCTTACCTCGGCCTCCCAAAGTGCTAGAATTACAGATGTCAGTCACCATGCCCTACCTCATGTTACATCTTACATCATCACAGTACAGTACAATAAGATGTTTTGAGAGAAAGGGACCACATTCAAATAGCTCTTATTATAGCATATTGTTATAACTGTCATTTTATTATTGGTGTTAATTTCTCCTATTCTTAATTTATAAATTTAACTTTATCATAGGTATGTATATATGGGAAAAACATAGCATATATAGGATTCGATACTATCCGTGGTTTTAGGGATCCACGGAGGGTCTTGAAATGTATCCCCTTGGACAAGGGGAAACTACTGTATATCTAGGCATGATGGCCCCATAGTCACCAGTCCCAGAGCCAGGCCTGGGAACACCCGGAGAGTCACTTTGCTTCTGGCCTGAGCCTACCTGGAATCCTGTGTACTAGGTCTGTCTCCCCCACCCGAAGATTTTTGGGATGGAGCCAGCATTGATTTTGGAGTCAGATACATGTGGCTTTCCCACTATTTAGCTATTTGACCTTAGGCGCATTAATCAGAGCCTCCCTGAGCCTCAGATTCCATATCCTGAAATGGGAATAACAAAACCTGCCCCAGGTTTAGTTACGAACTTAAGTATCACCGGGAGCTGGTACTGCACAGCAGCGTGCAGCTCAGCACACAGTCTGGTTCAAAGTGCTAGTCCCTTCTCCTTGGCAAAACTGGCTCATGCCTTTCATTTCACTCTTTTGGACTCCCAAGCCAGTGTTTAGGACAATGATATAAGGGAAGGTCTGAGAGGTTGGAGGACACAGTACACCCCAGACATGGCCCAGGCTTCTCCACCCACCCAGGGGAGCCCTGGTGCAAGGCTAGGGCGGCACCAGGAAACCCAAACTAGTGAGAAGAGCTACTGATCTGTGCCTCTTTGAAGCAGAAGTGAGGTGGGATGGGGAGGTGGGAACAGGTGAGCCCATTATCCAAACAGAAACGGAGAGTGGTTGCAAAGAGGGAGAGGCCGGTAAGTGAAGAGGAAGGAAAGCCGGGGCGTGTGGGAGGGCTGGGGCCAGAAACGGGAATCCAGGTTGTCGGAGGGCAGGGGCTGCAGAAGGAACACTCTGGAAGGAGGGGTGTTGGAGAAATGGGAGAGCTGGCACGGAGGCGGGCCAGGCGGTAAGGGTGGAAGGGAACAGCAAGTTCCTGGAGAGAGGAAGGAGGGGTTGGGGGAGACGACAATGACCTGTTGCCTGGAAAGAAGAGAGGGGAAGCGAGGGAAGGGAGGCAGAGGCTGTCACCTTGGGTCCTCCTAGAGGGCAGGTGAACGGGGCTCACCCGGGAGTGGAAGGCTGCGGGAGGCCTGGGTTGGGGTGGGGGGCCCCGGCCCGGCTGTACCTGCTGCTCCCCGCGCAGCTCTCCCACGTAGTACTGCTCCAACCAGCGGCGCG
>NW_012101698.1:6348693-6349650 GCF_000951045.1 Mandrillus leucophaeus
CAAGAGATCGAGACCATCCTGGTCAACTTGGTGAAACCCTGTCTCTACTAAAACTACAAAAATCAGCTGAGCATGGAGGCATGCATCTGTAGTCATAGTTACTTGGGAGGCTGAGGCAGGGGAATCGCTTGAACCCGTGAGTCGGAGGTTGCAGTGAACTGAGATCGCCCCACTACACTCCAGCCTGGCAACAAAGTGAAACTCTGTCTCAAAAAAAAAAGAAAAAAAAAAATTTTGTTTCACAATGTGAATGTTGTTAATGTCTCTGAACTGTACACTGAAAATGGTTGAAATGGTAAATTTATATTATGTATATTTTACCCCAACACAAAATATTTAAGAATGTTTTAAAAAATCATATTGGAAGATGACAGGGTGAGGGGTGGGGTTGGGGGGCGTGGCATTGGCCACCTGTTTTTGTAAATAAGGTTTTATTGGAACCAGGGCCAGGGATTCATGAGACATGGATGTGAAAGTGCAGGGTTAGCTCCTGTTTTTATTTAAAATTTTGATATTTTGTCCATCGTGGATTTTTTTGCATTAATTTTGAAGTTTTAAAATACTGCATTAAAATATTATTTATCTTGGTTATTGTTTTTTTGTTTGTTTGTTTTTTGGCATGCCTGTAAATTTTGCACTCAGGGCTAGTGCCTCACTCCCTCACTCTAATCCTGGGCCCTGGGGAAGGACCCGAGGGGAGAACAGAGAACACTGTCTCCATTAGAGAAGGGGAAGTAGGGGCCCACAGGAGTAAAGGCTGGGGGTGATGCTGTGCGGAAAGGAGGACTGAGTTTGTTCATCACAGTTTTGTTTAGAACAGGAAACCTTGGCTGGACATGGTGGCTCATGTCTGTAATCCCAACACTTTGGGAGGCCAAGGCAGGAGGATCGCTTGAGCCCAGGAGTTCAAGACCAGCCTGGGCAACAAAGCAATACCTTGTCTCTACAAAAAAAAAA
>NW_012101698.1:6352205-6384273 GCF_000951045.1 Mandrillus leucophaeus
AAAAAAAAAAAAAAAAGAAAAGAAAAAATTGAGGCCAGGCGCAGTGGCTCATACCTGTAATCCTAGCAGTTTGGGAGGCCAAGGCAGGCAGATCCCCTGAGGTCAGGAGTTTGAGACCAGCCTGGCCAACATGGTGGAACACCATCTCTACTAAAAATACAAGAAAATTAGTCAGGCGCAGTGGCATGACCCTGTACTCCCAGCTACTTGGGAGACTGAGGCTACAGAATCGCTTGAACCCAGGTGGCAGATGTTGCAGTGAGCGGAGTTTGCACCACTACACTCCAGCCTGAGTGACAGAGCGAGGCTCCATCTCAAAAATAATTAGATAAATAAATACTTTTTAAAATTAGCCAGTTGTAGTGACGCGGGACTATCGTCCCAACTACTGGGGAAGCTGAGGCCAGAGGAACTCTTGAGTCCAGGAGTTTGAGGCTGCAGTATCCTATGACTGCACCACTGCACTCCAGCCTGGGCAACAGAGTGAGCTCCATCTCTTAAACAGAAAACAAAAAGGGAAAAGCTGCACAGTTTTACTTGCCCAGCCACAGGGGATCCCACTTGAACTCATGATTTGTAATCAAATGCTCCTGGTACAGAGGCTAACTCATCTAGCTGGCTTTTGTCTCTTTCAGGAAAGATATTTTAAGGATCACCCCTTCTGGGGCCAGGCATCTGTGCTGGGTCAGTTTAAGTATGGGAAGCCTGGCCTTGATGCCTCAGGGGCCCCCAGGTCAGAAGAGCCGACCCTCTCCCCTCTCCCTTCTCTTTGGACTGACCCTCAGGGAGTAGGCAAGAGTTCTGCTATCTGTGGGTCTATGGAGCACCTGCCCATCAGGCCTAGCGGCCTTACATCACCAGAGTTGTTGCTTTCCTCAAGCGTTGAGCGCATAAGTAGTCACCCTTACCCAACTCCCACACCTACTCTGCTCCAAATCCCCTGCACGTGCCAAAGCAGCCAAGCACACAGTCACAGGTGTACTCAGGTACTTCTTGCTGACAATATCTGAGGGTACTCCCGTTTGGATTTCTCACCATGGCCGTAAACTCCCAGTGTTTAAAGTTGAACAAACAATTTGGCCATCTGTTCAGAATTGTAACACTCACACTTCTTGCCCTAGTTATTCCACTTCTAGAGATTTGATCTTATAGATATACTATACCAAGATGCAAGAACAATAACATTAATCACAACCTCATTTATAGACAGAAATGATCAAATGTTCATCATTAGGGAGGACTGATTAAATAAATTATGGTATATTCAGACAGTGAAATACTATGTAGCCATTAGAAAAAATGAGGTAGATCTATGTGTACTAATTTAGAATAATCTCCAGAGTATTGCAGGGGAAAACAACAGGAATGGTGTGTATGGCATGCTAAAAACTAGTTGGCTATTTTTAATTAATCTTTAAGATATTTTTATGCAAACAAAAACATATATGTAATTTTTAAAGCAAAAAGTTTCATTAACTCATTGAATCTCCCTCCTAACTCAAGAGCTAGGACATTACCAAAAACTTGTACCTACTACTGTACCCTAAACCTTTCACCTCTTTGCCTATTGGTTACATACAAAGAGGTAACCTCTGCCCTGATATTAATGCTCATCTTTCCTTTGACACAGAGTTGAGTTCTGTCCCCAGGCTGCAGTGCAGTGCTGTGCTATGATCTTGGCTCACTGCAACCTCTGCCTTCCAGGTTCAAGTGATTCTCATACCTCAGCCTCCCAAGTAACTGGGATTACTGGCGTCTGCCATCACGCCCAGCTAATTTTTGTATTTTTGTAGAGATGGGGTTTCACCATGTAGGCCAGGCTGGTCTTGAACTCCTGACCTCAGGTGATCTGTTCACCTCGGCCTCCCAAAGTGCTAGGATTACAGGCGTGAGCCACTGTGCCCAGTCTGCTTTATATTTTTAATATTTTTAGCACACCTATGTGTGTGCCTATGGAATGTATTATTTAGATCAGCTTGTTTTTGAGTTTTATGAAAATCATGTGATACTCTGTTTAGCTTCATGTGGCCTTGCATGCTGTATTCAATTTTATATTAAGATTCATCCAAAACTCCGTCCAGTGTTGAGGGTCACTTTTTTTTTTTGAGACAGAGTCTTACTGTGTCACCCAGGCTGGAGTGCAGAGGTGCAATCTGAGCTCGTTTCAACCTCTGTCTCCTGGATTCAACCAATTCTGCCTCAGCCTCCTGAGTAGCTGGGATGACAGGCATATGCCACCACACCAGTTTTCACTGCTGTGTCATATTCCACTATATTAATTTATTCATTTCCCTTTTCCTCTTCAAAGGAATTTTAATTGTTTCTTTTTTTTTTCTATTGTGAAATTTCTTGTACCTATGGGCGAGACTTTCTATAGCCCATGTACCTAGGAGTACATCCTAGAGTACGCAAGAGTTCAAATTTGCAAGACAACGTAAATTAACTTCTAGGTGGATATACTATTTTACATCTCCATGAAAGACGCATGAAAATCTCTAGCCCTAATATTAGGAACAAGGCAAGGATGGCCAGTCTTATCACTTATATTCAACATTAGCAATGCTAGACAGTGATGTAAGGCAAACAAAAAAAATGAAAGCCATAAAAAGAAGAAATGAAGGAGGAAAACTTTCTACTTGCAGAGGCCATGATTGTTTACATAGAAAATCTCAACCAATTTGCA
The DNA here is from genome assembly GCF_000951045.1 of Mandrillus leucophaeus. Classification (NCBI taxonomy): domain Eukaryota; kingdom Metazoa; phylum Chordata; class Mammalia; order Primates; family Cercopithecidae; genus Mandrillus; species Mandrillus leucophaeus. The sequence continues at coordinate 6,354,889 of NW_012101698.1, forward strand.
AAATAACTAGAACTAATGAGTAAATTTAGCAAGTCCATAGGATCCAAGGTCAAAATACAAAAATCAGTCATATTTTAATTACTAGCAACAAACAACTGGAAAATAATATTTTAGAATTTCATTTATAATAGTGTCAAAATCCATAAAGTATGCAAGGATAAATTTGACAAAAATTATCTAAAACCTCTAAGTGAAAACCACAAAAATGCTGCTGAGAGAAATGAAAGAATATCTTAACAAATGGAATTCATAGATATACCAAATGCCAAGTTCATATATTGCATAACTCAGTATTAATATCTCAATTATCTTCCAACTGATCTAATGGTTCAACGCAATTCCAATCATAATCCCACTAGCCACTAGTTTTGTGGGGTTTTTTGTTTGTTTGTTTGTTTGTTTGTTTTTTGAGACAGAGTCTTACTCTGTCACCCAGGCTGGAGTGCAGTGGTGCAATCTGAGCTCATTGCAACCTCTGTCTCCCGTGGTTCAAGTGATTCTCCTGCCTCAGCCTCCCAAGTAGCTGGGATGACAGGCACGCGCCACCACACCTGGCTAATTTTCGTATGTTTAGTAGAGGCGGGGTTTCACTATGTTGGCCAGGCTGATCTCGAACTCCTGACCTCAGGTAATCCGCTCGCCTTGGCCTCCCAAAGTGCTGGGATTTACAGGCGTGAGCCATCATGCTAGCCCACTAGTTGTTGTTGTTGTTGTTTAGAACTTTAACTTGCTTTTAAAATTTTTATGGAAATGTAAAGGACCCAGAATATTGAAAGCAATCTTGAGAAAGAAGAACAAACTTGTGTGACTTATACTTCCTGACTTCAAGCCTTGGTATAAAGCTACATATTCAAGATAGTGTAGTACTTGCATAAGAAGCAACAAATAGATCAATGGAACAAAAAGGAACAGAAAGAGACCCAAACATATGAGGTCATTTTGTTCTTTAATTGAAATAACTTACATACGATAAAATTTGGCCTTTTTAGTGTACAGGTGGGGCATCTTCTATATCCTTTTTCTTCCTTCTATATCCTTCTAAAGGTCAGATTTGTCTCTCCCTTTGCTACTACAACATTGTCTTCATTATTGTAGCTTTAGTAATAAGTCTTGGTATCTGATAAGGCTGATACACACACCCTGTTCTTCTTTAAGACTGTCTTTGTTTAGGCTCAGATTTTTCTTTTTTTTAATATAAACTTTAGAATCATTTTGTCCATGTCCATGAATAAGCCTATTGGGATTGTGAAAACAATTGCATTGAATCCATAGATTAATTTGGAGAGGATTAATATATTTGAGGCCAGGCTCGGTGACTCACACCTGTAATATCAGCACTTTGGGAGGCCAAGGCAGGAGGATCGCTTGAGCCCAGGAGTTCAAGACCAGCCTGGGCAACATGCAAGACCCCATCTCTACAAAAAAGAAAACATTAGTTGGGTGTGATGGTGATGCACCTGTGGTCCCAGCTACTCAGGAGGCTGAGGCAGGAAGATCGCTTGAGCCTGAGAAGTCGAGGCTGCAGTGAGCTATGATTATGCCACTGCACTCCAGCCTGGGCAACAGAGTAAGATTCTGTCTCAAAATAAAAGTTTGCAATACAGAGACTTCCTATTTACGTACCTGAGCTATATCTCCACTTATTCATCCAGGCCATATGTAATTTAATTCCATAAAGGTTAAGGTTTCTGCATATAGAACTTTCACACATATGTTAAATGAATTCCTAAGTACCCTATATTGTTTTTCTATTATAAATAATTTCTTTTTTTTTTTTTTTTTTGAGGTGGAGTCTCACTCTGTCACCCAGGCTGGAGTGCAGTGGTGCGATCACGACTCATTGCAACATCCGCCTCCTGGGCTTAAGCAATTCTCTGCCTTAGCCTGCGAGTAGCTGGGATTACAGGCACGCGCCACCACACCCAGCTCATTTTTGTATTTTTAGTAGAGACGGGGTTTCACCATGTTGGCCAGGCTGGTCTTGAACTCCTGACTTCGTGATCCACCTGCCTCAGCCTCCCAAAGTGTTGGGATTACAGGCATGAGCCATCGTGCCTGGCCAATAATTTCTTTTTAAATAAGCTTTTTGTTGATGTATGACATCCATAGAGAAAAGTACACAAATCATAAGTGTACAGCTCAATGGGAGGACTACTTGAGCCTGGGAGGTTGAGGTTACAGTGAGCTATGATCATGCCATTGCGCTCCAGCCTGGGCGACAGTGAGACTCTGTCTCAAAAAAAATTTTTCTTTTGGCTGGCCATAGTGGTTCACGCCTATAATCCCAGCACTTTGGGATGTTGAGGTGGGCAGATCACTCGAGGTCAGGAGTTCGTGACCAGCCTGATCAACATGGTGAAACCCCATCTCTACTAAAAATACAAAAATTAGCCGGGCCTGGTGGTGCACACCTGTAATCCCAGCTACTCAGGAGGCTGAGACCAGAGAATCACTTGAAGCCAGGAGGTGGAGTTTGCAGTGAGCCAAGATGGTGCCACTGCACTGCAGTCTGGGCAACAGAGCGAGACTCCATCTAAACAACAACAACAACAACAACAACAAAAATGTCCCACACTATTCTCTGAGAACAGAGAATGTTCTAGTTGTCCTGGACATTCTTCTCCCTTTTTAACCTGTCTTCAGTTGGAGAAGTAGGAAGCAAACATACTAGAGAAACATGTCAGGGCTGCCTGGTTCATCCGAGTATCTATTTGAGAAAGCTGGAAGAATTTGCACCAAGATGTTATTGGAATTCACCTTCCTTTTCCATACCTATATTTCCTGCTTTTTTTCCCCCGTAATGAGCATGTGTGGTGAGTTCTCAAGAGATCTGGTTGTTTGAAAGCGTATGGCAGCTCCGCCTTCACTATCTCTCTCTTGTCTGCCATGTGAAGACTGCCTGCTTCTCCTTTTGCCTTCCGCTATGATTGTAAGTTTCCTGAGACCTCCCCAGCCCTGCTTCCTGTACAGCCTGTGGAGCCATGAGCCAGTTAAACCTCTTTTCTTTATAAATTACCCAGTCTCAGGTAGTTCTTTACAGCAATGCGAGAACTGACGAATACAACCACTATACCTAATACCTTTTCGTTTTCAACAAAAACTCTGCACCCATTAAGTAACAACTCCCCCTTCTCCCTCTTTCAAGCCCCTTGCAACCCCTATTCTCCTTTCTGCTTCCATGAATTTGCATATTCTAGGTACATAATATAAGTGGAGTCATACGATATTTGTCCTTCTGTGTCTGGCTTATTTCACTAAGCATAATGATTTCGAGGTCCATTCATGCTGTAGCACACATCAAAACTTTATTCCTTTTCATGGCTAAATAATATTCCATGTATGACTATGCCACATTTTGTTGATCCATTCATCTGTTAATGGACACTTGCATTGTTTCCACTTTTTGGCTATTGTGACTAATGCTGCTATGAACATTGGTGTACAAGAGTTTGTTGAAGTCCTTGCTTTTGATTCTTTTGGATGTGTGTCTGAGAGTGAAATTGCTGGGTCAGTAGTCCTATGTTTAACCTTCTGAGAAACTGCCTGTTTTCTACAGTGGCTGCACCATTTTACATTCCCACCAGCAGTGCACGAGGGTTCCCATTTCTGCACATCTTCACCAATAACTGTTATTTCTGTTTTAAAAATCATAACCATCCTAGTGTCTCTTCTGATGTTAAAGAAAGTAAAATTGGCTGGGTACAGTGGCTCATGCCTGTAATCCCAGCACTTTGGAAGGCCAAGGCGGGTGGATCACCTGAGGTCAGGAGTTCAAGACCAGCCTCACCAACAGGGTGAAACCCTGTCTCTACTACAAATACAAAAATTAGCTGGGCATGGTGGTAGATGCCTGTAATCCCAGCTACTTGGGAGGCTGAGGCGGGAGAATCACTTGAATCCAGGAGGCAGAGGATGCTGAGAGCCGAGATCACTCCACTGCAGTCCAGCCTGGGCAACGAGAGTAAAACTCCGTCAAAAAAAAAGCAACAGAAAGAAAGTAAAATTAATACCTGTTTGTGGCTCTTAAAAGTATTGTGAATTGGGGCCTGGCACGGTGGCTCACACCTGTAATACCAGTACTTGGGGAGGCCGAGGCAGGCGGATCACGAGGTCAGGAGATGGAGACCATCCTTGCTAACACGGTGAAACCCCATCTCTACTAAAAAAAAATACAAAAAAAATTAGCCAGGCATGGTGGCGGACACCTGTAGTCCCAGCTACTCGGGAGGCTGAGGCAGGAGAATGGTGTGAACCCAGGAGACAGAGATTGCAGTGAGCCGAGATCGCGCCTCTGCACTCCAGCCTGTCTCAAAAAAAAAAGGTATTGTGAATTGAACTCGGTGGTGCATGCCTGCAGTCCCAGCTACTGGGGAGGCACAGGTGACAGGAATTCTTGAGGCCAGGAGTTTGAGTCCAGCTTGGGCAAATGGCAAGACACCCAATTCCCCTGCCAAAAAAAAGTTATCATGGGACCTGCCTGATGAAGTTAGTCCTACATCTCACTGACAGTACCTGATAAAGTACAGTGCTCAAAGCAAATGCTGATTCACTCTTTCTTCAGTGTGGTTGTCATCAGTTTGATATACATACAGTCCTGTGTTGCTTAACAATCCAAATACATTCTGAGAAATGCATTGTTAGGTAATTTCATCACTGTGTGAACATCATAGTATGTACTTACACAAACCTCGATGGTGTAGCCCACTACACACCTAGGCTATGTGGTGGGAGGCTGTGAACCTGTACAGCATGTTACTGTACTGAATGCTATATGCAATTGGAATACAGTGGTAATTATTTGTGTATCTAAACATAGAAAAGATACAGTAAAAATGTGGTATAATCTTATGGGACCACTGTCATACATGCAGCCTGTGGTTGACCAAAATACGTCAACTTCCATATGCAGTACAAGACTATGCTTAGTTTCTATCGCTTCTGTTGTATTCAGTTTTAGGGATTTCCTTCCTATTCTTGTGAATTCAATATTATTAGTATCATTTTTTTTTCTTTTTTTTTTTGAGATAGAGTCTCTCTGTGTTGCCCAGGCTGGAGTGCAATGGCGTGATCTCAGCTCACTGCAACCTCTGCCTCCTGGGTTTAAGCGATTCTCTTGCCTCAGCCTCCTGAGTAGCTGGGATTACAGGTGTGCAGCATCATGCCTGACTAATTTTTGTGTTTTTAGTAGAGACAGGATTTCACCATGTTGGCCAGGCTGGTCACGAACTCCTGACCTCAAGTGATCTGCCCGCCTTGGCTTCCCAAAGTGCAATATTATTTTTAAGTATGTAAAGAATTAATCTGGTTCAAGACTATACTTAAAAATCCCCTCAGCAAAGCCCATTCACTTTACTTCCCTATACCTTCCACCTTGTTCCATTTCCCATCGTAGTTAAACTGAATTCCTTAGTTTCTGGTTTATATTCCCTGTGTTTCATCTTGTTATGTATTTGTTATGCAACTGTATGCTAATAATAAGCATATGTATATGCTTATTATTATTATATGTATGTTTTTATATATATATATATATATATATATATGCTTTTTCCTCTGAATGAGTTAGATTGTAAGTCATTCCATGTTAATTCATTTTCTCTCATAGCTTCATGGTATTTCATTGTGTGAAATACACCATAGTTTATTAAACCAATCTCCTCCCTGTGCATGTACATTTAGATTAGTACTGGTATTTTGTAATTATAAATTATTCCAGAAAAAAAGGTCATATGCACATGATTTTCATATGACTTTGATGAGTATCTCCAGGGAAAATTCCTAAAAATGAAATTGCTGGATTAAGGGGTAAATGCATGTACAGTTTTGTTAGACAGGGCCACATACCCTTCCATAGAGGTAGTACCCTTTTGTATTCCTGCTGGTAACATATGAGAGTCTACAGAGTATGTGGTTAAGCTTTAGAATGCTTGTCCATCTGATAGGGAAGAAATCGTGTTGCCTTAATTTGCACTTCTTTTATTATGAATCAGGCTTTAATCTTTTAAAAGCCTTTCTGCTGTGAGTCTCTTCCTACTTAAATACATCCTTCATCCTGACTGTTGCCAAGTTAAACATCTTTTAGCATTTTCCTAAAGCTTTCTGTATCCCTCCTTCTAGGATCAATTTCCTCTGCCATCTGTCACAATCCATATCTCGACTGTATCTCCAACTCTTGTCCACATTTCAGAAGAGCAGACCGATTGAATTCATTACCCCTAAATACACTCCACCTTTTCTTGCCTCTGAGGTTTTGCCCCTTTGTGGTAATGCCATCTTTGTGGGATGGCAAATATTCTATTTTCATGGGTTGATATTTGCTCTATTTTTCTCTGCGTTTCAGGGTCCAGCTCAAACATCCACCCTGATTTTCCCATTGATATTTGTTTTATCTGTGTATAAGCTGTACTCCCTACTCCCTATCAGACTTTAGATGCTATACCAGTGACTTTCTCTAGGGGAAAGGGGACATATTAAATCACTTGAAGAGGACTTTTCTTTTAACATACATGCTCGTCAGTTTGGCTCATCTCTCAACCCCAGGTGTATAAATGTTTCTGGAGCAATTTGGCATGTTCTAGGGGATGTGGTGAAGAAAACAGATAAATTCTCTTCTAAGGAGCTTAAATTCTTGGGGAGGCAACTGATAAATAAATTAGTAAATAAACAGGAACTCAGAGAGTGAAAGTCACCAATCAGAGAATTTAAGCAGGGTAAGATGGAGACTTTCTTTTCCATTCAAGATGGAAGAGAACAAAGTTATCTTTCTGCATGAAACAGCCAAAATACTGGACAAAATTCATGAAACAACGGCTTCAAGACTTTGGACATCAGGCAGCCAAAAGCAGTGATCCCTGAGAAGTGGGGTATTAAATGAGGTGAACTTCTTGATTGACCCAGTTTACTGCCTGGAAAGAGCTTCCAGGTCATAGTGCATGGGTGGGGAAGTGAGGTTTGGGATGGAGAATATAGGCAGAGCTGAGTGGTCATCCTCAGTTGAAGAGATGGAGCTGGGAGTTGGGGGACACCCAGGTGACTGGAGTTATCAGGGGAAAATACCAGAGAGGAGAGAGATGCACAGAGAACTCCAGAGATCTACAGAGTATTTCTCTCAAGTATTTAGCTGATATTGATGAACACATGTGTGTGAAGAAACTACTGAGAGTCAGTAAAAACCAACTGAAAGTGTTAGAGGGAACAATCCTTGAAGCTCACACTACCCAGCCTTCCACTGATCAGACTGGAAAATCTTTTAATTCTCAGGACATTGGGTTGAATACTCAGAGTGCTTTTACCTTAGTTGTGGAGAATAATTAGCTTATCTTGTCTCTACTAAAAAACTTTAAAGGCAAGACCCCCAAAGGAAAAAGAAGCAGAAAAATACTTCCTCTTTGGAAGTATTTTAACAGGATATTGGTAAATAATTATGAGAAAAATAACGAACTGTCCCACAAATGACAAATGACAAAGCTGACAGAATCAGTAGAAAAGAGTGTTAAAACAGTTATTTTAAGTGTTCTCATATGCTCAAGAAACTAGAAGAAAGACAACGTCTTAAGTAGATGTACTGAATACAGAAAAAAAAATCCAAATCAAACTTCTGAGAGGAAATCTACAACGTCTGAGATGACAAATACACTGGAGAGGACGAAGGACTGTTTAGAAATTGCAGAAGAAAAAAGCAGTGTTCACTGAAGATATATGCTTCACTATGAAGCTATAGCAATAGAAATTATCTAAAATGAAATACAAACAGAAAGAAGACAGAAACAAAATCAACAGAGTGTCAGTGAGCTGTGAGACAAATTCTAGCAGGCTAATATATGTGTAATTGAAATCCCAGAGGGAGGGAGGGAAACAAAAATATTTGAGGATATAAAGTCTGATAGTTTTCCAAATATGATGAAAACTATATATTCCCAGACCCAAGAATTTCAACAAACCCCAAGCACAAGGGGCATGAAGAAAATTATATTAAAGAACATTATAGGTACATTGCTTAAAACTGGGAATAATGAGAAATATCCTAAAAGTAGCTGGGGAGGGAAATGGGCAGGGGAACCCATTACATACTAAAGCAGCAGTCCCCAACCTTTTTGGCACCAGGGACTGGTTTTGTGGAAGACAATTTTTCCATGGACAGGAGTTAGAAGGATGGTTTTGGAATGAAACTGTTCCACCTCAGATCAACAGGCATCAGCTAGATTCTCACAAGGAGTGTGCCACTTAGATCCCTCACATGCACATTTCACAATAGGGTTCAAGCTCCTATGAGAATCTAACGCTGCCACTGATCTGACGGGAGGAGGAGCTCAGGAAGTAATGCTCGCTCACCCACTCATCTCCTGCTGTGTGGCCTGGCTCCTAACAGGCCACAGACCAGTACCGGTCTGCAGCCCAGGGGTTGGGGACCCTTCTCTAAAAAACAAAGATAAAGATGACAACAGATTGCTCATTGAAAACAATGGAAGCCAGAAGACAATGGAGCAACATATTTAAAGTACTGAAAGGATAAAGCTTGTCTACCTAGAATTCATACTCAGTGAAGATATGTTTAGAGAACAAAAGCGAGTAAAACAAAGACCTTTTCAGACATACAAAAACTGAAGGAATACACTTACAGAAGACATATACTATAAGAAATAAAGTCTTTCAGACAGAAGACAAATGATACCATATGGTAATACTGATCTATTTAAAGAAATGAACACCAGACATGATAACTATGTTGGAAAATTTTAAAAAGTTATTATTATTTAGATGTATTTTAAAAATATTGTCATACAAGAAAAATAGCAATGTATGTTGGGGATTATAACATATATATAAGTAAAATATATGATAAAATGAATGTTACAAAGGCAGGAAGAGGAGAAATAGAAAGATACTGTTGTACGGTTCTCATAGTATATGTGAAGGTTCATAATATCACTTGAAAGTAGACAGTTAAATATGTATTCTGCAAATTGTAAAGCAACCACTAAAATAACAAAATGAAGAGTTATAGCTAATAAGCTTAAAAATGGGATAGGTGGAACCATAAAAAACAATTATCTGGGTGTGATGACTCATGCTTGTAATTTCAGCACTTTGGGAGGCCAAGGCGGATGGATTATTTGAGGTCAGATGTTTAAGACCAGCCTGGCCAACATGGTGGAACCTCGTCTCTACTAAAAATACAAAAATTAGCCAGGCGTGGTAGTGCATGCCTCTAATCCCAGCTATTTGGGAGGCTGAGGTGGGAGGATCACTTGAACCTGGGAGGCAGAGGTTGCAGTGAGTCAAGATGGCACCACTGTACTCCAGCCTGGGTAAGGGTGAGACTGTCTCAAAAACAAAAAACAAAAAACAAAACACTCAATCCAAAAAAAGTCAGTAAAATAACAAAACGAGAACAACAAGCAAATAGGACAAATAGAAAACAAGGAGCAAAATGGTAAGTCTAAACCTAACCATATCAATAACCACATTAAGTGTAAATTTCGGCTGGGTACAGTGACATAGTTGTAATCCTAGCACTTTGGGAGTCTGAGGTGGGAGGATCACTGGAAGCCAGGAGTTTGAGACCAGCCTGGGCAACATGTTTTTCTGTTTTTATTATTTTCTACTATCTGGACTGAATTCTAATCTTTCCTGGCTACAAGTCTCCAAAATAATGTTTTCATTTTTTTCTTTCTTTTCCTTTTCCCCCCATTTTTCCTAATTTGAAATCACTGAAAACTAAGCTGTGCTTTCTTAAAGGCCTGCAAACTGAAACTAGACAACTTAAACTTCGGAAGAAAATAACAGCATCCTTTGACATACATAAGCCACTTTTATATCTGCCTACTGATGTATACTTCAGAGTAAGGTGGCATATATCAATTTTGCAGGATTGTTCTTTTGTTTATTGTTGTTTCTCTTCCTTCTTCCTCCTATTTTCTCTTCATACGACATTAGACTTCACAACCTGCTAAAAATGAGCTTTCCTAACTAACTTGGAACTTACCTGTCTAGGAATAAACTATCTTAGCTGTGAGAGAGCAGATGAAACCTGAGACCAGAGACTCATTTTCTTCCAAAAATGCTTTCTCCAAAAGATTTTAAAAACAAAAGGGGGGAAATGTAAAAGGGAAATAAATCTTATGACCCAAAAATCACTAAGCTAAAGGGAAAAGTCAAGCTGGGAACTACTTAGGGCAAACCTGCCTCCCACTCTATTCAAAGTCACGCCTCTGCTCACTGAGATAAATGCGTATCTGATTGCCTCCTTTGGAGAGGCTAATCAGAAACTCAAAAGAATGCAACCATTTGTCTCTCATCTACCTGTGACCTAGAAGCCCCCTCCTTGCTTTGAGTTGTCCTGCCTTTTTGGGAGGAACTAATGTTTATCTTACATATACTGATTGATGTCTCATGTCTCTCTAAAATGTATAAAACCAAGCTGTGCCCTGATCGCCTTGGGCACATGTCAGGATCTCCTGAGGCTGTGTAATGGGTGCATGTCCTCAACCTTGGCAAAATAAACTTCCCAAAGTAACTGAGACCTGTCTCAGATATTTGGGATTCACAGTGTACAATATATTTTGACATGTGTGTAGACTGTGGACTGACCCATCTAATATTACAAAATGTTCTTTATCTCTAGTAACCTCCTAGGGACACAGCATTATGCTGTTAGAAGCCATGCTAGTATTTCATTTAGATGCTCTGCATTATTTAGTGCAGAGGTTTGTACAAAGTTATCATGTGGGAAGTGTTCTGTAGTTCTCAACACACACACACATGCTCGCATTCTCACTTATTATCTCGGCTTGCCCTCTAAGCTACCATATCTGTATTCAAATTCTTTCTGTCCTTTGGGAATCCTATGGGTAAGTCTTAACCAGAGCAACATATAACCCTGAGGGCCAAATCCTGGCCCAGACCTCAAGCAGGCGCCTGCTGAGGAAAGATCTTGGCCACACAATGAACTTGTGGGCAGGATGCCCAGTACCCAGCCAGGATCATGGCCTTGCTCCTTCTATCTGCTGCCACACCCAGCTCTGTAGCTTCCCTGAGCCCAACTACAAAAATAATCTGCCACGTATGCAGGGGGTGCACCAAGTGGCCTCCCAACTGAAGCTGAGGAAGGGGAATCTCCAGATCTACTTAGAGGAAAGGAGAAGTCCTCCAAAACGCCCACTGATAGTAGAGCCTATGAATAACCCATCCCTCCAGCATCCAGAACACCTACCCCAGGGCCTGGCCTGCATTGCCAGCCTCCCGATGTGCAGTTGTTGAGTACTGAGAAGCCACCAAGGACTCAGCCTCGTTTCCCTCAGCATTCTCTAAATGGTGGGATGATCTTCCTGTAATAACTTTGAATGCCAAAGTTTTAAAAAGCCATCCCCTTTCCCTTTTTTTCTCCAAGTCATTCCAATCATGTCAAACAGAAAGCCTTTGTTTGATGCTACTAAGTCTTTAAGCCTAGCTGGAATTGATTAGCAGTAACAGAATTGTTTTGTCTTTGTTGTATTTGTCTTCATAGTTACCTTATATTTGTGGCAAAGTATACTGGGTTTTTCATTTGTGATAGGGATGTAAACTTTTCATTTTATAAGCATTAATTTTGGTTAAAAGAAAGTCCTTTAAGGAAAGTTATTGTATATTTAAATACTAACGGGGTTGCAAAATTCATGAGGGTGGTGTTAACTGTGCTCAGAAATCAAAGGCAAGGCCCAGCTGGGTGCAGTGGCTCACGTCTGCAATCCCGGCACTTTGAGAGGCTGAGGTGGGAGGATCGCTTGAGGCCAGGAGTTTGAGAGCAGCTTGGGTAACACAGCGGGACTCCATCTCTATATTTCTATTAAAAGAAAAAAAAAAGGAACACTCCTATACATGACATGGACGAATAGTTCCCCCCAAGTAATCCTGGCCATGTATGCCCAAAGCCAAAGGGGCTTGCAAAGGAGGACATTTAAATTTGGGGCTCTATCAATGTTCCTCAGTTTGGGGGGGCTTGGGAGCAGGTGTTGGAGTGAGGGCACAGGAACAGCAGCCCGCTGTCTGTGACACCTGGGCTGGGTGACACCTGGGCTGGGCATGGGCCTGGCCAAGGATGCGGAGTGCAGCGCCGCGCTTCACCACTAGGTGGTGGACGCAAGCTCCCAGTATGAGCGGGAGCAGCGTGGCCCCTTGCATCCCAAGCAGCTGAAACAGGCTGGGACACGCCTGCCCTCTCGTGGCCCCCCGCCCTGGGGTCCCTGCACACCCGGGGCTGGGCTTGGCAAAGTCAGTCTCAGCCCCCTTCAAAACCAAATCTCAGAACTGCTTGAGCCACAAGGAAATGAAAATAACCCCTAATGGAGATTCTTAACCTTACTTTGTACAAAGCCTGGTTAGGCTGTGGCGCTCCTCTCAGAATAATCTTTTGAAATTCTTGAACTAGATAGGAATAAATAACAAGATCTAGGAATTTGGAAAAACTGAGCACAAGTGACTTTTCCAGATCACTGTAATGACTGTAATATGACATGAACATACCTTCCATTTCTATTGGCACTGCTAATACCACTATGGTTTATTTGCTGCCTGCTTTATAATTGAAGAAAATCCCAAGTATCACTTAGAGGTGGGTGAGAATAACAATGTAATTATTTTCCTTTGCAAGGTCAGGGACCCCATAAACTCTATGCCCACAGTTAAGAAACCTTTAGTGTCTGGCAGTTTCCAGTCAGGGTGAAGAAAAAAAAGAAACAGAAAAAACAACAACGACAACAAAAAAAAACTCTTAGTGAAAATCGAGGCAAGATGAAAGAAATTTAAACTGAGCACAACAGACTTCCCTGTCCATTTCCTGTTTTGCCCCAGCTTTAGCGCTCAGGGCCTCCTCAGTATCCACTCTCTGCCTTGACCGTCAGGAGCTATGAGCAGTACAGGGCATGCATGATCCTAGGGTAAGTGGGGACTGGGAGGGGGCTGAGATATCATCCAGGCTCAATTGTTCAGCCTCCAGACACTGAGACAGAGAAGGGAGTTGGCACCTAGCATCTCCTACTTACTCAGGTCAGAGCTAAATATCCACGTTCCATACCCATTTCCCCATTTCAGCCTGGGGGACAATTGGGAGGGGACAGGTAAGCCTCCCCAAGAAAGCGACAGGAGCTGAGACTTGGAGGAGCCATGAAGATCTCAAGGGAAGAGCATTTCCCTCTTCCCCTGAGAAGAGGAGGCGTGGTGGGAACCATTCACTCAGGTCACATGTAGAGGCCTTGCTTTTTTTTGTTTTATATAAATATAGAGATGGAGTCCCGCTAAGTTGCCCAACCCGGTCTCAAACTCCCAGCCTCAAGCGATTCTCCCACATTAGCCTCTGAAAGTACTGGGATTGCGGGTGTGAGCCACCATGCCCAGCTGGACATTGCTTTTTGTTGGGAGCAAGCCCCCCAAAATCTGGCCATAAACTGGCCCCAACACTGGCCATAAACAAAATCTCTGTAGCACCGTAACATGTTCATAATGGCCCTAATGCCTGCACTGGAAGGTTGTGGGTTTACAGGAATGAGGGCAAGGAACACCTGGCCCACCCAGGGTGGAAAACCGCTTAAAGGCATTCTTAAACCACAAACAATAGCATAAGCAATCTGTGTCTTAAGAGCATGTTCCTGCTGCAGTTAACTGGCCCGACCTATTCCTTTAATTCGGCCCATCCCTTCGTTTCCCATAAGGGATACTTTTAGTTAATTTAATACCTATAGAAACAATGTTAATGACTGGTTTCCTGTTAATATGTGGGTAAATCTCTGTTTTGGGCTTTCAGCTCTGAAGACTGTGAGATCCCTGACTTCCCACTTCACACCTCTATGTTTCTGTGTGTCTTTAATTCCTCTAGTGCCACTGGGTTAGGGTCTCCCCAACCGAGCTGGTCTCAGCAAGTGACGTCCATCGTGGGGGCTCGAATCCGGGTTGAAGGGTCACCAGAGCAATGGTTGGAACAGAAAACTAGCTGGAGGACACCCGAGTACTCTTAAAGCAATCCCCGTGGTGAGTAAGAAGGGGAGCTCAGAAGTGTCAGGGTAACAATGGGACAGGTATGGGGTCTGGTTCGTTTCACCTTGGAACTTTTTCACACTGATAATGAGGAGAAACAAGAGTATAGCGAAGTAACAGAAGAGGTTACAGACCATGTTTATTTACTAGCTAAAGCTAAAGTGGCAAAGGAAGAACAGGTTCATCCCTACCCTTCTGCACCCCCTCCTTATTATTTTGAAGAAAATGACCCCCCCAGATCTTTCTTTTCCAGACAACAATGGGAGAAAAAGTAGTTGCCCCAGTGACTGTTTGAGCAGTGCCTCGAGCAACTGCTCTTAGTTCTATTCAGGCAGGAATTCAGCAAGCTAGACAAGAGGGTGATATAGAGGCTTGGCAGTTCCCTGCTAGAATACACCCCCCAGATTAACAGGGAAATATTATAGCTACTTTTGAGCCTTTTCCTTTTAAATTACAGAATTAAAGAATTAAAACAAGCTATAAATGAGTATGGACCAGGTTCTCCTTTTGTAATGGGACTGTTAAAGAATGTTGCTGTTTCCCGTTGGATGATTCCTACGGACTGGGATGCTCTTACTCAAGCTTATCTAACTCCTGCTCAGGTCTTACAATTTAAAACTTGGTGGGCAGATGAAGCTTCCATTCGGGCTGCTCCCAATGCCCAGGCCCAACATCAAATTAATATAACTGCAGACCAACTTTTGGGGGTTGGCGGCTGGGCTGGTTTAGATGCACAAGTGGTCATGCAGGATGATGCCATACAACGGCTTAGAGGAGTGTGCATTAGAGCTTGGGAAAAAATCACTTCAGGTGGAGAACAATACCCTTCCTTTAGTGCTATAAAACAGGGACCAAGATAACCATACGTTAATTTTACAGCTCAGTTACAGAAGTCCCTTAAAAAGATGATTGCAGATTTGGCTGCTCAGGATACAGTGTTGCAGTTATTAGCTTTCGACAATGCTAATCCAGATTGCCAGGCTGCTCTGTGACTTATCAGAGGGAAAGCACATTTAGTTAATTATGTCAAGGCCTGTGATGGTATTGGAGGTAATCTGCATAAAGTTATTTTGTTGGCACAGGCAATGGCAGGACTGAGAGTGGATAACGGAGATACTCCATTTCCTGGAGCTTGTTTTAATTGTGGGAAGCATGGTCATACTAAAAAAGAATGTAGAAAAAATCAGCGAGTCAGACCACCAGATAGGGGAAAAGAGAAACTTGTTGAGCCTGAAATATGTCCAAAATGTAAAAAAGGAAAACCTTGGGCTAGTCAGTGTCACTCTAAGTTTGATAAAGAAGGGAACCCGATTTCGGGAAATGCCATGAGGGGCCCATCCTGGGCCCAATTCTAAACCGAGGCATTTCCAGCTCAGGCCATTCCCTCACCCCTGTACAATGTCTGTCCCCCGCCACAGCCGGCAGTGCCACAGTAGATTTATGCTGCACAAAGGCTGTGAGCCTTCTGCCTGGGGAACCCCTGCAAAAGGTCCCAACAGGAGTCTGTGGACCCTTCCCAGCAGGGACAATAGGATTACTTTTAGGAAGGTCTAGTGTAAGTTTAAAAGGCATACAAATACATACAGGAGTCATTGATTCATATTATAATGGGGAAATTCAGATTGTTACATCTACTTCTGTTCCCTGGAAAGCAGAGCCAGGAGAGTGCATAGCACAGCTCCTGATTGTGCCGTATGTGAGAATGGGAAAAAGTGAAATTAAACGAACAGGAGGATTTGGAAGCACAAATAAACAAGGCAAAGCAGCTTATTGGGTAAATCAAATTACTGATAAACATCCTATCTGTTAAATAACTATTCAATGAAAGAAATTTAAAGGTTTGGTAGATACAGGAGTGGACATTTCAATCATTTCTCTACAGCACTGGCCGTCCACGTGGCCAATTCAACCTGCTCAATTTAACATAGTTGGAGTTGGTAAAGCCTCTGAAGTATTTCAAAGTAGTTATATTTTGCATTGTAAAGGGCCCAATGGACAATCTGGGACTATTCAACCAATTATAATTTCTGTACCTATAAATTTATGGGGAAGAGATTTACTACAACAATGGGGAGCATAAGTTCTAATTCCAGAACAATTAGCCCTCAAAGTCAACATACGATGCATGAAATGGGGTATGTCCCTGGTATGGGACTAGAAAAAAGTTTGCAAGGTTTAAAAGAACCTCTTCAAGTGGAAAAACAAAGTTCCCGCCAAAGATTAAGAAATAATTTTTGATGGCGGCCATTGTTAAGCCTCCAGAACCTATACCTTTAAAAGGGTTAACAGATAAGCCAATTTGGATAGAACAATGGCCGCTAAGTAAAGAAAAACTGGAGACTTTAGAGAAATTAGTTACTGAACAATTAGAAAATGGGCACATAGCTCCAACATTTTCTCCTTGGATTTCTCCAGTTTTCATAATTAAGAAAAAATCAGGAAAATGGAGAATGTTAACTGCCTTAAGAGCCATCAGTTCAGTTATACAACCTATGGGAGCAGTACAGCCAGGATTGCCTTCTCCTGCTATAATTCCAAAAAATTGGCCTTTAATAGTCATAGATTTAAAAGACTGTTTCTTTACTATCCCTTTAGCTGAGCAAGACTGTGAACAGTTTGCATTTACAATTCCTGCAGTGAACAACCTGCAGCCTGCTAAGCGTTTTCATTGTTTTACAGCTGGTTCTAGTAAGGGTAAAGCTTCTTATTCTGGATCAAAAAGGTAAAGTTTTCCGGATGTCCTATACTTCAGCTCAAAAAACGGAGCTTGAAGCTGTAATTGAGGTATTCACTGCTTTTGATATGCCTATTAATGTGATTTCTGATTCTTCATATGTGGTTCATTCCACACAGTTAATTGAAAATGCTCAGTTACAATTTTATACAGATGAACAACTGATGACTTTATTTACCCAACTGCAAACAGCAGTTAGGAGTAAAATGCATCCTTTTTACATCACTCACATTAGCGCTCACACACCTCTTCCAGGACCTTTGACTGAAGGGAATCAAATGGCCGATCACCTAGTTGCTAATGCAATATCTAATGCTAGACACTTTCACAATTTGACCCACGTTAATGCTTCTGTTCTCAAACGCAGATACAGCATTGCCTGGAAAGAAGCTAAAGCTATTATCCAGCGATGCCCAACTTGCCAAATGTTACGTTCCTCATCTTTTACAGGAGGAGTTAATCCTCAAGGACTGGAACCTCTCTTTGGCAAATGGATGTCATACATATTCCCTCATTTGGGAGACTAACTTATGTACATGTATGTGTGGACACCTTTTCTCACTTTGTCTGGGCTACCTGCCAATCAGGAAAGTCTTCTGCCTATGTTAAATGTCATCTTTCGCAGTGTTTTGCGGTGATGGGCATTCCAGCTTCTGTTAAAACAGATAATGCCCCAGGCTATACTAGCCAAACTCTAGCTACATTTTTCTCTATGTGGAATATTAAACACATTAGTGGTATCCCATACAGTTCTCAAGGACAAGCCACAGTGGAAAGAATGAATCTCTCCCTAAAACAGCAGTTGCAAAAGCAGAAGGGAGACAGAGAATATAGAACCCCACAGATGCAACTGAACCCAGCATTATTAACTTAAAATTTTTTGAGCCTGCCCAAAGACCAGATGTTATCAGCAGCTGAACAGCATCTACAGAAACCAGCTGCAAAGACAGAAACAGAACAACTGATTTGGTGGAGAGATCCAACAACAAAAAATTGGGAGATAGGTGAAATAATAACTTGGGGTAGAGGTTATGCTTGTATTTCTCCAGGCCAAAATCAACAGCCAATCTGGATACCATCAAGACATCTCAAACCTTATCACAAGCCAGATGCCAAGTGAGAGACTCCGGGAAGATCCCAAGGACCCCCCCGTTGCAGCCATGTCAAGACTGACACTGAGGAGGACCCCAACTGTCACGAGCAACACCCGTCGAACACAGTTACCCACCTGGGGACAGATCAAGAAGATGTCACAGATGGCAGAAGAAAACCTGAGGAAAGCGGGACAGCCAGTCACAATGAATAATGTAATGGTAGCTATGATAGCAGTTATCACCACTGCCGTGAGTATTCCTTCAATAAGGGCTGGTAATAGTGCCTGGATGCAATCACTCTATGACACAGTTACACATGCTTTCTGATCTCAGTATTTACCATAATAAATCTGCTCCTATAATTGAGGCATGCTGCCCTCAAAAACCTATTTGTAAACAGGATTGGACCCAGTTAGAAAAAATGAACATACTTGTTTAGGAAGATTGCTTCGCAGAACAGGCAGAGGTGCTGCGCAACGATTCCTATGGAATCATTATTAATTGGTCCCCTAAGAGGATGTTTAGCTTGAATTGCACCTCTGAGTCTGTGTGCCACGGTCACACTATGTTCAGATGATCTGAACAAAACGGTCAGATGGTAGAAATGATAAGAAGTACAGCAAAAGTTCCTATTTTCTGGAAACATGGTGGTATAGTGGCACCTCAACCTCAAATGATATGGCCCGCTCTAGGAGCTAAACATAAGGATTTGTGGAAACTATTAAATGCTCTTAAGAAGATCAAAATTTGGAAAAGAATAAAAAAGCATCTAGAAGGACACTCTACAAACTTGTTTTTGGATACAGCAAAATTAAAAGAACAAATATTTAAAGCATCCCAGGCACACCTGACCTTAATGCCAGGAACTGGAGTGCTTAAAGAAGCTGCAGACAAATGAGCAACTAGTAACCCATTAAAATGGTTAGAACACTTGGAAGCTCTGTGATTTCAATGATGATTGTGCTTTTAATCTATGTTGTTTGTCTTTGTATAGTCTGCAGATGTGGATCCTGACTCCTGTGAGAAGTAGCTCACCATGACAAAGCTGCCCTTGCTTTTATCGATTTGCAAATCAGAGAAGGGAGACATGTTGGGAGCAGCACCCCCTCCAAAATCTGGCCATCAACTGGCCCCAAGACTGGCCATGAACTAAATCTCTGCAGCACTGTAACATGTTCATAATGGCCCTAACGCCCACGCTGGAAGTTCGTGGGTTTACGTGAATGAGGGCAAGGAACACCTGGCCCGCCCAGGGCGGAAAACCACTTAAAGGCATTCTTAAGCCACAAACAATAGCATGAGCAATCTGTGCCTTAAGGGCATGTTCCTGCTACAGTTAACTAGCCCAATCTATTCCTTTAATTCGGCCTATCCCTTCGTTTCCCATAAGGGATACTTTTAGTTAATTTAATATCTATAGAAACAATGCTAATGACTGGTTTGCTGTTAATAAATATGTGGGTAAATCTCTCTTTGGGGTTCTCAGCTCTGAAGGCTGTGAGACCTCTGATTTCCCACTTCACACCTCTGTATTTCTGTGTGTGTGTCTTTAATTCCTCCAGCGCTGCAGGGTTAGGGTCTCCCCGACCGAGCTGGTCTCAGCAGTTTTTGATTTCTGAGCACAGTCAACACCACCCTCATGAATTTTGCCACCCTATTATTTTTATTTATCATCATTATTTTATTTGAAACCAAATTTCACTCTGTTGCCCAGGCTGGAGTGTAATGGTGTTATCTCAGCTCACTGCAACCTCTGCCTCCTACGTTCAAGTGATTCTCATGCCTCAGCCTCCGGAGTAGCTGGGATTACAGGCGCCCACCACCACGCCTGGCTAATTTTTGCATTTTTAGTAGAGACGGGGTTTCACCATGTTGGCCAGGCTAGTCTCGAACTCCTGACCCCAGGTGATCCACCTGCCTTGGCCTCCCAAGGTGCTGGGATTACAGGCTAGAGCCACTGCGCCCGGCCCCATTATTATTTAAATATGCAATAACTTTAAGAAGAGGAAACAGCTGGTGCAGCAGCCCTGGTGGATAGGCCTGGCATGCTTCCAGAAGGAAGCCATGTAGCTGAGGCGGAGTGAAGGGTAAATGAGGTCAGAGAGGTGGCCGGAGACCCAATCTAGAAAATCATCCTCTTATAAGAACTTCGGCTTTTATGCTGTGTGAAACGTGGACCTGGCATAGAGTTACTAGTGTTTGAATGTGTCTCCCAAAAGTCCATGTGTTAGAAACTGTGCCCTCATGAATGGGTTCATGAATTAATGAAGATTCTGCCCTCATGAATGGATTCATGTTGTCACTGTCAGGGGACTGGGTAATCATGAGAATGCCTTTGTTACCAAAGTGAGCTCTCTCTTGCACATGCTTTGTTTTGCCCTTTTGCCATGCGATGCCCTCTGCCATGTTAGGATGAAAGTAAAAGGCTCTCACCAGATGCTGGCACCACATCCTTGGAATTCCTAGCCTCCAGAATTGTTAGCTAAATACACTTCTTTTGTTTATAGATTACCCACTCTGTGTTATTCTGTTACAGCAACAGAAAATAGACTAAAAGAGGGTTTTGAGCAGAGGAGGAACGAAATCTGATTTAGTTTTAATCAAGGTGATCACATGTTCTGGTTTGCCAGGGCCAGTACTGGCTTACTCCTGTTATCCATTGTAATTATCAATAGCATTTCTTTTTGCTCTCAAAGAAGGGGTCAATTATGGTTGCTTTAACAGGATGACCTGGCTGCTGTGCTGAGAATGGACTGAAGGGGGCAAAGATGGAAAGAGGGAGACTAGTCAGGATGCCATGGCAAATGATCCAGGCAAGAGACAACAGCAGCTTTGACCAGGGTGGCCACAGTGGAAGTGGTGAGTAATGGAGAGAGTGCCCGAATTTAGCTTTTGAGATGTGAATTCAAGACATCGATTACACTTTGAAGTCGTAGCCATTGGCAGATGCTGATTGTCCATGGTGAGCCCTGGTTCCTGTGCTCTGTCCCTTCTGCCTGTTACTGCCTGGCCCCCACACACTTGTTGAGGAGGCAGTTGGATGTAGGGGAGAAATGATGCTTCAATCTGGAGATGATGGGGACAGCCCTGGCTGTCCTACCTAGAGCCTGGACCAGAGACTCTCATGTCTAATAGTGACCCAGCTCCAGGGAGCTGTACTCCCCCAGCATTTTCCTGTCCCAAGAAGAAGCCCAGGGTTTAGAGCAAAGAGTATGTGGGGCAAGTTGTGTTCATAGTTCAATATGCAAATGTTCTCTATTGCCTTTTGCTGGGATTTCACATACCCTATATCCAGGATCAGCTACGTAATTTGCAGCTACATAATTCCAGTGCAAAATGAAATTGCAGGACCCTTTCTTCAAAAATGATTAAGAATTTCAAGATGGGGACAGCAGAGCATTAAACCAAGCACAGGGACCTGTGTGATTGACACAGGTCACACATCCACAAACTCAGCCCTGCCTATAACTGAAAGATGTTTCATAATCACTTCTGGAGCTTAGGAGTGAAGCTCCTGCCGTCTGTGAGAAAGAAGAGGACATAATCCTGGATTAACAGAACCCTAAATGACAATTTCCCCTTCTGCCACCTGAATTGGAAATATTTACTTGTCTGGTGGACACCCTGATGAAAGTGGGTGTTACAATAAGAGGCTGCCAGAGCCTTCCAGGTGATCTTGAAATCTGGGTCAAGCAGGATTCCCGGATAGGGTGCCTGCAGAAACCCTGGGGCAATGCATGAGGAAACTGCTGGAAGGAAAGTTCTTTGTGGCAACCCAGGGACAAATCAAGAGAAGTAACTGGGTGGTGTGCCAGGGAGTAGCGTTGCAGCAAATGAAGAAAGCGCCAGCAGCCCCCGCACTGAGCTAACCCAGTCTGATATGGTGACCATAAGTCCTGTGAGGGTGGGAGGAGATGAACAGTGACACAGGTGTGCAGAAATGAGGACGAGACAGGGTCTTGCCACAGGTGAAGGGGTGGGGTTGAACGGATGCTGCCTAGGAAGGGGCTGGAGGGACAAGATGAGTTTGTGGGTCTTGTGGAGGATTTGATGTTGAAAAAAACTCTTAAGAGATAATAATCCTAAGAGATAGTAATCTTAAGAGATAGTAATCCTTTCAGATGCCTCCCACAGTCCACATGGGACTTCTCTCTCCCAGCCAGTCAAGTCTGGACTGACCCTCTCCATTTTTTGCTTATGATCTTTGCCCTCGCCTCTCTCATTTGATCTGAAGTCCTCCAGAAGCCATCCATGGCCCCACTGAGCCCCAGGAAGCTTTGAAATGTTTAGTAAGCATATCAATCATGGTTCATTCAGGAAAACAGCAACCACAATATTTATCTTAACAGAGAGAATGTAATAGAGAGAATTAACAAATACTGGAGGAAAGGACAAAAAACAGACATTGGAACTTCAGGAAGTAACTCCCACCCCAAGGACCAGGAGAACAAGAGGGAGAGGTGGACTTATTAGAACCTAGGAATAGATAGGGGAGTCTGGGGAAACCGCAGCTCAGGCTTCCGAGGAGACGGCACTGCCAGGCGGGTGCTGGTGCCTTGGAAAGTGGATGGATGGTCCTGAGAGCCAGGACCCAGATTCCTATGGAGTGGGCACTGCCTGGCTGCTGCTGCTGTCTCTGATGGGGGTGATGAAGCTGGCTTGGGGAGCATACAAAGTGTCACTCTGAGGGCCAGGTATGATGGCTCATGCCTCTAATCCCAGCACTGTTGGAGGCTGAGGCAGGTGGATCGCTTGAGTCCAGGAGTTCAAGACCAGCCTGGCCAACTTGGCAGAACCCTGTCTCTACGAAAAAGCAAAAACAAAAATTAGCCAGGAGCGGTAGATTGGGCCTGTGATCCCAGCTACTTGGGAGGCTGAGGTGAGAGGATCGCTTGAGTCCGGGAGGTGGCTATAACCGACATAGCGCCACTGCACTCCAGCCTGGGCAACAGAGCCAGACCCTGTCTCAAAAAAAAAAAAAAAAAAGTGTCACTCTCAGGGTAAATAACAGGTGCTGTGGTGATGCTGGCAGGAATGGAGAGCAGAACAAGATGAAGCTGCTCCCTTCTCCCTTCTTCCAGCATTTCAGTCTCCCTTTAGCACCACTTAGTGGTGCTTGGACTCTGCCAAGAACCCAAGGTGGAGCCAGCTGGCAGGGCAGAAATGTGGATTCCAGAGTCCCTTCATCTTGATCTGAATGTGCCCCGTGCCCCTAGCTGAATGCACATCCTCTTGTCCTCTCTGATAGCCAGGGCCACACAGCCACTAGCTCCCTGTCCCCCACCCCCAAGAACTCCAAGCATTACTGCCTGTCCTGCTTCCAGAAGTAGCACACCCAAGAAATTCAAGCGAGAGCCCCTATCTCTAACAGACCCCGCTCTGCCCCTACTGTGGAGCAGTGAGAGTTTTTCTATTCCTCCACCTGTTCCTTCTAAACCAAAAAAGTTCATGGTCTTGTTGAAAAGCCCATTTCCCTAAGAAACTTCCTCTACTCTATATACACACATTGCTCCTGACTTCATAGTCTAGCAACCTCAAGATGAAGATTCCCCTTCATCTTTTTTAAATTAATACATAATAATCATATTTATGAGGTACATAGTGATGTTTCAAACATATAATATGTAGTGATCAGATTATGATAATTCCATATTTCACATATCCATCATCTCAAGCATTTATCATTTATTTGTGTTGGGAATATTCAATATCCTCCTGGCTATTTGAAACTACATATTCTTGTTAACTATAGTCATCTTACAGTGGTATATTCAGAAAACTGATGAACTTTCCCTCCTATCTAGCTATAATTTTGTATCCTTTAACAAAGGTCTCCTTTTGCCACCCTTTCCCCACCCTTCCCAGCCTCTAGTATCCCCTGTTTTACTTTCGACTTCCATGAGATCAACTTTTTTTTAGCTTCCACATGAGTGAGAAAATGCAGTGTTTAACTTTCTGTCCCTGGCTTGTTTCACTTAACGTAATGTCCTCCAGTTCCATCTATGTTGCCATGAATGACAAGATTTCATTCTTTTTATGGCTGAATAACATTTCATTGTGTATATACCACATTTTCTTTATCTATTAGTCTGTTGATGGACACCCAGGTTGATTTCATATCTTGGCTATTGTGAATAGTCTTGCGATAAACATGGGGATGTAGATCTTCACAATAGACCAATTTCCTTTCTTCTGGATAAATGTCCAGTAGTGGGATTGCTGGATCTTATGGTAGCTCTACTTACGGTTTTTTGAGGAACCTCCATACTGGTCTCCATAGTGGCTTTACTGGTTTACATTCTCTCTTTTTTTTTTTTTTTTTTTTTTTTTTTTTTGAGACGGAGTCTCATTCTGTCACCTAGGCTGGAGTGCAGTGGCGCGATCTTGCAACCTCCGCCTCCCAGGTTCAAGCGATTCTCCTGCCTCAGCCTCCCAAGTAGCTAGGGTTACAGGCTCCCGCCACCAGGCCTGGCTAATTTTTTATATTTTTAGTAGAGATGGGATTTCACCATGTTGGCCAGGCTGGTCTCAAACTCCTTACCTCAGGTGATCTGCCCGCAGTGGCCTCCCAAAGTGTTGGGATTACAGGCATGAGCCACCGTGCCTGGCATTACTGGTTTACATTTTCACCAGCTGTGTATAAGAGTTCCCTTTTCCCCACATCCTTGTCAGCATTTTTTTTTTTTTTGGTCTTTTTGATAACAGTCATTCTAGCTGGGGTGAGATGATACTCCACTGTGGTTTC
This sequence comes from Mandrillus leucophaeus, assembly GCF_000951045.1. NCBI lineage: Eukaryota > Metazoa > Chordata > Mammalia > Primates > Cercopithecidae > Mandrillus > Mandrillus leucophaeus. The sequence continues at coordinate 6,379,469 of NW_012101698.1, forward strand.
GATTTGCATTTCCTGGGTGATTAGTTATGTGGAGCAGTTTTTTCATCTATTTGTTGGCCCATTTGTATGTCTTCTTTTGAGAAATATCTGTTCAAATCGCCATTTTAAAATAAGATTTTTTTTTTTTTTTTTTTTTTGCTGTTGAGATGTTTAAATTCCTTGTATATTCCTTGTATATTCTGAATATGAATCTCCTGTCAGATGAATAGTTTGCAAATATCTTCTCCCATTCTGTAGGTTGTCTTTTCACTCTACTGTTTCCTTTGCTATGCAGAAGTTTTTTAGTTTGATGTAATCCCATTTGTTTATTTTTGCTTTTGTTGCCTGTGTTTTTGAGGTCTTATTCATAAAATATTTCCCCAGACTAATGTCCTAAAGCATTTCCCCTACGTTTTCTTCAGTAGTTTTATAGTCTTGGGTCTTACCTTTAGTTCTTTGATCCACTTTGAGTTGATTTTTGTATAGCATGAGAGATGAGTGTCTAGTTTTGTTCTTCTGCATATGGATATCCAGTTTTCCTGGCACTATTTATTGAAGAGATTGTCCTTTCCCCAGTGAGTGATCTTGGCACCTTTGTCAAAAATCAGTTGGCTATAGATACATGGATTAATTTCTGCATTCCCTGTTCCACTAGTTTATGTCTATTTTTAAGCCACTATTGTGCTGTTTTGGTTACTATAGCTTTGTAGTATGTTTTAAAGTCTGGTAGTGTGATACCTCCAGTTTTGTTCCTTTTGCTCAGGATTGCTTTGGCTATTTGGGGTCTTTTGTGATTTCATACAAATTTTAGGGTTTTTTTTCTATTTCATTGAAGAATGTCTTTGGATTTTAATAAGAATGGCATGAATCTGTAGATTGCTTTGAGTGGTATGGTCATTCTAACAATATTGATTCTTCTATGAACATGAGAGGTCTTTCTGCCTGTTTTCATCCTCTTCAATTTCTTTCATCAGTGTTTTGTAGTTTCCCTTGTAGATGTCTTTCATTCCCTTGGTTAAATTTATTCCTAAATATTTTAATTTTTGTAGCTACTGTAAATGGGATTGTCTTCTTGATTTATTTTTCAGATAGTTTGTTGTTTGTGTATAGAAACGCTACTTGTTTTTGTGTGTTGATTTTGTATCCTGCAGCTTTAGTGAATTTATTTATCAGTTCTAAGAGTCTTTTGGTAGAGTCTTTAAGTTTTTCTATATATAAGATTACATTGTCTGCAAACAGGGATAATTTGACTTCATCCTTTCCAATCTGGATGCCCTTTATTTCATTATCTTACCTAATTGCTCTGAATCCTCTTCATCTTGATAAGGTATCTCCAAGATCATTTCTCTCTACCTTAAAGATAATGAAAATGGGACATGAGAACAGCCAGATGAATATTTGTCCAAAGAGTAGTCTGATTCTTATGTAGCCTTGGGGAGAAGCCATAGACAGGACTGAGGTGCCATGTTGTTTTTCACAAAGTGTGACTGTAGCAGACCTGGTGCCCTGCCCATATCTTCTTTCCTGGGCTGGTACACCTTGCCCTCTAGCTCCTGGGTGTTGCCACTGCTCACATCTACCTCTTTCTCTTGCTCTTGGTGGACAGAGCTGCCTTGCCTGGAGATGCCTGGAAAATTATGAACCATCTTCAGAGGGCAGCCTGTGGCCAATGACTAATGGAGGTGGATATATAACAGCCCAGCCTCCTTATCTGGGCAGGGGTACAGGGGCAACCCCTGTAGTAGAGTTTATTATACTCCAGTGCTCCCTGTGGGGTTGGGCTAAGGCCAAACTTAGCCTGAACTTGCATCATTGCTTGGCTTATTTCCTGCCTTATATAAGTTTCTCTAGAGACCCCTCCCTTAAAAATCATGTACACAAGAATCACCATTTCAGGTCTTGCTTCTGGAAAACCCAACCTATAACAGTGTCCCACCCAACACCAGTCCTCTGAGATGTTGATGAGAAATAAATTTAATGGCCAAGTAAATTTGAGCAACTGCAATTTTATTCTTCTCCTGGAGAGTCAAAATGCCTATTAAAGGTCCTGAAAAATACTGCAGTGAAGAAACCTGCTTACCCTTGCTCCATCCTACCAATATCAGACACTTTAGGGAGACCCATCCAGGCAATGTGCCTCAAGGAGCCAGTCAAGCTCAGAAGGAGCAGGAGAGGGGATGGGAAAGGGGTATTGGGCAGAATCACCATTCTAGAGTATTCTAAGAAAACAGTCTATTCTAAGGCTGGCTTTAAGGTTTGGATTGGGTTTGGTTGAGGATTAGAGAGAGGGTTTGTTCTGTGGCTAGCCTGTAACCCTGGGGAAGCTTCCAGACCAGTAGTCTCTCAAGTCCAACCCTGAACACAAATGATGAGGTTAGAACAAGCCCAAACCCCAGCCTATGGGTGAGGAAGCCTCATGTGTCCTGCCCTGCTGGCTTCACTGTTAACCGTTGTCATGACTCCCTCGGACCTCACTCTGCCCAAAGACTACACAGCATGACCACCTCTCCTCCTTTCACTGCCCAGCTGGAAGAATGTTGTTTGACTAGAGAAAATTGGTAACTTTTTGTTAACTGACAAAGTCCCAGATCCAAATTCAGTCTAGGAGACCAGTTTCTCATAATCCAGCTTCTCTTTCTCTGCTCCATGAGGATGTGTGGGACTTAGTGTCTGTTAACGAAGAGGGTTGACAGGTCCGCGGTGATGGGGAAAAGTCGTACCAACACAAACATGGCCTGGCGACAGAGTCAGACGCCATCAAAAAAAACCCACAAAGCTCTCCATATGCGATGTGACTTGTGGTGCAGACAATGTAAAGTCGTGTGTTCCTGAGGGGACTTGTGATGTGGACAGAGGACATAGAAGGCTGCGTAATTCAAGAGTACCAGGGACGTGGGAGTTTAAAAAACAAGGCTGTGTGAACTTGAAGGGACTTCTGGTGTGGACACTGAATGTGGACCAAGAAAGCGGTACATACCTGCGAGGGCTCGTGGTGTGGACCAAGAAGGTGGTATATACCTGCGAGGGCTTGTGGTGTGGTCACTGGATGTGGACCAAGAAGGAGGTATATACCTGCGAGGGGTCGTGACATGCACACCGAGGTATGTAGACTTAAGACAACTTGTGGAGTGGAGTAGAAAGCTGTTTATTCCCAGCAAGACTTCTAATGTAGACACAGGAGGAGGTTATACACGAGGACATGTGTGATGTGGCACAAAGGCTATATGTACCTAAGGAGACTTCTTGTGTGGATAAAAGGCTGTGTATGCCTTAGAGGCTTGTGGTGTGGACATAGCAGTTTTGTGACACTAAGGAAACTTGTGGTGTAGACCAAAAAAAAAAAAAAAAGAAAAGAAAAAGAAAAGGCTGTGTTCATCTGAGGGGACTTTTCATGTCCAGGGGAATTGTGGTGTGTGTGGATTGGGTAGGGAGGCTGTATGCAACTGAGGCCTCATCTGTGTTAGACGAGAAGGCTGTGTGTATTGGACACAACTTGTAGTGGGAGCTAGAGCTCCTGTGTACCTAAGGTACCTGGCGGGGTTGGTGTGGAAGATTCCGTATACCTGGGAGTGTTTGTGCTGTGGACACAAGAAGCTGTGTTAACCCAAGGGACTGGTGGTATGGACCCAAAGGCCGTGAGGAAGTTAAAATCATGAGGAACTTGTGGTATGGACATAGGTCTTTGGGTTTGTTGTTGTTGTTTTTTTTTTTTTTTGGAAACAAGGTCTCACTCTGTCACCCAGGCTGGAGTGCAGTGGCACAAACATGGCTCACTGCAGCCTTAACCTCCCATGCTCAGGCGATCCTCTCACCTCAGCCTCCCAGAGTGCTGAGATTACAGGCATGAGCCACAACACCCAGCCTGGATATAGTTCTAATAAAAAGACAGATAATAACAAGTGTTGGTAAGGATGTGGGGAAACAGGCACCTCTTACGCTGCTGGTGGGAATGTCAAATGGTACAGCCCTTTTGGAAAACAGTCTAGAAGTTCCTTAAAATGTTAAGCATAGAGTTACCATAGGATCCAGCAATTCTACTCCTAGGTGTCCCCAAAAGAAATGAAAATGTATGTCCACACCAAAACTTACCCATAAATGTTCATAGCAGCATTATTTATAATAACCAAAAAGTGCAAGCAACCCACATGTCCATCAACCAATGAAAGGTCAAACAAAACATGGCACAGTAGCGCCCCCTTATCTGTGGTTTCGCTTTCTGCAGTTTCAGTTACCCATGGTCAACCATGGTCCAAAAATAGATGAGTACGGTACAATAGCATATTTTGAGAGCGAGGCGAGAGACCACACTCACTCTAAGTTTATTACAGTATATTGTTATAATTGTTGTATTTTACTTTTATTGTCATCAGTCTCTTTGTGTGCCTAATTTATAAAGTAAACCTTATCATAAATATATACAGATAAGAAAAACATAGTGTATGTAGGGTCCAGTACTATTCATGGTTCCAGGCATCCACTGGGGTTCTTGGAACGTACCTCCTGCAGATAAGCGGGGACTGCTATATATCTGTAAAATGCTAGCAACCCTTCGTGCCACATGCCTTGGGTTTCATAAGTCTCATCTCAGCTTCCGTTTTCATGTTGCCTTCTGTCTATGTCTTTGCGTTTTCTTTTCTGTCTTTTATAAAGACACCCATCATTGCATTTAGGGTCCACCCTAATCCAGGATGATCTCATCTCAAGCTCCTTACTTTAATTACATCTGCAAAGACCCTTATTAGAAATAAGGTCACATTTTGGGAGGCTGAGGCAGGAAAATGGCATGAACCCGGGAGGCGGAGCTTGCAGTGAGCTGAGATCCGGCC
>NW_012101698.1:6385493-6400717 GCF_000951045.1 Mandrillus leucophaeus
ACAGAAAATTGGCGAGTTAGCAGGGCCTTTTCTTCTTTTTCAAGACAGAATACCGCTCTGTTGCCCAGGCTGGTGTGCAGTGGCATGATCATGGCTCACTGTAGCCTCTACTTCCCCAGCTCAAGTGCTCCTCCCCTCTCAGCCTCCTGAGTAGCAGGGACCACAGGCACACACCACAACACTTGGCTAATTTTTTTTTTTTTTTTGGTAGAAATGAGGTATTACAGGCTGCTCTTAAATTCCTGGGCTCAAGCGATCCACTTGCACTGGCTTCCCAAAGTGTTGGGATTACAGGTTGAGCCACTGCGCCTGACATGGGGCCTCAAAGTGCCCTAGACCTCAAGATTATCACAGCAGAAGCTGAGCACTGACTTCCCAAACCTTCACTTGGCTTCACTTGGCACTGTATTTTTAAAAATCATTACTATACTTGGATGTTCTCACAAGGAAAAAAAAAAATTTCCAGCAATGTTTATCCACTCCTCACTAACTGGACAAACAAGTACATGAGGCCAAATGGTAAGATGAAGGTTCAAGTATCAAAATATCCCTGACATTGACCTGGCCCTTTGCTGGGCTTGTCTGGCTATTGGATTTTCGTAGGGTAGGGAAGTTCATGGTGTCTTCCATGCCTCTGAAATGTGATTGAACATTCCGAAGGGAGCAAACCCACAGCAAATCAGCACCTTTGAATTTTCTGCTGATCTCCGGAGAGAGAAGGACCCAGCTCAGACATCACCTCCTCCATGAAGACCTCCCTGATGCCTGGGACCAGCCTTTCCTTCTGTGTACCCCTGTGGCACGTGACACATTCCCCTGTTAGACCACCTCCACGTGGCCTGATTCATAGCAGACATTCAATAAATTGGTTGGATGTAAATCTAATAAAGTATATTGCACCAGAAATTAGGTGGGAGCCACAAAACACAAGCCTCCCATAGAAATTTAAATTTTCTTGTAACTACATTTAAAAAGGTAAGAAGACAGGTGAAATTAATTTTAATACTATATTTCATTTCACTAACCCAACATACTCCAAATATGATGAAGGCAATATGTAATCAATATAGAAACTTTATTTCACCTGACTTGGAGCTCGCCCTATGGGCTAGGGTAGGGGGAGCCTTTCCCCAAGTGCATTTGTCAATAACATTTAGAAGCAATTGTTTGATTTCATGGCTGCCTGAGATCATGGTGAGATATATATATATATATATTTTTTTAATGAAGACTTTTTTTTTTCCTTAAGATGGAGTCTCACTATTGCCCAGGCTGGAGTGCAGTGGCACGATCTCAGCTCACTGCAACCTCCACCTCCCGAGTTCAAGCGATTCTCCTACCTCAGCCTCCTGAGTAGCTGGGATCACAGGCCAAATCCATCACGCCAGGCTAATTTTTGTATTTTTTAGCAGAAACGGGGTTTTGCCATGTTGGTCAGGCTGGTCTCAAACTCCACCCGCCTCGGCCTCCCAAAGTGCTGGGATTACAGGCATGAGCCACCACGCCCGGCCTTAAATGTAGTAAGTCTTTAGAACCCACTGTATGTTTTCTTTTATGCTTACAGCACATCTCAATCCAGATAAGCCACATCTCTAATGCTCAGTAGCCACATGTGGCTACCATATTGAGCAGCACAGATTTAGGGCATCTGAATCATACAGTAGTTATTATGCTGAGCCTTTTACACCCACATCCCTGTGACACAAACGATTAGGATCAGCCTGCCCCGCCTGCCTCATGCTTCTGCTACCCTAAGTGATCCGCTCAAGGGCTCGCCTGGATTATTGTGTTTAATCTTCCCAGCAGTCCTGTAAATAAACACCATTATGACACTCACTTTCCCCATGAAGACACTGAGTATTATAGATACTAGGAAACTAGCCCAAAGCTGCATAGCCACTGAATGAGGTAGCCAAGCCAGGAAGCCTCAGGCAGAAGCTGTCCCCACAAACAGCCTCCACATGGTCTCCCCAAAGCCCCACATGCACCTTCTAAAGCAGGTTCCTATTACAGGGCATTTTGAAATAGAAGCCTATCTGTACACTCTATCAGGCTGAGTTAATAAAGATTTAGCTCTAAACATGCATGCCTTTTGGCCAACTGAATTCTCACCACCACCACATCATTGACTGCTTAAATGTTTTTAAGAAATCAGGGGTGAGCTTGATTGCATCCATCTATCCACTTTTAGTTCAGAAGTTAAAAGGTTGTAATTTACTTTCCTATTGATTTATGATTTCCAGTTATGCAGGCTGTTGTTTTTCAAGCAGAGATCAGAACAGGAAATGGCTGCTTTGACTTCTATCCATGTTTTGCAACGTGATTTAAATTGTTCTGAATTTTTGGCTTAGATGTGCCAAACTGCATTACCTTCAACCTTCTCTGGTAGCTTGCAGGGTGCTATAGAACTAGCTACAAGCAGCGTCATTCAGAAGTAGTCTAAGGAAAGCAAGGACCCCAAGTTCTTGTGGCAATTTCTACACTATCTGGACATGGGGTTCCTAAGATTAGTATGTTTTCTGTTTGCTTTGGGAAGGGGTAGAGAAAGCAAGGAAAAAAGTGATGTGATCTTTGTCTGCAGATTCTAAAAGCCTTACAATTTCTGGTATCATGTAAATTCTGTTGTTTTGCTGGCTCAGTAAGGGTGACTTTTTAAATGTGGTGACCAAACAATGACTCTAAGTAGCAGTTTCTCAAATTTTAGGGTTTGGTACAAATCACTTGGATGCTTATAAAACTGCAGAGTTTCACTCTAACCCTCTGGAATGTTGATTCAGTATATTTGGGGTGGGGCCCAAGAATCTACAGAACTTCCGAAAATTCTGTCCTCCACAGGGCAGAGAGAAAACAGGCAAAAATAATCAGGATCAACTTTTTTTGGAATTCTAGACATTAACCACATGGTTTCAGGAATCCAGGAAGCATTTATTCAAGAAAAATGGCTCTTGGTAAGAACAGCTAGCATTGCGGTGTTTTTATTTATTCCAGTCCTAACCCCTTCTCTCCAGCTCCATGGTAACTTTGACAACCAACAGACTGACTCATGAGGAAATCCAGTGGTCTGGAAGCCACCAGAAGGGGCTGGGGTTGGAGCACCTTCGAAGTCTGTTTTCCAGGGAATTCTTGTTATTTGATCCATCTAGTGTTTCCCTGGAAAACCACTTGCAAAGCTTTCTTTATTTCCCCTGACTTGAAGCTCACCCCATGGGGTAGTGTAGGGGGGTCCTTTTCCCCAAGTGCATTTGTCAATAACATTTAGAAGCAATTGTTTGATTTCATGGCTGCCTGACATCATGGATAACAGCCAGGGCAAACAATAGACTTAACAAAAAGGCTTAAGAGGAAAAGCTTGGGAATGAGATTTTCACAGAGCTTTGATAAGCTCTGATATATTCCCAGGAATCTAGAAGGCCATGCATATGTAGAGTTGTGTCCATGCTCAAGAATGACATGAGAAATCCCTAGGCTCTCACTTCTGACTGACTTTGAGGCTCTGCACAAATGGGAAGTGAAGGCTAAGGTAGAGTCGTCAATTGTACACTCCATTGCTTATTGAAAGCACACTCCAACATGCACACAAAGCCCCTTAACAAAGACTTATTGATTCCACTTATTTAAGGAAATCTCTGTCCAATCACTAGTTAACCACTAAACAAATCACATAGAGACTTCAGTGGCTAACACAACCAAGGAATACAGACTTTATAAAATTACTTTAGAAATGTCATTAAACAAATGAACAACAACAACAAATAGCAGCAACAACAAAATCTGGTGAGAGGGTAAAGAAAGATCTTATTCCCAGAGTTGCCATATTATATTAGTTAAAATATCCAGTTTTCACTTAAAGATGAGACACATAAACAAAGAAGTATAATCCAAACATAAGAAAAAATAATCAATAGAAACTGTCCCTGAGGAAGTCCAGATGTTGATTTACTAAAGATTTCCAATTAGTTACCTTCAATATGTTCAAATAAATGAAGGTATTTACAATGAACTAAAGAAAAGTTTGAGAATAATGTCTCATCACATAGATAATATCAAAAGATAGAATTATGAAAAGAACCAAATACAAATTCTGAAGTGGAAAAGCACAATAACTGAAATGAAAAATTTACTAGAGGAGCTCAACAGCAGATTTGAGTAGTCAGAAGAAAGAATTAGACAACCTGAAGATAGATCAATTGAGACTATCCAGCCTGAGGACAAGCAAGAAAAATGAATGGAAAGAAAAATGAGCAGAGCCTCAGAGACCTGTAGAACGATCCCAACAAACACGTAATAAGACCCAGAAAAAAGGATACAAAAGAACAAAAAGAATATTGCAGCCTGGGCAACATGGCAAAACCTCATCTCTAAAAACAAAATACAAAAATTAGCTGGATGTGGTAGTGCACACTTGGGGTCTCAGCTACTTGGAAGACTGAGGTGGGAGGATTGCTTGAGCTCAGGAAGCGAAGATTGCAGTGAGCCAAGATGGCACCATGGCACTCCAGCCTGGGTGACAGTAAGACCTTGTCTTAAAAATATCTTTTCTGAAGAATAGCTGAAAACTCCCCAGTTTTTTAAATTTACATATCCAAGCCCAACAAACTCCAAGTGGAATAAATAGAAAGAGAACCACACCAAGACACATCATAATCACATTGTTGAAAGTCAAATAGAGAATCTCAAAAGTAGCAAGAGAAAATTGACTGTTTATATTCACAAGAGCCTTGTAAGATTAATAGCTGATTTCTCATTAGAAACCACAGAGGCCAGAAGACAAAAGAAAAACCATTGTCAACTAAGAATTCTATATCTGACAAAACTATCTTTTAAAAATGAAGGAGAAGCTGGACTCGGTGGCTCACACTTGTAATCCCAGCACTTTGGCAGGCTGAGGTGGGCAGATCACGAGGTCAGGAGATCAAGACCACCCTGGCTAACACAGTGAAACCCCATCTCTACTAAAAATACAAAAAATTAGCCAGGTGAGGTGGCGGGCACCTGTAGTCCCAGCTACTCAGGAGGCTGAGGCAGGAGAATGGCGTGAACCCAGGAGGCAGAGCTTGCAGTGAATGGAGATCGCACCACTGCACTGTAGCCTGGGCGACAGAGCGAGACTCCATCTAAAAAAAAAAGAAGGAGAAATTAAGATGTTCTCAGATAAACAAAACCTGAAAGGATTCATTACTAGCAATCCCACCATATAACAAATATTAAAAGAGAGTCTTTTAGCCTGAAATGAAAAGACTCTAGACAGTAGTAACTTGAATTTATATGAAGAAATAAAGAGCATTTGTAAAGATAACTGCATAGGCAAACATAAAAGACAGTATTAATGTATTTTTGTTGTAACTCTTTTATCTCCTATCTGATTTAAAAGGCAATTGCATAAAGCAAAATCATAAATCAGTGTTAATGTACACATAATCTATAAAGATATAATCTGTAAGACGATAACAACACAAAGGAGGAAGGGGAGAATAAAGATTTTGTGTAATACTGACATAAAGATGTATTAATCAGAACTAGATTCCTATAAGATATTCATTATAATTACCATGGCAACCAACTCAAAACATAGAGAAGAAGCGACAAAGGAATTGAAATGGCACATTAGAAAATATCTATTTAACACAAACAAAGGCAGTAATGGAGACGTGTTTGAGTAAACAGACCAAGGGTCTTGGGGAAGTGAACATGCAGTGTGAGACGATAAGTAGGAGATTTGGGCAACATCCTAATAAGTCAGACCCAGCCTTGTTAGCTAAGGCAGGGAGTTTGGAGTCTGTTGAAAGGGCAAAAGTGCGGTGGATTCTGTTGTCTCTATCTCTGTGTCTCTTTCTAATCAAGAGAATGAACAGCAGGCAGAGTCTTGAGTGTATCTCCTGTCTTCTAGGGACTCCCAACTGATGTAAGCATATTTCTTAATGTTATTTTTTAAATCATTTCATTTTATTTTTTGAGACAGGGTCTTGCTCTGTTGCCCAGGCTGGAGTACAATGGCACAATCACAGCTCACTGCAGCCTCAACTTCCTGGCCTCAGGTGATCCTCCCACTTCAGCCTTCCGACTAGCTGGGACTACAGGCACACACCACCACGGCTTGCTAATTTTTTGTAGAAACGGAGTTTTGTCATGTTGCCCAGGCTGGTCTCCAATTCTTGGGCTCAAGCAATCTGCCCGCCTCAGCCTCCCAAAGTGCTGGGATTATAGGTGTGAGCCACCACACCTGGCTAATTTTCATAGAGATGAGGTTTCACCATGTTACCCAGGTTGGTCTTGAACTCCTGGGCTGAAGCAATCCCCTCATCTTGGCCTCTCAGAGTGTTGGAATTACAGGCATCAGTCACTGAGCTCGGGTCTGATGCAAGTATAAACAAACAGTGTGTAGAACCAAACTAAGAAAGTCCAGCTTGGTTTAGACCGCCAAATAATTATTCAAGGAAGAACAACTTCTTTGAATGCGTAAGAATAATTTATAATGAGCTACTGTGGTACATTTTTAGAGAGGTAAACCTTTTGTTTCTGTGTAAGTTTCAATGATTTTCCTGCATTCTTGCTCACACTGTTCACTTATTGATTTGCATTTTGTGTCAAGTCAAATGTCTACTCGGATTTCTTCCGGATTATCACAGTGCTGAATTAATGAAGCTTCACTTCATAAATACATCTTGCTGATGTCCTGACCCAGGATTTACCCTTTCTTCATCTCTTGGTGTGACTCATGAAAGACGGAACCCCACTAATCCTTGCTCTTCATCCATGTTGCCAGAAGCAGGGACACGGGGCAGGTTCCTGCAGGCATGTCACCCTGAGTGCTGAAGGACTAATGATCTGGACAGGCACAGGGTTACCATGCTTGAAAAGCAGTTGTGGAAGGACTCGCCGTGGAATTCACAGGAAGCTCCAGAGAGAGCTGAAGGCTTGCACCTCACATTTCACAGAGGGATATCCCTTCCTTCAATCGCACTTCTAAGAATGAAATTTCATTTCCCATGCCCTGAATTTACCAGAGCTTCTTTTTTTTTTTTTTTTTTTTTTTTTTTTGAGACAGGGTCTCACTGTGTTGCCCAGGCTGGAGTGCAGTGATGCGATCCTGGCTCACTGTAGCCTTAACTGCCTGGGCTCAAGCGATCCTCCCACCTCAGCCCCCTGAGTAGCTGGGACCACAGGGACACACTACCACGCCCAGCTAATTAACGTCGTTTTTTTGTTTTGTTTTGTTTTGTTTGTAGAGAAGGAGTTTCGCCATGTTGCCCAGGCGGGTCTCAAACTCCTGGGCTCAAGAGATCCATCTGCCTTGGCCTCCCAAAGTGCTGAGATTACAGCTGTGAGCCACCATGCCTTGTCTATCAGAGCTTCTTACAAGCACAGCTAGCAAGTGAAAAGGAGAAAAATTTAATGGGAAACTTCCTCTCCACTCCACTTTCTACAATTCTAACATATTCATTCTCATCCTGTTTCCCAAAATTCCTTCTATAAAAGGTATATTGACACTTAAAAGTTTTCATTTATTTATTCCTTCAACAAGCCTTTACTAATGCGCCACCCCATCCTTTGGGTATGCAAAGATGACTATGTTAGTCATAATTCTTGGTTTCAAGCTGCAGAAAACAACTCTACACAGAAAGGGAATATTCTGGAAGAAGCAGATGGGAGGCAAGGGCTTGGAAAATGATCAGGAAACAGGACTGCGGCAGAGGGCTAGGGAACAGGAAGATAACCACTATTTTTCAGTAGAAGCCATTTGGTCAGGACGCTACTACCAATGCCACTACAAGGTACCACTGCTGGACACCACCATCCCTGTGAATGATGCCCAACTGTTGGTCTTTGTTGGTCTTGGGCCACTTGCTCAAGATTCTGTGCCTCAGGAAGGAGAAAGTGATTGGCCAAGCCAAGTCCAATGTCCATGCCCTGGTCACTTGACACAGGGAAAGGGTATTTCTTACCCTTTCATACTTCCAAGGTGAGAGGGAAAACATACAGTGGTTGGGGAGCTCAACTTTAGGAAGGGAGGCCGGGCGTGGTGACTCACGCCTGTAATCCCAGCACTTTGGGAGGCAAGCAGATCGCCTGAGCCCAGGAGTTCAAGACCAGACCAACCTTGGCAACAGAACGAGACCCTATCTCTACAAAAAATACGAAAATGAGCTGAGCGTGGTGGTATGTGCCTGTAGCTCCAGCTACTCCGGAGGCTAAGGTAGGAGGATCATTTGGGCCCAGGAAGATAGAGGCACTGACCTTGTCCTTGCATGGCACTTGCATGACCTTTCATGGCACTGACCTTGTCCTTGAAAAGTGCCCCATCTTGAAGGAGAGAAAGACAGTAAATAAATCAAAACCCAATAATAAACGCTGTGCTAGGGACATAATCAAGACAAAGTTCCCCGGAGTCAGACGAGCAGGAGATAAATCTTGGTTCTACGAGATGTAAGCTGTGTGAGCTTGAAAAGGCGTTTAACCTCTAGTTGCCTCCTCACTTGTACAGAGAAGGTAATAGTAATGCCTTCAGAGGCTGTTATGAAATGAAGTATGGCAAGCAGACAACATCACGCCTGAAACACCAGATCACCCCAATCAATGTTAGCAATGATGGGTACCTCAGAGGGCCATGGGCACTCTAGAGATTTTGCTGAAACGTCTTTTGGTTTGTTTTTGTTTTTGTTTTTGTTTTTTGAGACGGAGTCTTGCTCTGTTGTCCAGGCTGGAGTGCAGTGGCTTCATCTTGGCTCACTGCAACCTCTGCATCCCAGTCCGCATCCTGGGTTCAAGTGATTCTCCCACCTCAGCCTCCTGAGTAGCTGGGATTACAGGCGCCCACCACCATGCCCAGATAATTTTTGTTTTTTGTTTTTTTGATACAGAGTCTCGCTCTGTTGCCCAGGCTGGAGTACAGTGGCACGATCTCAGCTCACTGCAACCTCCACCTGCCAGGTTCAAGCGATTCTCCTGCCTCAGCCTCCCGAGTAGCTGGGACTACAGGTGTGTGCTACCACGCCCAGCTAATGTTTTGCATTTTTAGTAGAGATGGGGTTTCACTGTGTTAGCCAGGATGGTCTCAATCTCCTGACCTCGTGATCTGCCCACCTTGGCCTCCCTAATTTTCGTATTTTTAGTAGAGATGAGGTTTTACCGTGTTGGCCAGGCTGGTCTCGAACTCCTGACTACAAGCGATCAGCCTGTCTCAGCCTCCCAAAGTGCTGGGATTACAGGCGTGAGCCACTGCGCCCGGCCTTGCTGAAAAGTCTTTTGTTCACTCACACAAAACTGAGGCTCTGGGGCTCTGTCTACTCACATTTTCCTAGAAAACAGATTCATTTGAACTTGATTTGCTTTTGGAAGTGGGTAAGTGACTCTGTCTAAAAGCGAAGGCATAACTACAGTCATCTCTTCCAGATTTCTTCCCAGTTCCTTGTTTAATTCAGAGAGAAGTGGAGTGGGTGCGGCGGCAGCTGGTCATGATACTTGCATCAGATTCTCAGAAGGTTGGGCAACTTCAAAAACAAAGTCGGAGCCTGGGCGATATCCTGAGTCCTCATCTCTACAAAAAATGTTTAAAAAGTGATTTGGGGCTGGATGCGGTGCCTCACGCCTGTAATCCCAGCACTTTGGGAGGCCAAGGAGGGAGGATCACAAGGTCAGGAGATCAAGACCATCCTGGCTAACACGGTGAAACCCCATCTCTACTAAAAATACAAACAAACAAACAAAAAATTAGCCGGGCATGGTGGCGGGTGCCTGTAGTCCCAGCTACTTGGGAGGCTGAGGCAGGAGATGAGGTTTGGCGTGAACCTGGGAGGCAGAACTTGCAGTGAGCCGGGATCGTGCCACTGCACTCTAGCCTGGGCGACAGAGTGAAACTTCGTCTCATAAAAAAGAAGAAAAAAAAAAAGTTATTTGGGTGTGTTAACACGTGCTTGTAGTTCCAGCTATTAGGGAGCCTGAGTGGGGAGGATCACTTGAGTCCAGGAGTTCGAGGCTCCAGTGAGCTGTGATCACACCACTGTATTCCAGCCTGGGTGACAGCGGCAAGACTGTCTCAAAAAAAAAAAAAAAAAAAAAAAAAAAAATGCTGGTTGCCTCTGCATTCTGCAGTAGAAGGAAGCTGTGCAGAAGGAGGCTTCAAGAATCAGGATGTCAGGAGAGGACCTGGACTGGCAGGCACATACCCAAATACCGACGTCCAAAGAAACCAGCCGAAGTTGAAGGATATTGCCACCCCCCCGCCCCCGGCCCTCCACCACCCAGCCATTATCTAATATTCTGGGGTTGTTTAGGGAAAATGTTTCCCTCCGTTTCCACTGACTTGTCTTATGATCTCTACTAAGTGAGAATCACTTCACATCTTGGTTTTGCCTTCCAAAGCAGCACCGTCCAGGAGAACTTTCCAGTAGAATATTTGGAAATATTTTATATGTGTGCTGTCCAGATATGGTAGCCACGATTATTATTAGCTTTTGAGACAGGATCTCACTTTGTCACCCAGGCTAGAGTGCAGTGGAGCAATCATGGCTCACTGCAACCTCGACCTCCAGGGTTCAAGTGATCCTCCCACCTCAGCCTCCCAAGTAGCTGGGACTACGGCTGCGTGCCACCATATCTGACTAATTTTTTTTGTATTTTTTTGTAGAAATGGGGTTTTGCCATGATGCCTAGGCTGATCTTGCTCAAACTCCTGAGCTCAAGTGATCCTCCTGCCTCAGTCTCCCTGAGTGCTGTGATTACAGGCGTGTACCACTGTGCCCAGCTGACACTGATGATTAAGAACTTGAAATGTGCCTTCTGTGACTAAGAAACTGAATTTTAAACGAAATTAAATTTAACTTAATGTAATGTTGTTTTTATTTTTAGAGACAGGGCCTCGCTCTGTCGCCCAGGCATTGTCGCCAATGCAGTGGCACAGTGACAGTTCACTGCAGCCTCAAACTCCTAGGCTCAAGTGATTCTCCCCCCTCAACCTTCCGAGTAGCTGGGACTACAGGCACGTGCCATCATACCCATCCGATTTTTTCATTTTTATCTCATTTTGTTGCCTGGGCTGGTCTTAAACTCCTGGGCTTGACTGATCCTCCCGCCTTGGCCTCCCAAAGTGCTGGGATTACAGGCACGGGCCACTGCGCCTGGCAAAACAGGCCATTCACCCTCTGTGGAGTCCACACTTTCTTGCTGTCTTGTTCTTTGCCTCATTGACTTTACGCTATATTTTCTGGGCCAGAGGAAAGAGCTACAACAATGCCTTTTGCTTTTTCGGCTTAACACAACACAAATTTGTTTATCTCAGAAGTCCAAAGTGGGTCTCTGAGGCTAAACTCAGCAGAGCTGGTTTTCTTCCAGAGGCTCGGGGAGAATTTGGTTTTTTGCCTGTTCCAACATCTAGAGGCCACCCACGTTTCTTGACCTATGGCCCCTTCCTCCACCTTCTAAGCACATCACTCCAACTTCGATTCCACCTTCATATCTCCTCTCTGCTCTGATCCTCCTGCCTCCTTTTGAGACAGAGTCTCGCTCTGTCACCCAGGCTGGAGTGCAGTGGCATGATCTTGGTTCACTGCAACCTCCGCCTCCCCAGTTCAAGTGGTTCTCCTGCCTCAGCCTCCCAGGTAGCTGGGATTACAGGTGCCACCAAGCCTGGTTAATTTGGTGACAAAGTGAGATCCTGTCTGAAAAACTAGTAATTTTTTAGTTGAGACAGGGTCTCAAATGTTGACCAGGCTGGTCTGGAACTCCTGACCACAGGTGATCTGCCCACCTTGGCCTCCCAAAGTGGTGCGATTACAGGTATGAGCCACCGCACCTGGCCTCCTGCCTCCTTCTTATAAGATCCTTAATTTAACCGCATCTGCAAAGCCTTTCCTACCATGTAAGGTGACATGAATTCACAGGTTGCTGGGATAAGGCTGTGAGTATCTTTGGGGGAAGAGGGGTGCATGACTGTTGTCCAGGTGGCCTTGGACCAATTCAGTTCCTCCCTCTTTCTCACTTCTAGTTCTCAAGAACGATTGTAGAATGTGCTGAGAACGCAATACCCTCAGATAGAGAGGAACCAGTACAACAGCCCAGGCTCTGTTTCTGTTCCTCCTAGAATAGGATGCCCTTCACTCCTTAGCCCAACAAGTCTGATGATTCCCAAGGTTTAAAACCCAGGACAGCCTCCTTTCCAGGGTCCCTCAGCTGTGGTGCAAGTGGGTTCCATCCACCCCAGGAAGCTCTCCTGAGCCTCAGGGGACTGGCTCTCCATGACTGGCTTACATTGTTTTGTAAGTTGTGTGAGTGTTCTGTCTCACTGGACTCACGCAAGTAGTAGAAATTGCAGCTGAAATGCAGTGGGCTAACATGGCGCTAGCGCATAGGGAATCTGCCTTACGGGGGGATTGTTAAACCTACCAGAGTAAGATTTTCTATGGTAAGCTGCCTACAACAAGGCTTTTACAAATTAATAGAAAATAGAATTTTAGTTCTGGTCTTGATTTTTTTCGCTCAGCTCTTGTTTACCAACTTGGCATCTTGTGGCCAGCGCGAGCCAGCATGGGAACTTCAGAGAGTTTGCAAAAATCCCTTTCAGACTGAGCTGCATAAATGTCATTTGAAAAGGTTAGAGACAATGGGTGCTTATGGCCTCTCTTCTCTGTGGGCTTGCCAAGGCATGGCTGGTTTTACTCCTTTGGGATGTTTCCAACTACAAAGTACTTTTCCACTCCCAAGATCACACAATCTTCCAAATGAAATATGAAAACAAGAAAAGAAAAAAATCAGAGTCTGCAAGTAAAAAGAAAGCTATTACAATCAGGAAGAAAAATAACAGTCCTTTTTACAGTCACCCCATACATAATAATCAATGTGCCAAACTAGAATGTCATCATGTAAATTCTATCTGGTGTTTTCTTTTTAAACAAGCATCTAGAATGTTTTTAGCCAGGCATGCTAGTGTGAGTCTATAGTCCCAGCTACTCGGGAGGCTGAAGTGGGAGGATCACTTGAGCCCAGGAGGTGGAAGCTGCAGTGAGCTGAGATTGTACCACTGCACTCCAGCCTGGGTAACAGAGCGAGACCCTGTCTCAAAAATAATAAGATAAAATAATAACATAAAATTAATAATATAAATTTTTTAAAAAATTAACTACTGTACAGAATTGGATCATATACATATTTTAATTGACTCCAAACTTTATAAATTAAGTTGTGTATATATATGTATGTGTATATGTATATATTTATTTACATTTAGGTATTTCCAGAGATTTTTATTTCAGATATAATAGAAACTCATGTTTTCGTATAACATATGGACAGATCAACAATAAGCATGGGCTAAATGAGCTGAGGCAACAGTAATCTTTAATCTGTGTCTTTAGATTGGAATGTGTTAATAGTAAAGGGAGTGATATAGGATAATTTAAACAATATATGTGCCTGAAAGCCCAAGGCCTGTTCTAATAAGACAGTGGATGTCAGTTTTTTATATCACTTAGTGAACAACGACTGTAAGATACTTTTTTGCGTTTGTGGTACACAGATGTCACAGTCAATTTGTTACATCATAGTATTTTGTAAATTTTTTCCCATGATCTTTCACCTGTAGAGGTATGAAGAAATAGAAGAGTAGAGGCAGGCAGTTGAAGGGTGAACGAGACCATCACCTGCAGATGCCCAGGAGCAGCCAACTCACATGTTGTCTACTCTTGACCTAGTCAGTAAGCAGTGCTGATTATAGCCCTGGCCTTTCAACTGAAAACTCGTAATGAGAGACACTTGCTTCATTTCTCAGTGGCTATTTCTTTACCTGAAAAAAATACCAATAGGGAAGAGAAACTTAGCAAGGGGGCACTTTTCACGTTTTGTTAGAAGTTCTGAGTTCAGTTTGTCAACACTGCAGGATGGCGGCTAATGGGTGGATGTCCTCAACATAAGGAGAGTGCAGAATTCAGCTCACTCTTAACACGCAGCAGGAAGAAACCCCAGTTGGGGGCATGAGGAGAGTTGCTGAATTCCATCTACTGAAATCTGAAAAGTAAAATTGGTAAGAATGGCATTTGAAAGATCATTGGAATGTATGATGCACTGGCTCGAGAAATTTACAACTAACTCGTTTGAAGATGTGACCTCTAGAACCACACACTGAGAATGGATTTCGCTGGTCTGCCTCCAGTTTGTTGAACCCAGGTTCCTGTGTTCCAGCTGCCTTTAGCCAGTAGCCCTGAGTCACCTCACCCTTTATCTGTCAAAGAACAAACAGGTTTTCTTCATTCAATGAGGAAATAAACTATTGTTTCCTTGCAATTTATTTCTTGAATTGTGAAGAACATTTGTCCTGTAGAGTTTTCTATATTCTAGACCTTTCTGGTTGCATCCCTACACACTTCCTGTGAACTGGTGTTTACAGTACAAGCTTGAGATACTCACTCAGATCTGCTTAAGTGGATTCATGAATTTGCAATCCTAGAAAGTCATAATAAATAAGCATAGGCCGGGCATGGTGGCTCATGCCTATAATCCCAACACTTTGGGAGGCCGAGGTAGGAAGATCACTTGAGTTCAGGAGTTTGAGACCAGCCTGGGCAACATAGCAAAACCCTGTCTT
Source organism: Mandrillus leucophaeus (assembly GCF_000951045.1). Lineage (NCBI taxonomy): Eukaryota > Metazoa > Chordata > Mammalia > Primates > Cercopithecidae > Mandrillus > Mandrillus leucophaeus. Next base: position 6,400,066 of record NW_012101698.1, read on the forward strand.
TAAAAACTAAAAATTTTAAAATTTTAAAAATAAAAAACAAAAAAAGAAATAAGCATATAGGTGACAAAGAAAATAAATTGTAACACAAACTGTATCAATCCTGGTGTGAAAAGTTTTGTAATCATTGTGTTTCTTTTTATATGTTTTCTTCAGTTTTCAGTGGTTTGAAACATTTCAGGCCTGACACACTAGAGAATTTAACATACAATTTTAATTGTAATCCTTAGCAAGCTTTAGCTATTTAAGTGTGCAATCAACGTTTAATTGCTCAAGAGTTCTGACTTTCTAAATAGATAAGTATGATTTTCAACATCTAGAAACACTTTAAGATTTTCATCTTACTAAAGGTAAATTTTGATTAATGTATATTTGACTTATAAGAGTTATCTCAATCCCTATCAAAATTTTATTATTCGATATGGTGCCTGCAAAAATCAGATTTAAAGAAAGAGCTGAACTTTCCTATGTGAACTGCAGGGTAAGTTCTTCTTTTGGAAGAATATAGACTAATGAGTGCAGGAGTGAACGCCTTGGAGTATCATCATTCCACAAATACTAAGAAAGTAATGATTCTAGCCGGGCGCGGTGGCTCAAGCCTGTAATCCCAGCACTTTGGGAGGCCGAGACGGGCGGATCACGAGGTCAGGAGATC
>NW_012101698.1:6401252-6402622 GCF_000951045.1 Mandrillus leucophaeus
GTGCACCACCACACCTAGCTAATTTTTGTATTTTTAGTAGAGACAGGATTTCGCCATGTTGGCCGGGCTGGTATCGAACTCCTGGCCTCAAGGGGTCCACCCGCCTCAGCTTCCCAAAGTGCTGGGATTGCAGGCATGAGCCACTGCACCCGGCCTATCTGGTTGATATTAATAAAACCTGAATCCATTCATCTCCACATCACATCACATCACATCACATCACATCATATCACATCACATCACATCACATCACAAAAAGAGGAATAGCCAGACTTCCGTCTCCTGCTGGTAGTACACACCACCATCTAGAACACAGTCCTGCCAAAAAACCACTCCTGAGTGTGATCACTTCTCCAGGTTAAAGTTGTCAAATTTAGCAAACAAAAATGCAGAATGATTAAAAAAAAATACAGGGGCCAAGCGCAGGGGCTCACGCCTATAATCCCAGCACTTTGGGAGGCTCAGGTGGGCATACTGCTTGAGCTTAGGAGTTCAAGACTAGCCTGGGCAACATGGCGAAACCTGTCTCTACAAAAAATACAAAAATTAGCCAAGCATGGTGGCATGTGCCTGTAATCCCAGATACCTGGGAGGCTGAAGTGGGAGGACCACTTGAGCCCAGGAGGTTGAGGCTGCAGTGAGCCGAGATTGCATCACTGCACTGTAGCCTGGGTGACAAAGTGAGACCCTGTCTCAAAAGAAAAAAATACAGGATGTCCAAATATTACAGGGGGCATACTTACATTAATAAAATTATTCATTGTTCGGCTGAAATTCAAATTTAACTAAGCAAACTGCATTTTATCTGTAAAACCTACTCTAAATCTAAACACCAGTTCACAGGAAATACATAGAGACACAGCCAGAAAAGTCTAAAATGTAGAAAATGCTACAGGACAAATGTTCTTCAAAAAATAAATTGCAAGGAAACAATAGTTTATTTGCTCATTGAAAGGAAAAAAACCAATTTGTTCTTTGACAAATAAGTTGCAGGAATGAAAGAGGGAGAAAAATCTATAGATTCTTTAGATTAAAAGAGACTTGGGCCAGTCACGGTAGCTCACCCGTGTAATCCCAGCACTTTGGGAGGCCAAGGTGAGGCAGGGCGGATCACTTGAGGTCAGGAGTTCCAGATCAGCCTGGCCAACATGGCGAAACTGTCTCTACTAAAAATACAAAAATTAGCCTGGTGTGGTGGTGTGCACCTGTAGTGTCAGATACTCGGGAGGCTAAGGCATGAGAATTGCTTGAACCTGGGAGGCAGAGGTTGCAGTGAGCCAAGATCACTCTACTGCACTCCAGCCTGGGCAACAGTGTGAGAGGGAAGGAGAGGGAAGGAGAGGGGAGGAGAGGAGAGGAGAGGAGAGGAG
>NW_012101698.1:6402977-6414882 GCF_000951045.1 Mandrillus leucophaeus
AGAAAAAGAAGAGAGGCTTGGCAATAAATTTAATTGTGGACTTTATTTGGACTTAATAAACATTTATGATACAATTAGGAAATTTGAAGACCAATAGATATTTAGGAGTTATTGTTAAACATTTAAAGTATCATGGTTGTGTTTTACAAAAGAATTTCTGTCTCTTAAAGATATACCCTGACATATTATGAATGAAATGATACAATGCCTGAGATTTGCTTCAAAACAATCCTGTGACAAGGTGGGAGGGAAGAGAACAGAGATGAAACGAGATTAGCCAGCGCTGCTGGGCACGGTGGCTCACACCTCTAATTCTAGCTCTTTGGGAGGATTGCTGGAGCCTAGGATTTCAAGGCCAACCTGGGCAACACAGTAAGACCCCATCCCTACAAAAAAAATTAAAAATAAACCAGGCATGCTGGCACATGCCTGTAGTCTCAGCTTCAAGGCTAATCATGCCACTGCAACCCAGCCTAGACAACAGAGTGAAACTTCGTCTCAAAAAAAAAAAATTAGCAGGTGTTGATAATTTCTGAAGCTGGGGGAGATAGGAGTTCACTATGTTAGCCTATCTTTGCACATATGTGAAAATTTTTTAAAGTTTTTAAAAGGGAGGTTAAGAAAAACTAAGATCTAACTGTAAAACTTAAAAAATTGAATATTAAGACACTATCATCTGTAAGTTTGCATGCCTTCATAATTGAAATAAATGAAAATTTAAATTAGAATTCACTGGGGAAAAAAAATGCTATTTTTCCCATCTGTTTACAGACCACTTGAATCTAGCCAGTGATTCCTCTGAAAACCCGGGGGTGTGTGAGGACACCGCCCTACAGAAAGTGAAGCACGGCCGGAGCTGCCTGGAGCCCCGCCTGCGCCAGCTCGTCTCCTGCCCCGAGTCCTTGAGTCCTTTGCAGTGGGAAGCATGAAACTGTCGTACCAACTTATGCTTTGGTGTTTTGTTTCATTTCTTTCTCCTAAAATCATGGATTTTCTGGTTGTGTAATGTTGGGTCTTTATTTTGTAATTCAGCTTTAAGACAGGTTGTGGTTTTTTTTTTTTTTTTTTGAGATGGAGTCTTGCAGTCTTGCACTGTTGCCCAAGCTATAGTGCAGTGGTGTGATCCTGGCTCACTGCAAGCTCTGCCTCCCAGGTTCAGGCGATTCTCCTGCCTCAACCTCCTGAGTAGCTGGGATTACACGCACCTGCCACCATGCCCAGCTAATTTTTGTATTTTTAGTAGACATGGGGTTTCGCCATGGTGGCCAGGCTGTTCTTGAACTCCTGACCTCAGGTGATCCACCCACCTTGGCCTCCCAAAGTGCCGGGATTACAGGCGTGAACCACTGCGCCCGGCCTAGTTTGTGGAATTTTAAATTTCAGAACCAGGAAGACAGCACTTCCAGCAACCCATGTGCGCTCCCCAACTCTGTCACACCCCGCTTACTGACATTTGCATGGGTGACCACGGCCTACAGGTCATACCAGGATGCCAACATTCCCTTTCCTAGGACTTCTGGGGCCAGGTTCTGTGAAGCAGGTGGGTCTCTTTGGTTCTCTGATTCTGGATTTTGAGAGGGAGCAGCTAAGAATGTCATAGATTCTGTATAAACATCTTGAGCAAAAAATGTTCGCTTTTAGTCCCAGAGAACTCCAACGAGACTTTCATAGTAGCGTGGCAGGGTCTGAGGCCCAGTCGGTGTCTCTGGACTTATCCTAAGAGTGTGCACCAGAATGGTGGTCTTAACTTTCTTCATTCTGATGAGCTTGGGTTTGAGTCTTTACTCAGAGCCCTGATTCTTAGCAGGGGACAGTCCCCTGGTAGGGAGCCTTAGAGTCCCGCTGATGACTCTGCGCAGTCCACAAACATCCTCTCTCCTGGACTCTGGAGTGCTGACCTTTGTTCTTGGTAAGGGTCACCACAGTCGTGAGTCTTGCAGCTTATGAAAATGTGTCTTACCCTCAGGTATACAGAGATAGAAGAAAGACTGGCCAGTCCTGCCTCAGGATTTCCCACGTCCAGCTTGTTGACACTGACGACTCATGTGATGTCTCCTTCTTTAGGTTACCTGGTGTATTTCACAAGGCCCATGACGATGCATCGCGTGGTGTCTCCCACAGAGCCTACTCCGAGGTGAGTGCGGGAGATGCAGAAGCCACTCTACGTTCCCGTGGCCAGAAGTGGCCAGAGACCTGGGAAGGACCACGGAGTTTGTCTTTGGACAATGCGTTTTAGTTCTTCAGTAAACTCCCATTACAAGATTTATTTGAGAAAGATGGAAGTTTATTAAATTATAAAAAAGCTGAGATTTCTGCTATAAGGTTTGTATCAAACCATTTGAAGTAGCTTGACAAACGCTATTTTCAAAACAAGGCAAATTCTTTTTAAATGTGCTTTTCTCCTATTTTTTGTTTGTTTGTGATAGGGTCTCACTCTGTTGCCCAGGCTGGAGTGCGGTGGCACAGCCACAGCTCACGGCAGCCTCGAACTCCCTGGGCTCAGGTTATCCTCCCACCTCAGCCTCCTGAGTGGCTGGGACTACAGGTGTGCATCATCATGCCCAGCTAATTTCTTTTTTTTTTTTTTTTGGAGAGACAGGGTTTTACCATGTTGCCCAGGCTGTCCTACTGTTAAAGTATTATTTATTTTTAAAAATTATTTTAATGTTATTATTTAATTTAATTAATATTAAATACAACTGAAAAAATAACAGAATGATCATCTATAGTTCCATGACACTAATATGCCACTTCTAACCTTACCAAGACATGTAATTTTTAAAAATTAGATAAGTAGGCCAGGCGCAGTGGCTTCTGCCTTTAATCCCAGCGCTTTGGGAGACTGAGGCAGGCGGATAGCCTGAGGTCAGGAGTTTGAGACCATCTAGCCAACATTGTTAAAAATCACTAAAAATACAAAAAATTAGCCGGGTGTGGTGGCGGGTGCCTGTAATCCCAGCTACACGGGAGGCTGAGGCAGGGGAACTGCTTGAACTGCTTGGAGGTTGCAGTGAGCCAAGATCGTGCCACTGCACTCCAGCCTGGGTGATAGAGTGAGACTCCTCCATCTAAAAAAAAAAAAAAATTACATAAGAAGTGTGTTGAGAAAACTTAAACAATGCGGCAGTTTTAAATTAAAATGTGAAAGCCCTTCTTTACCTTTTCCATGTCTCTGAGAGAGCCATGTTTAATAACGGAACATATTTCTGTCCAGTTGTCATTATTTTTCTGTGCTTTATTTTCTTTCTTTGTTTTTTTTTTTTTTTTTGAGACGGAGTCTTGCTCTGTCGCCCAGGCTGGAGTGCAGTGGCGCGATCTCGGCTCACTGCAAGCTCCGCCCCCCCCGGGTTCACGCCATTCTCCTGCCTCAGCCTCCCGAGTAGCTGGGACTACAGGCGCCCGCCACCTCGCCCGGCTAATTTTCTTGTATTTTTAGTAGAGACGGGGTTTCACCGTGTTAGCCAGGATGTTCTCGATCTCCTGACCTCGTGATCCGCCCGTCTCGGCCTCCCAAAGTGCTGGGATTACAGGCTTGAGCCACCGCGCCCAGCCTCTTTGTTTTTTTACAGATAATATAGTGCAGCAGATAGGAGTGTGGACTTGAGAGCCAGACTGCTGGGTCCAGGTTTTGGCCCTGTCATTTTATGACCTTGAGCAAGTTATCTCAACTTCAACTTCAGTTTCTTCAACAGTAACATGGGATGATCATAGCACCTACCACCTGCAGTTGCTGCGAAGATTAAGTCCCTCTAAAAACATTTAAAAGGCCGGGTGCAGTGTCTCACACCTGTAATCCCAGCATTTTGGGAGGCCGAGGTGGGAGGATCACTTGAGGTCAGGAGTTCAAGACCAGCCTGGCCAACATGGTGAAACCCGTCTGTATCAAAAATACCAAAAAAAGTAGCCGGGTGTGGTGGCACATGCCTGTAATCCAAGAGGCTGAGGCAGGAGAATCGCTTGAACCCGGGAGGCAGAGGTTGCAGTGAGCTGAGATCGCGCCACTGCAGTCCAGCCTGGGTAACGGAGCGAGACTCTGCCTCAAAATGAAATAAATAAATAAATAATAAAATAATACAAAGAAAAGCATTTAAAACACCACCGGGCACATTGGAAGTGCTCCATGTTTCCTATTATGATTACTGGCTTTTTTTTTTTTTTTTTTTTTTGAGATGGAGTCTGGCTCTGTGTCCCAGGCTGGAGTGCAGTGGCCGCATCTCAGCTCACGGCAAGCTCCGCCTCCCGGGTGTATGCCATTCTCCGGCCTCAGCCTCCCGAGTAGCTGGGACTACAGGCACCCGCCACCTCGCGCGGCTATTTTTTTGTATTTTTTTTTAGTAGAGACGGGGTTTCACTGTGTTAGCCAGGATGGTCTCAATCTCCTGACCTCGTGATCCGCCTGTCTCGGCCTCCCAAAGTGCTGGGATTACAGGCTTCAGCCACCACGCCCGGCCGATTACTGGCTTTTAAAACTTGAGGGTTATACAGTAGACTTCTGGTTCTGTAGTCTGGTGACCAAGATATAATAACTTGCAAACCTCCCTGCTGCAATCCCCTGAACACACTGGAAACAGTATAATTAACATAGTTGTGAACGATGAGCTAACAAGAAAGAAAGGGGACTGAGTGAGGTGTATGAGCAGACACTACTGCTTTACCGAGAGGCAGCCAGTCTCTGCAGTAACCCGGGCAGATGACACCTGGGCCCCATGAGAACTGGGGTTCAGTACTAGGGAACACTTGCATCATGCCCAATTCCTTATTGGAGTAGAAAACAGTCCCCTTTTCTCAAAGGAAAACAAGGAATATTTATATCTGGACTTTGGAATAGAGGGGAAAATTGTTCCTATTAGAATGTTTTTCAACTGACAGTCCTTTACTGAGGTATAGTTTACAGTACACAAATCTGAAGTGTACGGCTCGGTGACCAGCACTCACATTAAGATATAGAACATTGTCCTCACCCCCAAAGGTTCCCAGTCCCTTTTTCCAGCCCTTCAGCACCCAGAGGACACCACTATCTTGACTTCTGTCATCGTAGTTTTGCCTGTTCTTGAACTTCATTGAAGTGGAATCGTGAGGCATGACCTGTTTTATGTCTGGCTTACTTTGCTCAACTTAATGTTACTGACATTGATCCACATTGCCGCATCAGTAGGTCAGTGTCAGTAGGTCCATCATATGAATATAACACAGTTTATCCATTGTCTTATTGATAGATATTTGCATCGTTTCTAGTTTTTGGCTGTCATGGGCAAACCAGGACACATATGTTCATAAAAAGACTTGTATGTTAATTTCTACACCTGAGAAGAATTCCTCAGTCATTGGCTAGCTGTATGTTTAATTTGAGAAATTGCCAAAAAGTTTGTGCCCAGCAGTTGTGCCATTTATCCTGTCACCGGCAATGTTTCAGAGCACTTGTTGCCACACATTCTCTGCAAAACGTGGTACTGCCCATCTTTTTATACTTGATCATGGCCAAATGGCCGAGAAGAGATTGCTAATCTTTTCAACGTTAGCCACTGTGGTGATGAGAGAAAGAGCACACAAACTGGAAGCAACAGTGTGTTTATAACCCAATCTCAGGAGTGAGATGGTATCACTTCCGCCATATTGTATTAGTAACAGGGATCAAAACAAAAGAATACAGACACTCAGCTCAAACAGATACTTGTACACCAATGCTCACGGCAGCTTTATTCCCAATAGCCAAAAGGTGGGAACAGCTCAAGTGTCTATCAACAGATGAATGGACAAACAGAATGTGGTGTATCCATGCAATGGAATATGATTCCTCTATATAAAGGAATGAGGTTCTGATACACGCTACCACACGGATGCACCTGCAAAGCCTCATGCTGAGTGAAATAAGCTACACACAAAAGGACAAATATTATGATTTCACTAGGTATAGGAAAGAACTCAGAACAGGCAAATTCATAAACACAGAAAGTAGAGGTTACCAAGGGCTGGGCAGTGCAGAGAGCGGGGGGTTCTTATTGAACGGGTATGGAGTTTCTGTTTGGGAAGATACAGTCCTGGATGTGGATAGTGGTGATGGTTGCACAGCATCATCAATGTACTGAACGCCACTGAACTGGTAAAATACCATTTTAAAATGGTAAAAATGGGGGAAAATGTTTAAAATGGTAAATGTTTATGTTGTATATATTTTACCACAATAAAAAAAAAAGCATCTATTCACAAAGTGGATCTGAACTATGCACGAATTAAGGTCCATTTGATAGAAATGCTCTTTTTATAATTAATTTTTAAATTCTTTTTTCTTTGTGTTTATTTTGTTTTTACCACAATAATGACTAAGAATGCTTTTTTTTTTTTTTTATTGGCTTCCTCAAATGCTGGGGAGCAAATGCCGACTCCTTTTTCCAGAACGCCTGTACTCTCTTTGCCTGTGAACAGTAATGACAAATGCTTATATCTGGTCTCTTGGATGTCAACTTGGAAAAGCTAAATGATTTTTCAGAATTATTACCAAGGCTTTCTTGTTGCTGCCTAAGAAATTCCCGTAAGCCCAAAACGATCATTTCTGAAATCTTAGAACCAGGAGATAAAAATCACGATACATTTGCCAAAGTCTACCCCCAGGTTTTTGCTGTAACTGGGCTACTGGTCATTCAAGGCATAAAGGGAAGAGCAGGGGGGAGGCTGCAGCCCTCAGCCACAGGTCCACTGTGTGTGCATGTCAGTTACACTACTAGGGAAACAAGAAATGAGTATCCTACACAAGGGAGAAACAAGTTTATATGGCTTTTATAGTAAAGGAAATGTTAAAACTTAAACCAGCCTGGGCACAGTGGCTCACGTCTGTAATCCTAACACTTTGGGAGGCCGAGGCAGGTAGATCACTTGAGGTCGGGAGTTCGAGACCAGCCTGGCCAACATGGAAATACCTCATCTCTACTAAAAATACAAAAATTAGCTGAATGTGGTGGCGCATGCCTGTAGTCCCAGCTACATGGGAGGCTGAGGCAGGAGGATCACTTAAACCCCAGAGGCAGAGGTTGCAGTGAGCTGAGATTGCCCCACTGCACTCCAGCCTGGGCAACACAGCAAGACTCCATTTCAAAAAATAATAATAAATTAAACATTGTGATTGTCTAATCCAGATGGAGAGGCCTTACATTACAGTAGGCAGATTAGAGGTGGTGAGTGATATAAGTGGTGAAGGGCGGGCTTCCAGGAGCTGCTCAAATTTGTGGGGCCTGAAAACCACACACAGGAAGCCCCAACAAAGCCCCTCTAAGCATAAGAGGCATTGGTCATCTCCTGTGTCAGACTGTGGCCATGTGGCCAGTGGGTCAGCAGCACACCACAGGGTCCATTCACAGGTGGGTCACCAGCCAATGGGTGGGAGCCGGGAAAGAGGGGTCCATGCCAAGGCCAACCTAGGTTTTCAGAATGAAAGAAGAATGGGTTTGGGAATCTGACCATGTACCTCTGACTCCAGCATTGCCAAATACTAGCCTAATGGCCTTGGGCACCGCTCTTAACTGGGTCTCAGTTTCCTCACGTGTAAATGTGGGAAGAAAATACCTCCCGTTCAGGACTGCTATAAGGATTAAAGGTAATGAACTATTTATAAAGTGCCTGTTGTTTGGGGTGCTCAGATGAATGGGGGCCACCATGATGAAGTCTGCCTGACTTTGTTATTTAAAATAGTTTTAATGATATGCTCTATGGGAACTCTGTCCTTTCCGCTCAACTGGCAGTGAGCCTAAAACTGCTCTAAAACATAGTCTATTTTTTAAAAAAGCAAGGTTCCCTTTGAGCATCACTGCCAACCTTGGTCTCCCTGCTGCTCTGAGGTAACCAGTTATCAGTTTGGTGTCTCCTTCCAGAACATTCTCTGTGTATTTAGATATATACATGTACCATAGCAGACATAAGGCATCATTTTGTTTTTTTGTTTGTTTGTTTTGTTTTTTGAGATGGAGACTCTCTCTGTTGCCCAGGTTGGAGTACAGTAGCACAGTCTTGGATCACTGCAACCTCTGCCTCCCAGGTTTGAGCAATTCTCCTGCCTCAGCCTCCCAAGTAGCTGGGGCTACAGGCATGTGCCACCATGCCTGGCTAATTTTTTTGTATTTTTAGTAGAGATGGGGTTTTGCCATATTGGTCAGGCTGGTCTCAAACTCCTGACCTCAAGTGATTAACCCGCCCCAGCCTCCCGAAGTGCTGAGATTACAGGTATGAGCCACTGCACCTGGCCCATTTTGTGTATTTCTGTGTGCTTGTTGATACGGTTTGGCTCTGTGTCCCCATCCAAATCCCATGTTGAATTGTAATCCCCAGTGTTTGGGGAGGGACCTGGTGGGAGGTGATTGGATCATGGGGGCAGATTTCCCCCTTGCTGTTCTCGTGACAGTGAGTGAGAAGAGACAGCGCGAAGGTGGGCGGGGTGAGGGTGTTACACACTTATAAACAACCAGATCTTTGCGCTCTCTCTCTCCTGACACCATGTGAAGACATGCCTTCCTTCTCCTTTGTCTCTCGCCGTGACTGTAAGTTTCCTGAGGCCTCTGCAGCCATGCAGAACTGTGAGCCAATTAAAACTGTTTATAAATTACCCAGTCTCAGGTATGTCTTTACAGCAGAGTGAGAACAGACTAATACATTCGTCTCCATCTCCTTCCTTGCTGTCATCTGACTGTTCTGTGAATCTTGACTAAAAGTATGTGATCATTAAGATACAGACTTACACATCGTTCGTTGGAAGGAAGAAAGAAAAGAAGGAAGAGAGGAAGAGACTAAAAGACTGGAGAATAAGCAAAGCTACCAAGATGCTAAGGATTTGGCTGAGTAGATAAAAACTGGGTTTGTTACTTTGAAAGTGGAGTTGGTCTGACAAAATCTGTCATAATTGCGCGTGGGATAGAGGAAGGCACCCCTGACGCCCTTAGCTGTGTGTTGCTGTTCTGCTGGTGAGCACACACAATTTCACACAGCATCTACATCAGACAAGCATCTCCACGATGGTGACAGATCAAGACAAAAACCAAGACCACTTGGGTATGGTGTTCGAACACAGACAAAACCTGAACATTTTCGAAGTCACAAATACCAACCATTGCCCCGCCTTCTCCCAGTCAGTATGAGGGATGGCTACTTCTTTACCAATTACAGCTGTAGCCTCACTCTCATCCACCCTTCCTATGATTAAGCTTTAGTAAGATATCCAATCATAGAATTATCCTTGTTTCCAACAGCAACATCTAACCCTGAGCAAATCTCCACTTCCATAAACCCACCCCCAAATCACCAGCCAGAAGTGCAAATCCTGCAACAAGGCCCTTAGAGCACTTTCCTTCTGAAATGCCCCAGGTTTCCATGGTCTGAGGTTTTTCTTCCCTGAAATGAGCAATAAACCCAACTTGCTTAACTGCAGGTGTGTTCCTGGTGGTCTTTGGCTGGAGGTATTCACAGGGATTTTCTTTAAAACTTGAAAAACGGTGGATCCAGTGGCTCACGCCTGTAATCCCAGCACTTTGGGAGGCTGAGACAGGCAGATCCTCTGAGATAGGGAGTTCTAGACCAGCTGGCCAACATGGTGAAACCCCGTCTCTACTAAAAATACAAAAATTAGCTGGGCATGGTGGTACGTGCTTGTAATCCCAGCTAATTGGGAGGTTGAGGCAGGAGAATCGCTTGAACCCAGGAGGCGGAGGTTACTGTGAGCTGAGATTGTGCCACTGCACTGCAGCCTGAGTGACAGAGCAAGACTCCATCTCAAAAAAAAGGAAAAAGAAAGAAAGAAAGAAAAACAATGAATCCTGACCTAAATACTCATAGGCCAACCCTCATTAAAAACTGCTTCCCACAGTGGATTTAACGATCATCTTCCCGATATCCATTTCCCATTTCTCTTGGTAACCACCACTAACCCCACTTTTCAAGTAACCTCTCCCACTCAGCCTACCTGTCCAACAAGTTGACTTCCAGGAGCCCCCAAGACCCAGGCACTCAGAGATGAAGCCAGAGTAGATCTCCTTTCACAGGACCCAGGAAACTTCCAGGCCCACCTGCAGGGCCCCGAGCTGACTGGCAAGCACTTAAACCCTGCTAGTGGGCGGCCCAAGGCCTCACTACACCTGTCAGCCCCTAGACCTCAGCAGCCGGTTGGTATAGGAAAAGCAGATGGATGGACTGGAATTGTGAATGGGATAATTTTTCCATGATTTAAAATGTGTATATGTGCAGAATTTTGTTTTGTTTTAAACAAAAACTACTAACATAAATATAAGTGCTTTGTCATATCTTTTTTACTTAATATATTATCATTATTTGCTCCAAATTGTTCTAAACCCCTTGCATTCAAGTCTCTGAGAACTCACTTCAGCTGGCCTGTTTGAGTTATTAACAAAACCTCTCTTTCCTTCACTCTCTGCAATCGGCTTTTGAGACTATTGGGAAGAAGAGTCAAGTTTTCTTGGGTGACACTATGATTTCCATGGACTATGTAATATTCGGAATGCCAAAACTCTTTAGGGACGGAAAAAACTCTTTATATTTTCAAATATAATTTTAATTGTCACTATCTATTAAGTCAGCTATTAACCTTAATGTCAGGCTGATGACTTCAGGCCATATTGGCATAACATTTGAAATATCAAACACACCCATGAAAGCTGCCTTGTAATAAATCTGTTGATAAGCACACATTCTTTGGGTGTGTGCTTTATTTGACCCATATAAACATTTGGCTCCAGGTATAGCCATCCCAATTAAAACAAAGTGTAGGAATGACAGTGGTTTGCACCCAACAATGGGTGCTGAGTGCTGCCTCCAACACGTGTCATTCTCAAGAAAAAAAAAGAAAAGACTAATAATAAAATACATGTCATTCTTCTTAGCCACGCAATGAGCAGCCTGCAAAAACTTCCCTTTTTATATTTAAAAAAGTTTTGTTTCGGGTTTTTGTGGCAAGAAAACCTTACAATATTTAACTAGCTTTTGTTTTGTTTTGTTTTTGCTTTAAGACATGGTCTCACACTTTCACTCTGTCACCCAGGCTGGAGTGCAGTTGTGCAATCACAGCTCACTGCAGCCTCAAACTCCTGGGCTCAAGGGATCCTCCCGCCTCAGCCTCCCAAAGTGTCAACTAACTTTTGTTTACACGTAAAAACTCAAAGAAACATTAAAAAATCAAACAGGGCCAGGCGCAGTGGCTCATGCCTGTAATCTCAACACTTAGGAGGCCAAGGCAGGCGGATGACTTGAACTCAGGAGTTCAAGATCAGCGTGGGCAACACGGTGAAACCACGTCTCTACAAAAAATACAAAAAAATTAGCTGGGTGTGGTGTTATGCGCCTGTACTCCCAGCTACTTGCGGGGCTGAGGCAGAAGGATTGCTTGAACCTGGGAGGTCGAGGCGCAGTGAGCCAAGATTGTGCCACTGCACTCCAGCCTAGGTGACAAAGTCAGACCCTGTCTCAAAAAAAAAAAATAAAATAAAATAAAATCAAACAGTACAAAACATTAAAAATATAAAAGTAAAATTCTGTTCCCATCCCAACTCCCTCAGGCCGATTCACCAGAGAAAATTCCCATTAACAATGTGGCCTTCCAGAAATTGTCTATGTATTTATAAATACATTTAGAATGTACATTTATATATAATTTATATATTATATATATCAGTTATATATATTTAAACATTGATATAGTTTATATATCATATATCACTTTTAAGAAATAGAACCATACTGGCTGGGTGCGGTGGCTCACCTGTAATCCCAGTGCTTTGGGAGGCTGAGGCGGACGGGTCACAAGGTCAGCAGTTCGAGACCAGCCTGGCCAACATGGTGAAACCCCGTCTCTACTAAAAATACAAAAATTAGCCAGGTGTGGTCGGCGGGCACCTGTAATCCCAGCTACTTGGGA
>NW_012101698.1:6415422-6422006 GCF_000951045.1 Mandrillus leucophaeus
CCCAGGAGTTCAAGGCTGCGATGATCTCGCCACTGCACTCCAGCCTGGGCAACAGAGTGAGAAAGAAAAACATTCTCATACAAACATTTTTGTGCATTTGTGTAAGCACACCGATGAGGTTAATTCCCTCTACTGAAGTTGAATGAAAGGACTGAGTATTGAACATTGAGAGCACTGTTGCCAAAGTGTTTTTCAAGAAGGCTTCATCAATTCACACTCCTCTCAGCAGCGTACAGCTCTGCATGCTTCCCCATACACTTGCAAACACTGGGTTTTCTTAGCTTTTAATCCTGCCAGCCAGAGAGGTAGGAAGTGGGATTCGCCTATGTACGTGTGTGTGCTTTTAGCCAGTACACAACGAGTTCAAGGTTGCTGCCGTTTCTAAATACAGGAGCCCAATTAAATCAATGCAGAGTAGTAAGAGGTATAAATGCTATTTCAAAAGTTTATCTTTTTGGTTTTTGGCTTTTTGTTTGTTTGTTTAGAGATAAGGTCTTGCTCTGTCACCCAGGCTGGAGTGCAGTGGCACGAACATATCTCACTGTAGCATTGATCTCTTGGGCTCAAGCAAACCTCCCGCCTCAGCCTCCCTGAGTAGCCCTGAGGCATGCACCACCACACCTGGCTAATTTTCAAGTTTTTTTGTAGAGAACAAGTCTCAGTGTTGCCCAGGCTGGTCTCGAACTCCTGGCCTCAAGCAATCCTCCTACTTTGGCGTCCCAAAATGTTGGGATTACTAGCGTTAACCACCATGCCCTGCCTATCCTTATTTCTAAGCATGATTAATTGGCTTTGCAGCCTAAATTGGAAAGATTTTCAGGTACTAAGTAGCACTTTTGTGCCACTTTCTGATTACTCCTTGATCTCAAAATGTCAAGCTAAGAATCAAGACAACCTCAAGATAACATAAAGAGTAATTACAATTTTGATTCAATTATTTAGAAAGGTCACCTCATGTACAGGCATGGTGGCTCACACTTATAATCCTAGCACTTTGGGAGGCTGAGGCAGAAGGATTACTTGAGCTCAAGAGTTCAAGACCAGCCTGGACAACTTAGTGAGACACTGACTCCATTTAAAAAAAGTCAGGCCGGGCATGGTGGCTCACACTTGTAATCCCAGCACTTTGGGAGGCCAAGGTGGGTGGATCACAAGGTTAGGAAATCGAGACCATCCTGGCTAACATGGTAAAACCCCATATCTACCAAAAATATAAAAATTAGCCAGGCGTGGTGGCATGCACCTCTAGTCCCAGCTACTTGGGAGGCTGAGGCAGGAGAAACACTTGAACCCGGGAGGCAGAGGTTGCAGTGAGCCGAGATCGCACCATTGCACTCCAGCCTGGGTGACAGAGAAAGACTCCATTTCAAAGAAAAGAAAAGAAAAAATTTAGTACAAGTCATTTGAAATCATGGTAATGGTAACAATTCATAGGGATCACCATATTGTATGTTTATACAAACATTCTCAAGAATATACTAAATATAAATCAAGTATAAGTATGGTACATCTCACACCTTTTCTTTACCTCTAATGATCAGCTTTGGAAGAAAGTAATTACTGCCATTATGAGAAGTCTTAAAACCCTTACCGGCTGGGCGCGGTGGTTCACGCCTGTAATCCCAGCACTTTGGGAGGCCAAGGTGGGCGGATCACCTGAGGTCAGGAGTTCAAGAACAGCCTGGCCAACATGGTGAAATCCCGTCTCTACTAAAAACACAAAAATTAGCTGGGTGTGGTGGTGGGCGCCTGTAATCCCAGCTACTCAGGAGGCTGAGGCAAGGGAATCGCTTGAACCCAGGAGGCAGACGTTGCAGTGAGCCGAGATCGTGCCACTGCACTCCAGCCTGGGTGACAGAGTGGGAGACAGAGCAAGACCATGTCTCAAAAAAAAAAACCAAAACAGACAAACAACAACAACAACAAAAACCACAAACCTACCAAAAGCTTTTTATTTTAGAAGATTTTTATTTGTAGCAAAATTGCAAAGATGTACAGAGTTCCTACATCCGGTGCCCAGTTTACCCTATTTATTAATATCATACATTAGCGTGGTATATTTGTCATCATGAATGAACCAGTGTTGGAACATTATTACTAACTAAGTCCCACACTTTACTCAGATTTCTTTAGTTTTCACCTCATGGCCCTTTTCGGTTCTAGGGTCCCATCCAGGATCCCACAACATTTAGTTTTCTTCTCTCCCTCCGTAGGTTCCTCCTGGCTATAACACTTTCTCAGATTTTCCTTGGTCTTGATGATCTTGACAGTTTTGAGGAGTGCCAGTCAAGCATTTTGTAGACTGTCCCTCGGATGGGATTTCTTTCTCTCAGTTTCTTTCTCACGAACCTGGCCTGAGGTTCTGGTTTTAGACGAGGATGGCCACAGCGGCAAAATGCCTTCTTCACTGCATCATACCAACTAACATATCTTACTACCGACATGACTGTCATCACTGTTGGCGTTGGCCTTGATGGCCTGAGTGAAATGCATTTCTAAACTTTTCCTGTTGGCATAAACAAGGATATAGGGCGTGATGGGTTGAGTCCTGATGGTTTCCAACATAAATCATGGTGGCGAGGCTGAGTATTAAGAGGCAGGAAGGGCACGTCCTTTCCGGGAGGCCCCACCAAGACAGCAGGCAGAACTCCACGCCAGAGCATAGAAACTTCAAAGCGCCGGCACAGCGGCTCACACCTGTAATCCCAGCACTTTGGGAGGCCGAAGCGGGTGGATCACCTGAGGTCAGGAGTATGAGACCAGCCTGACCAACGTGGAGAAACCCCGTCTCTACTAAAAATACAAAATTAGCCAAGCGTGGTGGCGCATGCCTGTAATCCCAGCCACTTGGGAGGCTGAGCTAGGAGAATCACTTGAACCTGGCAGGCGGAGGTTGCGGTGAGCCGAGATCGTGCCATTGCACTCCAGCCTGGGCAACAACAGTGAAACTCCATCTCAAAAAAAAAAAAATCAAAAACAAAAAACAAAACAAAACTTTAAAGCATATTAGAAATTTAGAAATACATTCTTCAAATCTATTGAGATAAGACTATTACCAGCACTTTACAGAGGAGGAAATTGAGGCACAGTGCCAAACATACTACCAAGCCGAGATGCAAGTCCACATTGTCTGGCCACAGGGTCCAGGCTCTTAATTACTACCCACTGACTCACCAATGTGATCTTTTGTCTTAACTTGCATTTCCCTGATTACTGGTGAGAAGGGGCATCTTTTTCAATTGATTGGCTATTGGACTTCTTTCCAAGACCTCGATGTGGAGAGGTGTACAGAGGGGAACCTGTGAGGCACAGGTTCAGGGTGGGACAGCAGGTTTTCAGAGTCAGAGTTGGCAGAGACCTGGTGGGGGTGAGGGGGGCACATTGCCTGTTCAGAGTCAGGGCTGCGTAGCATCGCTGGTATTAGGACCTCGGATCATCTCAGAGTATAATTTAGGCATTTAGCCACCTTGGCTAGGGTGGCCAGATTTTGCAAATAAAAATAGCAGATGTCCATTTAAATTTGAACTTCAGGTTAAGAACAAATAAGTATGTTCCAAATGACATCCAGATTTCCCTGAGGATCCTGCATTTTATCTGACAGTACCCGCACTGGCTCTCATAGCCTTCAAGCCTGGTTTTCCAGCCTTCCTGGAATTTCTGTGAATTACTCAGTAACTTTTTTTTTTTTTTTTGAGATGGAGTCTTGCTCTGTTGCCCAGGCTGGAGTACAGTGGCATGATCTTGTCTCACTGCAACCTCCACCTCCCAGGTTCAAGCAATTATCCTGCCACAGCCTCCCAAGTAACTGGGATTACAGGCATGTGCCACCACACCTGGCTAATTCATTTTTATTTATTTTTAGCAGAGACGGGGTTTCACCATGTTGGCCAGGCTGGTCTGGAACTCCTGACCTCAAGTAATCTGCCTGCCTTGGCCTCCCAAAGTGCTGGGATTACAGGCATAAGCCACTGTGCCCGGCTCAGTATCTCTTTCATAAATCTCTTTCCTGCTTAACATAGCTGTAGTGGAGACTGTTGTGTGCCACTAAAACCCCTTACACTGTGTCTCTATCAACGTGGAAAAATAAATGAAAGCTCTAGAAGGCTGAGTGTTTTAAGAAAAATGGAATGGAACACAATTTTATATATATATATATTTTTATTATATATTAGTTTTATTATATATATTAGTTGTATATTTTATTTTAGGTTCAGGGCTACATGTACAGGTTTGCTATTTAGGTAAACTCGTGACTTGGGGGTTTAGTGTACATATTATTTTGCCACTCAGGTACTAAGTGTAGTACCCAATAGTTGGGTTTTGTTTTCCTGA
Source organism: Mandrillus leucophaeus (assembly GCF_000951045.1). Taxonomy (NCBI): domain Eukaryota; kingdom Metazoa; phylum Chordata; class Mammalia; order Primates; family Cercopithecidae; genus Mandrillus; species Mandrillus leucophaeus. The sequence goes on from NW_012101698.1 coordinate 6,419,755, forward strand.
ACCTCTCCCTCCTCCCACCCTCCACCCTCAAGTGAGCCCGTGTTCGTGGTTCCCCTCTTTCTGTCCACGGAGAACACAATTCTCTATGGAAGAGAAAATAGTGCAATATGCTTAACAGGTGGGAATTCTACTTAATGTGGTTATGAAACAAATCATAACACCTGCTTGCTTCATGGTGCCTGAACCCCGTAGGCTTTGGAGTTTGCAACACCTGGAACAGGTCTGCATCTTGATTTTACAGATGAGTAATTGGAGATTGACAGAGGTCCTGTGTCTTCTCTCAGTCACACAGCAAAGCTAGAGTGAGAACAAAGGTCTCCAGATTCACAGATGCTATTCCCACTGCTCCGAATTCCTAATCCAGAAAATTCGTTCCAATAAGCACGGTGCATACAAAAATGTATCATAAAAGAACAGGAACCATGTCTAATTAACAAGTGTGTCTCTACAAAGGGTAGCATAATTGCCTGAAACTGAACAGATACTCCTTAAATGGATGGATGGAAAAGTAGAATCAGGCCTTTTGAAAAAGCCAGTGATTTAAATATTAATTTATTGAGTACCATGAAATTTTTGCCAACCCAAAGCTGACCTTTGAATGATACAACATAATCAGGTGGGTAAAAGGAAAGGTAGTCAGCTTCTTTCATAAAGATCTTAACATTTTTTTTTTATTTTATTTTTTTTGAGATATGGTTTCACTCCATCTCCAGGCAGGAGTTCAGTGGTGTGACCATGGCTCACTGCAACCTTGACCTCCTGGGCTCAAGCGATCCTCCCACCTTAGCCTCCTGGGTAGCTGGGACCACAGGTATACACCACCATGCCCAGCTGTATTTTTTTTTTTTTCTTAGAGACAGGGTCTCCCTATGTTACCCAGACTGATCTCAAGCTCCAGGGTCAAGCAATCCTCTCAGCTCAGCCTTCCAAAGTGCTGGGATCACAGGGATGAGCCACTGTGCCTGGGTTTCATAAGGATCTTTATAGCTCATGGGTGCACCCTCTTAGCCAATGCAAGAATTCCCTCTACAACAGCTTCGACAGATGTTCCTAAGAGAACTCTTCCAGTGACGGGGAGCTCACTACCTCATTACTGGACAATTTTAAGTGTCCCCTAGTGTAATCTAGATACCCCAATCCCCCTGTCCTGCTGAAGTCACCTTTAAGAACTAAGGAAGGCAGATTGTGGGCAGCCTCCTCCAGTATTCCCCATATTGAGCAGTTTGTCCAGGCTGCCGCTCACCTGCCCTCCTTGCCCACCATTCAGTGTCCACCTTCATCATCTTCCCTCCGGGGCCCCTCTATCTACCATGAACTCCAGTCCTCTTCTGTCACTTCCCCCGCCAAACACCGCTGATACAAGGTCACTGTGTCTGGCACACTTTTCTGAAGAGTTAGTGGTCGTCGAGGGTAATTATGGCACCAAACAGGAAATAATGTCAAACTTAATGAGAAATTTAACAGCCATTCCCCACCTTGGCAAATTTCTCACTCCATGAGTCCTGGACTTTCCCCAGCCCTCCTCATGTTTCTTCCTTCTTTCCATAGCTCCCTGGGGAAAGCAAACATTCTTCCCACCTTACCAGGCAGTGGAATTGGATTTTATTTTTTGTATCTTCCCCCTATGACTGCAGCCAGAGGCAACTCACCTTGCAAAGCCAAAGAGGCTCATCAAGGTTATCTCCCTAAACAGAAATACTCTCGGTTGAGTTATGTTATAGCCATAATATGTGAGTCAGTACTATCAATTGATTTAAGTTATTTTTTTCTGCTACACTTAAACTGAGCTGAACTCCATATCCTTGTAGCTTGATTCCATTAATCCTACTTTTGATTTCTGGAACTACAGAATAAATCTAATTTACTTTTAGCCATTAAAAGTCAGCTTTTCAGGCCAGACTTGGTGGCTCATGCCTGCAATCCTGGCAGTTTGGGAGGCCAAGGTGGGAAGATTGCTTGAGGCCAGGAGTTTGAGAGCACCCTGGGCAACAAAGTAAGACCCCATCTCTACAAAAAATTTAAAAATTAGCCAGGCATGATGGCACGTATCTGTTGACCTAGCTACTTGGGAGGATCACTTGAGCCCAGGAGTTCAATGCTACAGTGAGCTGTGATTGCACCCCTGCACGCCAGCCTGGGCAACAAAGTGAGACCCTGTCTCTTTTAAAAAAAGAAAGAAAGAAAGAAAAAAAAGTCAGCTTTTCATATCTTCTCTATATCTTCCCTTTACCAGGTTAAAATTTTCCAATTTT
>NW_012101698.1:6422754-6424026 GCF_000951045.1 Mandrillus leucophaeus
TTTTAGTAGAGATGGGGCTTTACCATGTTGGCCAGGCTGGTCTCGAACTCCTGATCTTCCCACCTTGGCCTCCCAAAGTGCTAGGATTACATGCATGAGCCACCGCACCCAGCCCCTTCGTAAAACTTATCTTTTCAGCCTGGATCTACAACCATCATTTGTTGAGATTTTTTTCATCTGGATTCGATGCAATTATCCATCACATGAATTACTATCTCAGCTCTCTGGCTTCGACCCATCTTAGAAAGATATGTTGTCTGTGAACTGTCCCCACCAGGGGAGCTACACATTCTTGCCGTTAAAACAACGTGCTAGAGCAAAAGAAGTCAGGCTCACCTATAGGAGAGCTGGGTTCCAATCCTAGCTTCGTTGTCCTTCCTGTGAACTGCAGCAAAAGTCTCTGAGCTTTATTCTCACCGAACTGTCAAATGAGCTTTGTCTCTGATAGGGCTGGTGTGAAGGTCAATGGTGAAATACACAGAAAGACATGAACCTGGTTTCAGCTCGTTTTTATTTTTTATCTTTTATTGCTTATTTCAGTTCCGCCTTTGTCCTCCAATGCTGGGCTCTATGTTGTTGGAGTCCCCCTACCACCTTACTGACCAAGCTCCTGGATTTCATGTGACCACATCCATCTTCCTTATTTATATGTGCATTGTAACTATGTTTCTCATTTTAAAATGTAACTTTAGGCCAGGTGCAGTGGCTCACACCTGTAATCCCAGCACTTTGGGGGTCCAGGCAGGCAGATCACTTGAGGTCAGGAGTTAGAGACCAGCCTGACCAACATGCAGAAACCCCCTCTCTACTAAAAATACAAAAAAATTTAGCCGTGCATGGTGGTGTGTGCCTGTAATCCCAGATACACTGGAGGCTGAGGCGGAGAATTGCTTGAACCCAGGAGGTAGAGGTTGCAGTCAGCCAAGATTACGCCATTGCACTCCAGCCTGCGCAACAAGAGTGAAACTCTATCTCAAAAAAGAAAAGAAAAGAAAAAGAAAATGTAATTTCAAGTTAATGTGTAGAGCTCTGATTTTAGCAAGAATGTGTAAGACACGTTCATGCCCAAGAAGGTGAGAGGCAGGATGTCAAACAGCTTTTCTGATGTTATGTTTGTCAATCACTGCATTGACAAATCCAGAATGAATTACAAGTGAGCGGATCTTTCATTTCACAGCTAGCAAAACGAGTGTAGACTAGACTGAATTAACTCTCATTCTTATCTGCACTTCAGATGGATGATGCACTCACCTGCACTAGGTCTCTGCTGCC
>NW_012101698.1:6425416-6428389 GCF_000951045.1 Mandrillus leucophaeus
GAAAAAGTCAGCTTTTCATATCTTCTCTATATCTTCCCTTTACCAGGTTAAAATTTTCCAATTTTGCAGTAATTCTTTTTTTTTTTTTTTTTTTTTTTGAGACTGAGTCTTGCTGTGTTCCCCAGGCTGGAGTGCAATGGAGCAATCTCGGCTCACTGAACTTCCGTCTTCCAGGTTCAAGTGATTCTTCTGCCTCAGCCTCCAGAGCAGCTGGGATTACAGGCACCTGCCACCATGCCCAGCTAATTTTTGTATGTTTTAGTAGAGACAGGGTTTCGCCAGGTTAGCCAGGCTGGTCTTGAACTCCTGACCTCAGGTGATCCACCTGCCTCGGCCTCCCAAAGTGCTGGGATTGCAGGCATGAGCCACCACGCCTGGCCAGTAATTCCTCATTGTATATAGTTTTCAAATTCGTCACCACCTTGCCCATCCTTTGAACTCTGTCCCTCTAACAATGTCCTAGAATTGAACAGAATGATTCACAAGTAGGTTAATAAAGTAGAATAAATGGGGCTATTTTTCTCTCTCCATTCAGTGAACTCTGAGATTTCATTGACTTTTTTTGATCATAAATGCACATTGTTGCTTCATACCAAGCAATTCGCTAAAACCTGTGGGCCTTTTTCATAGGAACGCCCTCATCCTGCACTTCTACAGTTATTTCCAACCAACTGGAGACTCTGCATCCATCCTTCATAAAACTTTTTTTTTTTTTTTTGAGACAGAGTCTCGCTCTGTCACCCAGGCCGGAGTGCAGTAGTGCGATCTTGGCTCACTGCAACCTCTGCCTCCCGGGTTCAAGCAATTCTCCTGCCTCAGCCTCCCAAATAGCTGGGATTACAGGCACCTGCCACCATGCCCAGCTAATTTTTGTATGTTTTAGTAGAGACAGGGTTTCGCCAGGTTAGCCAGGCTGGTCTTGAACTCCTGACCTCAGGTGATCCACCTGCCTCGGCCTCCCAAAGTGCTGGGATTGCAGGCATGAGCCACCACGCCTGGCCAGTAATTCCTCATTGTATATAGTTTTCAAATTCGTCACCACCTTGCCCATCCTTTGAACTCTGTCCCTCTAACAATGTCCTAGAATTGAACAGAATGATTCACAAGTAGGTTAATAAAGTAGAATAAATGGGGCTATTTTTCTCTCTCCATTCAGTGAACTCTGAGATTTCATTGACTTTTTTTGATCATAAATGCACATTGTTGCTTCATACCAAGCAATTCGCTAAAACCTGTGGGCCTTTTTCATAGGAACGCCCTCATCCTGCACTTCTACAGTTATTTCCAACCAACTGGAGACTCTGCATCCATCCTTCATAAAACTTTTTTTTTTTTTTTTGAGACAGAGTCTCGCTCTGTCACCCAGGCCGGAGTGCAGTAGTGCGATCTTGGCTCACTGCAACCTCTGCCCCCTGGGTTCAAGTGATTCTCCTGCCTCAGCCTCCCAAGTAGCTGGGATTACAGGCACCTGCCACCGCACCTGGCTAATTTTTGTAGTTTTAGTAGAGACGGGATTTTACCATTTTGGCCAGGCTGGTCTGGAACTCCTGACCTCGTGATCCACCCACCTCGGCCTCCCAAAGTGCTGGGATTACAGGCTTGAGCCACCGTGCCCGGCCCACAGTATGCAGCTTTTAAAAAATAATTACACTTTTTATTTTGATAGAATTGTAGATTCACATTCAGTTTTAAGAAACAACACAGACAGCCAGGCACAGTGGCTCACGCCTGTAATCCCCAGCACTTTGGGAGGCCGAGGCAGGCAGACTACCTGAGGTTGGGAGTTTGAGACCAGACTGACCAACATGGAGAAACACCACCTCTACTAAAAATACAAAATTAGCTGGGCGTGGTGGCGCATGCCTGTGATCCCAGCTACTCTGGAGGCTGAGGCCGAAGAATCACTTGAACCCAGGAGGCGGAGGTTGCGGTGAGCCGAGATGCCACCATTGTACTCCAGCCTGGGCAACAAGAGCGAGAGTTTATCGAAAGAAAGAAAGAAAAGAGAGAGAGAGAGAGAGAAGAAAGAAAACAGATACTCTGTGTATGCTTTGCCCAGTTTCCCCCAATGGTAACATCTTGCAAGACAATATCAAACTCAGGATATTGACATTCAGACAATCCACCCATCTTCCTCAGATTTCCCTGGTGTTACTTGCACTTCATGGTGGGTACTTAGTTCTGTGCAATTTATCCCATCCCCACAAGGGTCCTTTGTGCTGCCCTTTTATAGCCACACCTCCCAACCTCCTGCCCCTGCCCACCGCTCATCACCGCCCAACTCTCTTTCAGCCGTAACCACCCAACGGGTTCATTTGCCTGCTGCCCAGACAGAGCCCATTTATCAAGACAGGGGAACTGCAATAGAGAAAGAATTTAATTGGTGCAGAGCTGGCTGAACAGGAGACTGAAGTTTTATTACTCAAATCAGTCTCTCCAAAAGCTCAGAGCCTAGGGTTTTTCAAGGACAGTTTGGCAGGCCAGGGTGCTGCTGACTGGTTGGGGGTGCAATCCTAGGAGTGTGCAACATGGTCCTTGCACAGGCTGAGGCTGCTTCTGGGTGGGGTCACAGGACTGGTTGGTGGGTAGGAATGGAGCCATCAATAGTCAGAAGTGCAAAAACCTGAACAGATAGCCAGGCATTGTGGCTCACACCTGTAATCCCAGCACTTTGGGAGGCTGAAGCAGGCGGATCACTTGGTCAGGAGTTCGAAACCAGACTGGCCAATTTTTCTGTTTTTAGTCTCTATTAAAAATACAAAAATTGGGCTGGGTGCAGTGGCTTATGACTGTAATCCCAGCACTTTGGGAGGCTGGATGACGACTTCAGGAGTTCAAGACCAACCTGACCAACATGGTGAAACCCCGTCTCTACTAAAAATACAAAATTAGCTGGGCATGGTGGCACATGCCTGTAATCCCAGCTACTTGGGAGGCTGAAGCAGGAGAATCGCTTGAACTCGGTAGGCAGAG
>NW_012101698.1:6431662-6433094 GCF_000951045.1 Mandrillus leucophaeus
ATCTCGACTCAGTGCAACTTCTGCCTCCCGGGTTCAAGTGATTCTCCTGCCTCAGCCTCCCGAGTAGCTGGGATTTCAGGCACACGCCACTATGCTTTCTAATTTTTTTGTAGTTTTAGTAGAGACGGGGTTTCGTCATGTTGGCCAGGTAGTCTCAGACTCCTGACCTCAGGTGATCTGCCCACCTCGGCCTCCCAAAGTGCTGGGAGTACAGGCATGAGCCACCGCACCCGGCTGTGGCTGTGGTTTTCTTATGTTTTCTGGTTAGCACACCGTGAAAACAGCTTATCCATGGGCCTTCCCATATGCTAATAGGCATTCTCTCTGATGGCAGCAGTGGGATTTTCTGATATCTGGTTTGGGAGGATATAACCAGTCTCCTGAGATTAGTTGTCTATTTCCAAAGTGATGGCAAACATGGTTGTCCGCTATTCCTGAAAGTTCATATTGCTTTTCAACCGCAAGTGTAACTGGAAAATAATTACCACTACCATAAGGGAAATATAGAAAGAGAACTCAAAACAGAACACAAACTAGAAGATATGGCTCTGTGTCCCCACCCAAATCTCACCTTGAATTGTAATCCCCATAATCCCCACGTGTGGAGAGTGAGATCTGGTGGGAGGTGAATGGATCATGGAGGTAGTTTCCCCCACGCTGTTCTCGTGATAGTGAGTTCTCAGGAGGTCTCATGGTTTTATAAGTGTTTGACAGTTCCTCTTACACACACACACACTCTCTCGCCTGCCACCATGTAAGATGTGCCTGCTTCTCCTTCCACCATGATTGTAAGTTTCCTGAGGCCCCAGCCATGCAGAACTGTGAGTCAATTGAACCTCTTTCCTTCATAAATTACCCAGTCTCAGGCAGTTCTTTACAGCAGGGTGAAAACAGACTAATACACTAGATATGCTTATTATTTAACATCAGACAACCCTTCTAGTAGTGGCAAACCAGGGCTGAAGTCAGTCCGACTGAGTCTACCACCTAAATATCTGACTCTTTCCCCTTCTCTCCATTGCTACTCCTTATCAAAAAGAGTTTCACTCACTACTGTTACGCCCTTTACTCAAAGGAAAGACAAAAATCTTTACCATGACCCCCACAACGAGCCCCGAGTTTCTTTGCTTGTCAGGCAAGGGAGCACACACCATGCATGGCTCGGCCAGAAGAGAGAGCAGCTGGGGTGTTGGTGTGTGTGTCGGGGAGTGAGTGTGCTAATGAAGGATCAAATCCTGCTCCCGAGGTAGGACAGAATGAGCCTACAAGCCCCTGTGCAATTAGTTAAAACAAGTCCCACTGGCCCGGTGCAGTGGCTCACACCAGCCCTTTGGGAGGTTGAGGTGGATAGATCACTTGAGGTCAGGAGCTTGACACCAGCCCAGCTAACTTGGTGAAACCCCATCTCTTCTAAAAATACAAAAATTAGCTG
>NW_012101698.1:6437474-6451336 GCF_000951045.1 Mandrillus leucophaeus
AAAAAAAAAAAAAAAAGTCATGTGGAAGGTAACCTTTTGGGGTTGGCTTTTTTTCACTCAGCCTAATTCGCTTGAGAATCATCTAGATTGCTATGTGTATCTGATGACATAAGGGTGAAGAAGAAATTACTCAGGCAGCTAGTGAGTGTATGGGAGTCCTTACCTCGGTAAGGTTTCCTTTTTAACGAAAAGCAGCTCCCAAATCATTTTCTTTTCTAACAAAGAGCAGCCTGTAAAATCGAGCTGCAGACATAGACAAGCTAGAAGCTTGCACAGGTGAATGCCGGCAGCTGTGCCAATAAAAAAGGGCTACCTGGGACTAGGCATATTCAGCATGGCAGCTCCATCTTCCCTTCTCTTTGCCAAACCACGTGTACAGTAAGGAAGAGACAGCACGGCGCAGGCCAGGCAAAGACCCCATCTACATAATAAGATTACGGTGGGGCCACCAGCTTCCTCGTGTGCTAAAGGTCACACCTGGTCCACCCAATCTGTGGGTCCTGTGTAAACCAGACACTGCCTCCTCAATCCTGTCTATGAAATCTGGTGCACTCAGCCTCGGGCCAGAATTCCCACTCGGTGCCCCTCTCTGTCGCAGGAGACAGAGCTATTTTCTCTTCTCTTTCTTTCGCCTATTGAACCTCTGCTCTTAACCTCACTCCATGTGTGTCCGTGTCCTTGATTTCCTTGGCATGAGGCAATGACATGCCAAGACACGCCCCAAACCACAACACTGCTTCATTTCTGGGGCTGATTCCCTTTTATCGCTGAGTAGCATTCCACAGGACAGAGGCTAGAGAATGTTTAACCATTCGCCTACTGAAGAACATCTGAGAGAGTTTCAGTTTGGGGCTATTACAAATCTGCCGTTTGAGTCTTTGTTTTCTATGTTTCCTGTTTCTTGTTCTTCTGTTTCTTTTGTCATGCCTTCCTGTGCGTAGAAAGACTCGCCCTCACATAGAAGCTCCTATGCTCTTTTTCTTTTTTGAATATATATTTTTAAAATATAGACATAGGGTCTCACTATGTTGTCCAGACTGGTCTGGAACTCCTGGGCTAAAGTGAGCTGCCCACCTCGGCCTCCCAGAGTGCTGGGATTACAGGTGTGAGCCGCCGTGCCCAGCCTCCTGTGCTCTTTCTTAACTCTAGCTGTTCTCTCTCCCTGGGAAGCAGTGCTGAGGCTCCCTATACCTTCTTCATAAGGAAATGGCTTTTACCTCTTTTTGCCTTGTGTCTGTGTTTTCCTGATTTGTGAAAATAAAAATAAGCCCTACTTATGGAAATCATATGGAGACAAAGCAGACAGAACAAAATAGTAACAATATTTAAAGTGCTTCTATAATTGCAAAAAAAAAAAAAAATCAAGACATAAAAATCTTTTCTTAAAAATGTGTGGGTCAGATAGACCTGAGTGTGAGTTGAGACACTGCTTTCCTTTTCTGGGTGTGATACTGTGATTTAAAAAGAAATGTATATCCGGTCTGTGCCCTGGTTCCTGACACAGAGCTCCTCAACCCTGTCATTTCCTGAGCAATAGGGCTGCTAAGAGAATCTTTTGTTCTGATATTTAGCCTTTGATCTGGGTTCCTAACACAGAGCTCCTTTGACCTTTGTAATTTCCTGAGTGATAGGAGTGTCTGACACAAAGCTACTAAATCCCTTGGAATTTGGTGAGAGGAACGGCTTTTGTTCTAATGAGTGGACTCTTGGTGGCTTCTCAGACAGCCTCAGGATGGGGGCTGGTTGCCAGGGGAACCAACCCTGTGTGACTGTCCAAAGTATCTCTTCATCTGGCTGCCCACCTGTATCCTTTTAAGGCCCTTTATAAAACATGAGGAGCCAGGTGCAGTGGCTCATGCCTGTAATCCCCGCACCTTGGGAAGCTGAGGCAGGAGGACTGCTTGAGTCCAAGAGTTGAAGACCAGCCTGTGCAACATAGACCCCATTTCAATTAAAAAAAAAAAAAAAGAAGAATAAGAAGTACACAAATAAATGCAAGTAAAGTGTTTCCCTGAATTCGGCACATCTCCTAGTGAAACCCAAGCAGGGTGTCATTGGAACCCCCAATTTAGAGCCGGTAAGTCAGAAGCACAGGTCACACAACCTGCGACTTGAGACTGGCATCTGACGTGGGGGCAGCGTTGTGGGGGTTACCCTCAGCCTGTGGGATCTGACACCATCTCCAGGTAGATGGTGTCACAACCTGGGACTTGAGACTGGCATCTGAAGTGGGGGGCATCACAGGCTCCACTAAGAAACTACACACAGCACTCCCCAATGCCATGCTGTCTTGTCCCGCTCTTCCTCATTGAAAACACCCTTTATATGAACTCAGCCAAAGCCACCTCCTCTGCGCAATCTCGGCCCTTGGTAGAGTTTCTTCTTTCCTTGGAGGCCAGCAGCACGTTTTGGTGTAAGCACTTACATACTTCAGTTTCCTGCCAGACTCCGCCTCCAGCAGGCCAGAGACCACATTCTGTGTGGTTCATCTTTGCCCAAGTGTCTATCCTCATGTCCAATACTTGATGAATTATACCAGACCTTCTCAGATTTGAAGAAGAAATAGTAAATTAGTGATATTGTGGCGACATAAACTTGCCAATGTGACAGAATGCCAACATGGGAGATTTATTTCTGATTCTGACAAGATCATTAGATTCTAAGAAGGATGTAGAAACCCAAGTGTTTCCTCCGTGCCCGGGACCCGCCACTGGGTGCGTGAATCTTTGAGGGTGGGCACACAAAGATAAGCCATAAAGAAGAGGGTGTGATTTGTCACCCTGTTTGCGGAACTATTTTGCTACAATTAGCAAAACCAACCCTTTAAGAAATTGTTCAGGGGCCAGGCACGGTGGCTCATGCCTGTAATCCCAGCACTTTGGGAAGCTGAGGCAGGTGGACAACTTGAGGTCAGGAGTTCAGACCAGCCTGGGCAACATGGTGAAACCCTGTCTAAAATACAAAAAATACAAAAAATTTAGCCAGGTGTGGTGGCGCATACCTGTAATCTCAACTACTCAGGAGGCTGAGGCACAAGAATCACTGGAGCCTGGGAGATGGAGGTTGCAGTGAGCAGACATCACGTGCGCCACTACACTCCAGCCTGGGCGACAGAGAGAGGCTCCATCTCAAAGACCCCGACCCTAGGGTGGCTATAGCCTAGGTCCTCTCCTGCATTCCTGCTGCACTAAACCACTAAAAAGGAGTTGGCTTTCTCCCCAATCCTGTCAGCCACCTAGGGAACCACACTGAGTAAGGGAAGGAGCTCCCAGCAGGTGAACTTGGCGTCTTCAGACTGATGCATTTTTATATTAAATTAAACAAAACATAGTTGGCTGGGCATGGGTGGCTCACATCTGTAATCCTAGCACTTTGGGAGGCCAAGGCGGGCAGATCACTCAAGGTCAGGAGTTCGAGACTGGCCTGGCCAACATGGTGAAACCCTGTCTCTATTAAAAATACAAAAAACAGCTGGGCATGGTGGCACACCCCTGTAATCCCAGCTACTCAGGGGGCTGAGGCAGGAGAATCGCTTGAATCTCGGAGACAGAGATTGCAGTGAGCTGAGATCGCACCACTGCACTCCAGCCTGGGTGACAGAGCAAGACTGTCTCAAAACAAACAAACAAACACACAAACAAAATTGTTAAAAGCAACATCGATTCTATCTATGTGACATTACCAACGAAAGCGTTATACCATTTATGTCTTGGGGGGTTAGGGTCAGGAACAAATAGTCAACGTGGTGGTTGCCCTGAGGCTTGCCCCTTCCCCCATCTTTTCCAGTAGCCTGCCTGAGCAACCTTTTGTTTCTGGTGTGCAAATAAGACTCCTGGGCCTGTTTTCTTGCAAAGGTACCTTCAAACACAGTTTGTATTGCTTTTATTTATTTATTTATTTATTTAGAAACAGAGTTTTGCTTTGTCGCCCAGGCTGGAGTGCAGTGGCACAATCTCAGTTCACTGCAACCTCCGCCTCCCAGGTTCAAGCGATTCTCCTGCCTCATCCTCCCAAGTAGCTGGGATTACAGGCAACCGCCATCACCCCGGAAAATTTTTGCATTTTTCGCCATGTTGGCCAGGCTGGTCTTGAACTCCTGACCTCAGGTGATCCACCCACCTCAGCCTCCCAAAGTACTGGGATTACAGGCGTGAGCCATCCCACTTGGCCTTATATTGCTTTTAAAAACAAACCAACAAAAAAAAGACTCAGGTGCTTGTAATCATCTATTCTGCGGCTGAAAGAATATCGGCCAAGGCCCATAACCAGACAACCAACCTGTTTCCAAACATGAATATTTTAAAAATATTAGACATCTGTTCTGGTAACTTGGAAATTCAAAAGTAATTTCCATATCGAAGGAAGACATTATGTAATATTTTAAACTTGAAATCTCTTCACACCCATTATTAAGGTTTTTCAGTTTTGAAAGTCAATGTTCCTCTAACAATAAAACAAGAAAAACATCTCATTCTTTTTTTTTTTTTTTTTTTTTTGAGACGGAGTCTTTGCTCTGTCACCCAGGCTGGGGTGCAGTGGCGCGAACTCGGCTCACTACAAGCTCCGCCTCCTGGGTTTACGCCATTCTCCAGCCTCAGCCTCCCGAGTAGCTGGGACTACAGGCGCCCGCCACCTCGCCTGGCTAGTTTTTTGTACTTTTAGTAGAGACGGGGTTTCACCGTGTTAGTCAGGATGGTCTCAATCTCCTGACCTTGTGATCCGCCCGTCTCGGCCTCCCAAAGCGCTGGGATTACAGGCGTGAGCCACCGCGCCCGGCCCAACATCTCATTCTTGATGGGGACTGATAGGGACAGATTTTTACACTAGCATGAGCGGTCAAGAACAGAAAAAGATTGTTCTCTGCCAACGGTGTGATTTCACTGAGGAACACAACAGATCCTTTCTCTCCGTGTAAATCAGCCAACCTATTCTGTGATCACTATTACAACATAATTTGTGTGTGCAAATTCCTGGCTCGGCCTCCTCCTGTCATGCTCCCAGCAGGCCCCCCTGCTCACTCTACTGAGACACTGGCACCTTACCTCAGACCAGAGCCCAGCACTAAACTTCTGGTTCCACTGCACAGGATCTAAGTTCTTTCTTATATCATGAAGTTTCATGTCCAGTAATACAGGCGACGAGGTGTAAGCTTCATTAAAAAAAAAAGAGTTCTGAAAATGTTTTTGACCACAACTTTCAGTAAGAAATGAGTTTACACTGTGATCCGGTGTACACCTGTGCACACGTGTGCTGCACACTCATAAACAAGTTACACAAAACATTTTCCTTAGTTATGTATGGTACATTCTGCTCATTTTTCTCCTACACCGTTTCATTGTTTTAAATGCTGATTTTCCGCAGTAGATCAATGTCACAATCCACTAATGGGTCCTGAACTGGAGTTTGAAACACACGAATACACAATACTCTCACATTATGGGACATGTTCTAGTCCCGAAGTTAATCTACTTGGAACTGTAACGTTCTAAGAAACAGAAATAGATATTTCAATATAAATAATAAAAAAGATTTCTTTTCACTGGCACATACAAAATGTGAAGTTGAAAATCATTCTGAAATCAGCCAGGCATGGTGGTGCACACCTGTAGTAGTCCCAGCTACTCAGGAGGCTGAGGTGGGAGGATCACTTGAGCTCAGGTGATAGAGGCTACAGTGAGCTATGATTGCATCATCACTCTCCAGTCTGGGCGACAGAGTGAGATCCTGTCTCTCTCTTAAAAAAAAAAAAAAACTTAAAAAAAAGAAAGTCATTCTGAAGAATTGGTGGACACAGGTGTTACAACTACTCAGAACACAGGCAAACACAGGCAGTGTGCAAGAGAACCCAAAGGAAGAGTGAGGCACTCACTGGAACCCAGCCCATCTGCACAGAGCCAAGGAAGACTGGCTTACTGACAGGGTCTCACTCTTTGCCCAGGCTGGAGTACAGTGGTGCAATCAAGGCTCACTGCAGCCTCGACCTCCTGGACTCAAGTGATCCTCCCATCTCGGCACCCCAAGTAGCTGGGACCACACGCATGTGCCACCACAACCAGCTATTTTTTTAAATTTTTTTTTCTTTCTTTTTTTGAGACGGAGTCTCACTCTTGTCACCCAGGCTGGAGTGCAATGGCATAATCTCGGCTCGCTGCAACCTCTGCTTCCCAGTTCAAGCGATTCTCCTATCTCAGCCTCCCCCGTACCTGGGATTACAGGCGCCCACCACCATGCCCAGCTAATTTTTGTATTTTTAGTAGAGATGGGGTTATACTATGTTGGCCAGGCTGGTCTCAAACTCCTGCCTTCAGGTGATCCTCCTGCCTTGGCCTCCCAAAGTGCTGGGATTACAGGCATGAGCCACCACGCTCGGCCTATTTTTAAAATTTTTTACAGAGATGGGATCTCCTTATGTTGCCCAGGCTGGTCTTGAACTCCTGACCTCAGGTGATCCTCCCACCTTGGCCTCCCAAAGTGCTGAGATTACAGGCATGAGCCACCGCACTCAGCCTATGTTTTAAATTTTTTGCAGAGACGGGATCTCCTATGTTGCCCAGGCTGGTCTCCAACTCCTGAGCTCAGGTGATCCTCCCACTTTTGCCTCCTGAAGTGTTGGGATTACAGGCGTGAAGCACTGTGCCTGGCCAAGGGAGACTTTTCTATCCATGCTGCACAGCAATCTCGTCCTCCTCCTGCTAGAAGAAATAAGAAGACTCTTGGGGTTGGGAAAAACCTTAAATGTCAAATTCTATTTTCTCCTGTCAGATGACAAAAGTAAATCAGCATTTCCTTTAAAAATCAGAGCACTGACTTTGGTCCTATTCAAAATAGCTACCTGCAATTAGAAGTAGGGTAAAAAATGATTCACCAAAATGTTGTTTAACTTTCTCTCTCTTTTTTTTTTTTCAAATAATTACGAGAATTTTATTAGCCAAGGGATAGCAGCTGGAGGAGAAATAACAAACAAAAAAATACATCTTAAGAATCCTTAAGTACAGTGCATATTTACAATTTAAGTGTCATATTTTAGAAGGCCACTGTCCATCAGCTCAGTAAATGTACCAGCTTCTAAAGTCACAATGCCATAGGCCCATTTGTTGATTCAATTCCGACCCCACTGTCCTCGGGCTCAGGAGACTGTCTTTTCCATCTGACTCTGGTCTCTCCATTGGCATCAGGAGAACACCGCTCGGCAGTTTAAGGCTAACATCTTACAGGGTAACGTCGGCCCTGGAGCCAGGTGCTGTTCTCCATGAAAACCTCCCCCTTGGCAGCTCAGCCGACAGAGACAACACACAAGCTCAGCTCTGCACTTCTGCCCTCATCTTCCCACAGTGACATCCACGTCAGGTAGCCAAACAGAAGAGAAGGCAGAGGCCCACCAAGAGCTGACACTGCACAGTCCTGGGGGGACCATCCTCCCGTCTCACTGGGGACGAATTGAGGTTCTGGAGCCTCTCCCCTGACAGACAGCTTGTCAGGGGCATTTATGGGTCATCTGGGATTTCAGACAACACCCGTGGTCTGTAGGTTCAGAAAGTGCTTTCAAGCAGGCAGTGGCACCCACACCCAGTGGGACACACCTCCTGGGTCCGAAACCACTCCATCATGTGGCTGGTGTGGCCACCGTGCCCACAGGTCAGGCAGAAATTGGACGATCCCCGCACAGCCACATGGCAGATAGCACACTGGAACGTGAAGCCTTTGCAGATGGCACACTGCGTGCCACGGACCTCACTCCGGCAGTGGCTGCAGTACACGCCGAACTCTGCAAATGGGCAGGGATGGGCAAAACAAGAGGCAGCATGAGTTGAGTTCTGAAAAAGGAAACTGGGGCTTGCTGGGAAGAAGGACGTCTCCTCTTAAGACTCCGGCAGATTCTTAGACCAGTGGTTTGCATTTTCTGTTTTTTTGGTTTTTTCTTTTTGAGACAGAGTTTCACTCTTGTCGCCCAGGCTCGAGTGCAATGGTACAATCTTGGCTCACTGCAACCTTCACAGCCCGGGTTCAAGTGTCCTGCCTCAGCCTCCCGAGTAGCTGGAATTACAGGCGCCTGCCACCACCCCTGGGGTTAAGTTTGTATTTTTAGCAGAGACGGGGTTTCGCCATGTTGGCCAGGCTGGTCTCGAACTCCTGACCTCAGGTGATCCACCTGCTTTGGCCTCCCAAAGTGCTGGGATTATAGGCGTGAGCCACCGTGCCCAGCCCATTTTCTGTTTTTTGTTTGTTTGTTTGTTTTAAATCAGAACTCCTTCTGAGCCACTGCACCTGGTTGAGTACTGTATTTTCTCAGGGGTCCCACGTGGAAACCCAGTGCCCCACAGCAGGGGGCAGCTGCATCTGATGCCTCTTCCCACCCCGACGGCTGGCAGGGCCTGGCACGCAGGAGATGTTGAACAGGTGAAAGAACTGAATGACTCAGTAGTAACGCTTCAGCAGAGGGCAGACTGGTTTTACCAACGCCTGCTACTGCCCACTCGCCACTGGTCCAAGTCAGGACACCACGGTGCTGCTCCACCGCCGGGCAAGGACTGGTTCCACTGGGCTACCCTGAGTGAAACCTGCTCTATCTACTCTGCTGGCAATAATCTCCTCATCAACTGACCCTCCCGCCTCTGCTGGCCTTTGGATGAAAGGCCATTTCTTACTTAAGTCCTCTGACTGCAGGGGCAGTGGGGTGGGCACTGGGCCCCATCACCGCCTCCAGACCATGACCTTTCTGCTGGAGGCCAACGTCATCCAGCTTCACTAGCCTTTCCCCTTTTTCTCTGTGTCATCTGCGGATATTCTGGAGACACGCCCCCACTCACTGAAGACTTGTTCTCAGCTCTCAATTTTCTCTCTACCCCAGATCTTAGCACAATCCTGGAGGTCTCCCAAACCTACACCACTAACCCTGTGCCCACCCGGCCATTCAGGTCTTTGCCCTCGTCCCTAACCCACCACCACTAACCCTTTGGTCCACCTGCCCCTTTCTAGCTGCAGTTTGCCCTTTGGCCAACCTGAATTACATGGACTCACTTTGTAATAATCACTTGTTTTGCAAATGCCTTCAATTCCTTTGCCCATCTCCTGCACCACCTGGCAAAACCTCTACCCGGGATGAACCATATCACCTGCCCATTCCATGCCTGCCCACAAGAGGCTGAGCAATCCTGCAGAAAGGCCCATGGTCAAGAAATGCATCTCACTTCATACACACGATCACCAACAGACACAACACCTAGCCCTGCACAGAGCCTGTGTTCCCCTCTGTCCCCGAGATGGTGACTTCGGGTCTCCGCCACATTCCGCAAACTCCTCCCTCAGGCCTTTTCTCCCCGCTCCTGCACCTGCCGGCCTCTCCTTTCACTTCCCCTCATCATTACACCAGGCATCTTCCAATCTCCCACCTCTCCTTCCCTCTTACAACAGAGGGAGGGTCCTTTCTTCCGGCAGAACTGGCTGCTCTGTTGAATGACAACTGGTGGTTAGAAAAATACGCCAGTAAAAACTCCTCTGATATGTGGTACCTAAGGGCATATTTTATGATAGTCCCAATTAAGGTAAATCCTGAGACAAATCAGACTAGTTTGATAATTTTGGTTTAAAAATAGCTACATCTTCTCCCTCTAAGCATAATTTTTTATATTATGTACAAACTTTGGTTATATTCTCATGAAAAGCCTAATTAGTTGAAAACTCTCAAATTTTCATTACTGGTTTTATTGGCCAACATTTAACATTAAGAGAATGCAAATATTGTGCGTTCAGGTAAACTTAATTCTAATGTTTAAAAGGGTTTGTTCTTTGGTACTTGAGATAACTGTAAACTTAATTATTCTCCATATCTATCTGGGTAAAATTATTAAAATGTCATCTCACAGTATCATTAATAATTGTGTTTCTCTACAGTGGATCAGATTAAATATAGTTTTCAAGATCCTTGTTAACTTTAAGACCCTGAACTAATATTTCATTTCATTAATTAGTGAATGATCTTTGGGGGGATCTGGACAATTTCTAAGGAGATCTAAATTCACAAAGACAGAAAACACAAAAACCCCAGGACGCCCTCCCTTGCCTCTTCCCGGTATATACACAATGGGATGGCTCAGCAGACGAACCCGTTGAGAAGGATGGGCAGACGCCCGTGGGCCTTGCTGGTGCGCGCCTCCTCTCACCACTTTAGGGCGTACAAAGGGATGTGGAATGTGTTCCCCAAACAGAGCTGGAAAGGTGTCTCACATCTGGTTGCCTTTAGAATTTTCCCTGACAATCCACTAACAATGTCGGTCGCCAACAGTTCCAGGTTTTCTCTGGGTCTCTGAGGGAAGAAGAATGACTCCGGGAGGCTGGGGCTATACTAGATACAAATTGCAAAGCAGATACCACTTGCAAGTATGAGATATGAATCTACATTCAAAATAATTGATGTGTTCTGTTAGTTCATCAAAGAAATGTTCCAGTTTTATTAAAACGATCAATCAATGTGGTGAGGGTATTGTCTTACTGAATGTGCTGATAAAGTTAGTACATTTTAAAGTTAAAATATTTAAATTTGCTGGTTTTGCGTACATCTCAAAACACACACACGCACACACAAACACACAAAGGTATCTTAACGTTTTTAAACAAAATCAAATGATATACACTTTAAGAGGAAAAAAATACTTCCTAAGAAAACTGTTTAGTGATGAAGAAAATGTCAAATGTGATTCTGTGCCAGGATAAGAGGGTTCCTTACAGCACCAAAATAATCTCACTTGACAGCTGGTTAATTTCTGGTGCTTTTTGTCATGCTTTTGAATTACATTAAACAAAAATCTACTTCTGAAAGTCTAGGGTTCTTAATTATTTGCTGCTGTGTTTATTTATTTATTTTTATTTTTATTTTTTTGAGATGAAGTCTCGCTCTTGTCCCCCAGTTTGGAGTGCAATGGTGCGATCTCAGCTCACTGCAACCTCTGCCTCACAGATTCAAGCGATTCTCCTGCCTCAGCCTCCCGAGTAGCTGGGATTACAGGCGCCTGCCAACATGACCGGCTAATTTTTGTATTTTTAGTAGAGAGGGGGTTTCACCATGTTGGCTAGGCTGGTCTCGAACTCCTAACCTCAGGTGATCCGCCTGCCTCAGCTTCCCAAAGTGCTGGGACTATAGGCGTGAGCCACTGCATCCCGCCTGCTGTGTTTATTTTAAATATCATCATTCTGAACAAAGTATGTTACAATGTCTTGTCTTTAGGCATATAATAACTTATGCTTCTATCGAATCACCTCTGACAACTCTTTCTCAAACTGCCTTTTCCCAAATTTGGAAAACTAAAGCTCTCACTGTCTTCTACACATGTCGGCTACATGTAGAACACTCCAGATGACAAGTGGCCAACACTACAGATTTGTTCCCTCACTATAGGAAGGAGGGAAGCCAGAAATGACTGGGAATGTCTGGCATTCTCTATACTTTTAATAGTTTAGCATTATTGTAAAAGCTCTTGTATGTATTAAACCCACAATATGAGAAATCAAATAGGGAAGTTCAACCTCCCTGGGGAACTTTACTCAAGTGCAAGATTATTAATGGGAATTTTTCCGCAACTTCTTTCAAGATCAATAGAAGGATACTCATGTCTGTTACAAAGACTGGCATATCTTTCAACAAATTTATTTTTTAAACTTGTGTTTAAAATGAAAATACAGTACTTGGCCGGGTGCCGTGGCTCTCATCTGTAATCCCAGCATTCTGGGAGACCGAGGTGGGTGGATCACCTGAGGCCAGGAGTTCGAGACCAGCCTGGCCAACATGGCAAAACCCATCTCCACTAAAAACATAAAAATTAGCTGGGCGTGGCGGTGCACACCTGTAATACCTGGAAGGCTGAGGTAGGAGAACTGCTTGAACCTGGGCGGCGGAGGTTACAGTGAGCCAAGACTGCACCACTGCACTCCAGCCTGGGAAACAGAGAGAGACCTTGTTCCCCCCACAGCACTCCCTCCACGAAAAAAGAAAACAAAACTAAAAAGAAAATAGAGTACTCCTTTCGTTTGGCAGTAACCTTACAAACATTTTACGGGATGAATTAAAAGAGCCTGGAGATTTGTCAATATCCTCAGAGTCCAAAATATTTTAGTGTTGGGGAATCACTAACTGAATCCTTAGGAAATGATTACGTGTTTCTCTGCTCCATACGATATTGTTATCATAAACTAGCCAGAGCCATTTCGCATTATTGCCAATTGCCAGTTTCTGCTTTTGCCTCACACTTGCCTAAAGTCACCTGCTATAAACAATAGGTCATAAATAGAAACTTATAGAAGACATGTCAAAATAAAGCCTCTTTAGGCACTAATAAAGGTACTCTTCACTACTGATATTACTGAAGAGATTCCTGAATACCAACTTTCCAAATAAGCTGACATTAGCCACAAGCAGTTTCTCATGCCTGTAATCCCAGCACTTTGCGAGGCCGAGGTGGGGGTATCACTTGAGCCCAGGAGTTTGAGACCAGCCTGGGCAACATGGCGAGACCCCATCTCTACAAAAACATTTTCCAAAAAATTAGCCGGGCATGATGGTGTATGCCTGTGGTCCCAGCTACTTGGGAGACTGTAGTGGGAGGGTTGTTGAGCCCAGCAGGTCGAGGCTGCAGTGAGCTGTGATCACGCCTCTGCACTGCAGCCTGGGTGACAGAGTGAGAGCCTGTCTCAAAAAACAAACAAGCCAAACACCATTGCCACCAGGAGACACTTGTCAGGCTGTGGAATGGATCAGGATTTCTAGGACTTTTTGGTTCAGAAGCAGATGACTTTAGTGAAAGCAGATGGGTAGAGATTCCAAGATAATTAGAACAAGAATTACTTAGCAGGGACTGAATACAACTGATGGAAAAATTTAATTCTGGCTAATGATCTATTTTCTACTAGAAAGGAGAAAACATTCTTTCCTTTTTTTTTGCTCCATCTCTACCCCTCAGTTTAACACATGATAAACATTGAAATGAAACACTCTGACAATGGTATCTTATTCCAATTACCTTCAGGAGGAAAAAAAATCCAAAAAAGATCTTAATATAGACTACAAGATACCAAATCATTAGGAAACCTTAGAACAATAATTCCATAGGAAATATCATATGTTGATTAACCTCATCTGCAGAAGTGCTCAGAACAATGGGTAAGTACCACACAAAGGCCTTTTCTTTCCATGACAAAATATTTATACAGGTTCAGTGAGTCTGCTGGGGCTGGGTGTGGCGGCTCACGCTTCCAATCCCAGCATGCTGGGAGGCTGAGATGGAAGGATCACTTGAACCCAAGAATTTGAGACCACAATGGACGACATAGTGAGACTCTGTCTCTATTTTATACAAATTAAAAAAATAAAAAATAAAAGAAGCTGCCCTCCTCCTTATCACGATATACATGGATAGATCAAATTTACAGCCAAGGTCATGCCCAAAACATCACATTTAGATTCAAATCTCATTTAAATTAGGTATGATATGGCCAGGCATGGTGGCTCACGTCTGTAATCCCAGCACTCTGGGAGGCCGAGGCGGGCGGATCCCGAGGTCAGGAGATCGAGACCATCCTGGCTCACATGGTGAAAGCCTGTCTCTACTAAAAATACAAAAAAATTAGCCGGGCGAGGTGGCGGGCGCCTGTAGTCCCAGCTACTTGGGAGGCTGAGGCAGGAGAATGGCGTGAACCCGGCAGGTGGAGCTTGCAGTGAGCCGAGATCGCGCCACTGCACTCCAGCCTGGGCGACAGAGCAAGACTCTGTCTCAAATAAATAAATAAATAAAATTAGGTATGATAAGTCATTATGAAGGGGAGGAGATTGCTTCATATGTGGACACGAAGCCCACAAGGCCTCCCAGGAAACT
>NW_012101698.1:6455606-6456435 GCF_000951045.1 Mandrillus leucophaeus
GCTCACATCTGTCACTCCCCGCACTTTTGGAGGCCGAGGCTGGCAGATCACTTGAGGTCAGGAGTTTGAGACCAGCCTGGCCAACATGGTGAAACCCCATCTCTACTAAAAATACAAAACTTAGCCGGGTGTGGTGGCACACACCTGTAATCCCAACTACTTGGGAGGCTGAGGCATAAGAATCGCTTGCACTTGAGAGGCAGAGGTTGCAGTGAGCCAAGATCGCGTGACTCCACTCCAGCAATGGGCAACAGAGAGACACTCTGTCTCAAAAACAAAAAAAAGAAAAGAAAAGAAAGGAAAAGAAACTATACCTATACAATTTAAGAGAGTCAAATCATTCTACGCATCTTATTACAAAACCCAGCATTCCCTGCCACTGCCCACCTCATCACTCCCTAGATGAAATCCTTTCCATTCATTTAACTGTTTCTTTTTTGTTGTTGTTTTTTGCTTTCTTTTTTTTTGAGATGGAGTCTCACTCTGTCACTCAGGCTGGAGTGCAATGATGGCATGATCTGGGCTCACTGCAACCTCTGCCTCCTGGGTTCAAGCGATTTTCCTGCCTCAGCCTCCCAGGTAGCTGGGATTATTGGTGTGCGCCACCATGCCTGGCTAATTTTGTATTTGTAATAGAGACGGGGTTTCACCATGTTGGCCAGGCTAGTCTCAAACCCCTGGCCTCAAGTGATCTGCCGGACTTGGCCTCCCAAAGTGCTGGGATTACAGGAGTGAGCCATCATGTCTGGCTGAATCCGAATTCTTTACTGCAACTTACAAGCCCCTGCCTGACACAATCCTAAGTACTCTACACTCTACTTTGATACCG
>NW_012101698.1:6459863-6469389 GCF_000951045.1 Mandrillus leucophaeus
ACTCCAGCCTGGGCGACAGAGCAAGACTCTGTCTCAAATAAATAAATAAATAAAATTAGGTATGATAAGTCATTATGAAGGGGAGGAGATTGCTTCATATGTGGACACGAAGCCCACAAGGCCTCCCAGGAAACTTCTTTGGCTTAGGGAATCCCAGCCTTGCCCAAAGTACAGATGTCATTTCCTGACAGGCCGGAAACACTGACTACCCTGAGGATCACAGGTAAGAGGCACAGGACGACAAGATAGGTTTTGCCAGTGAAACTTGATAGGGATGAAATGAATCATTCTTGGGTCCTAACAGACAAACTAACAAAGACCATAAAAATACTCCCAGCACATAGAACAATCAAAGCATGATTCCAAGACTTTTCAAAACTTCCAGGAGGAAGCGAACTCCAAAGGTGCAGGATCATATGGCTCCAGTTTGTCAACCACACAACAAAAAGTCTTGTGTATTAATCAACATCACCTATTACACAAAAGTAAATAAAACTGGCCAAAGAAACAAGATGTTAAATTAATATACTGAACCAATAAACTGCTGAACAAAATTTAGGTGAGCAGCTCTGTGCCTCTAGGGAGGGAATTCTCCCCATGCACAGGCTGGGAAAGCAATCGCTTTGCTCTGCCACCATTAAGACCAAGCACATCACACACCACAATCAGAAACAAAAACAAAAACATCATCTTATATCCTGAGACTTTCTTTAAGGGAATACTCTATCTAACAGTATCCCCACAAAATGAATGAAACCATGAGCCCCATCTGTAAATACTGAATCCCAATGAAACTAACTTTGTCCCTCAGATTTGCTATGCTGAAGTCTGTGGATATGGGCTGATCAAGGAGGTGGAGGTTGCAGTGACCCGAGATTGTTCCATTGCACTCCAGCCTGGGCGACACAGCGAGACTCCATCTCAAAAAAAAAAAAAAAGAAAGAAAGAAAAGAAAATACTTCTTTTACTGCTTTTGTCTGTGAGTCCATCTTTTACAATCCTGCCCTGCTTTATAAACCTTGTGACATTGCTTTTATTGAAATTAGGATACATTATTCATCCTTAACTACCATTAAGTCTTCCTGAGTTTGTATTTCAGACGCTCTGACTGCACTACAGACATCTTGACCCGCCAAACCACACTTTTTATTTCTTTGTACATCCCACAGAATCCAGCATGACACTTTATAAAAGCAGATGTCAATAAGGGTTTAGCTGACTGATGGGCTGATACATCAGCTCTGTATCTCCATGATTCATATGTTTCCCTGAAAACTGATTTTTAAAAGACAAATTGCTCCAGGCCATCATTAATCTTTTCCTGAGATACTTTCATACATTTAGATGCTCTGAAAAAATATGTTGCCCACATAGCATTTTGTGTCTTTACATTTCTTCAGGTACACATACCAACATAATCTCTGTTAAAATAATCCTTGAAATTCACTACCTAAACCTACATATTACTCTAGTTTGTTTCTTCAAATAGAAACTACCAGGTATGGTGTCTCACATCTGTACTCCTAGCACTCTAGGAGGCCGAGGCGGACGCATCATTTGAGGCCAGTAGTTCAAGACCAGCCTGGACAACATGGCGAAACCCCGTCTCTACCAAAAATACAAGTGTTATTTGTATTGCATTTTACTATCTCAACTAAAAATTCCTATTAATTGTATTGTATTTTAGTGTCTCTACTAAAAATACAAGTGGCATGGTGGCAGGCGCCTGTAGTCCCAGCTACTTGGGAGGCTGAGGCATAAGAATCGCTTGCACTTGAGAGGCAGAGGTTGCAGTGAGCCAAGATCGCATGACTCCACTCCAGCAATGGGCAACAGAGAGACACTCTGTCTCAAAAACAAAAAAAAGAAAAGAAAAGAAAGGAAAAGAAACTATACCTATACAATTTAAGAGAGTCAAATCATTCTACGCATCTTATTACAAAACCCAGCATTCCCTGCCACTGCCCACCTCATCACTCCCTAGATGAAATCCTTTCCATTCATTTAACTGTTTCTTTTTTGTTGTTGTTTTTTGCTTTCTTTTTTTTTGAGATGGAGTCTCACTCTGTCACTCAGGCTGGAGTGCAATGATGGCATGATCTGGGCTCACTGCAACCTCTGCCTCCTGGGTTCAAGCGATTTTCCTGCCTCAGCCTCCCAGGTAGCTGGGATTATTGGTGTGCGCCACCATGCCTGGCTAATTTTGTATTTGTAATAGAGACGGGGTTTCACCATGTTGGCCAGGCTAGTCTCAAACCCCTGGCCTCAAGTGATCTGCCGGACTTGGCCTCCCAAAGTGCTGGGATTACAGGAGTGAGCCATCATGTCTGGCTGAATCCGAATTCTTTACTGCAACTTACAAGCCCCTGCCTGACACAATCCTAAGTACTCTACACTCTACTTTGATACCGTTCTTCTCCCCACTGTACTCCAGCCACACCACGCCACCTTCCTTCGCTTGTTCACAATGACAGTCATTTCCCTGGGGCCTGACCCTCAGTGTGGGACGTTATTTTCATCACTCTGCACTGATGGCTCCATGGTTCCTTTAAACCTTCAGATCGCAGCTCCTTGGAGGCCTTCCTAACACACCTCAATTCCTCTCTTAAGATTCTCCCTCTCTGTTCTCCCTGCCCCCACATCGTTTTTGTTTGCTTGTGAATATTTATTTGAAATTATTTAATATCCCCCCCAACTCAGTTGTAAGCTCCATGCAGGGAAGGAATGTGTGGGCACTGTGCCTAAGAGGAGTTGGACACATAGAGGAATAAATGAAGAAATATCCATCCCTCTGATCCACGCTGGAGTACTGTATATAAACTACCTCTGTTGCAATAGAAATTTCATCCTGGACCAGGCGCCATGGCTCACACCTGTAATCCCAGCAATCTGGGAGGCCGAGGCAGGCATATCACCTGAGGTCAGGAGTTCAAGACCAGCCTGGCCAACATGGTGAAACCTCATCTCTACTAAAAGTACAAAACCTCATCTCTACTAAAAGTACAAAAACTTAGCCGGGCATGATGGCAGGCACCTGTAATCCCAGCTACGCGGGAGGCTGAGGGAGGAGAAGTTTTAACCCGGGAGGCAAAGGCTGCCATGAGCCGAGATCGCACCACTGCACTCCAGCCTGGGCGACAAGAGTGAGACTCCATCCCAAAAAAAAAAAAAAAGATTTCATCCTGTTATGAAATGCAAGGGCTTTTCAGAAGCTTGGAATAGACTGAAAATGCCTCAGAAATTTCTGCTTAGAAATGAGAAGCTGAAACTTCATTCCAAGTCTGATGCTGTGGACAAATTAAATTACAGGATCTTTCAGACACTGATAGGAAGAGAGAGAAATGCATACTCACCGATCCCTTTGTGAGGGTCAGGAGGACAGGAGACAAACTTCAACACTTCGGCTCGCTTCTCTCTCAGACCCCAACGGTAGAGGATTTCCCCATAGCATTTCTTAAAGTCATCAAATTGCTGAGTGTTGGCGGGGTCCAGGAGCCTGGAGAAAGTGAAAAAGATTTCCTGTCAGTTCCTTTAAGAAAAAATAAGCTTGATCCTAAATGGCACTTAATATGCCCTTCTTAAAGCAACAGTCCTGGCCAGGCATGGTGGCTCACATCTGTCACTCCCCGCACTTTTGGAGGCCGAGGCTGGCAGATCACTTGAGGTCAGGAGTTTGAGACCAGCCTGGCCAACATGGTGAAACTCTGTCTCTACTAAAAATACAAAAAATTAGCTGGGCGTGGTGGCATGTGCCTGTAATCCCAGCTACTCAGGAGGCTGAGGCAGGAGAATCACTTGAGCCTGGGAAGCAGAGGTTGCAGTGAGCTGAGATTCCGCCACTGCACTCCAACCTGGAGACAGAGTAAGACTCTGTGTCAAAAAAAAAAAAAAAAGGCGCAAGAGTTGTGATTGTGGAGAAACTGGAGTCCTGGCATCGCAGCTCTCACCTGGGAGGGTGGTTACCTTTTATTTTTATCATGCTGGTCGCGTTCCCGCTCCCGGGGATCACTGCAGGTCAGACTCCCAAAGCGGAGCTCTTCCGGTGAGGATTCTCCCCAAGGGGAGGACAAGTGCTCTGCCTCTCTCCCCGCTGAAGAAAATCAAATGTGAAGGGAAGATGGCAATCAGAGAAGGCATGGAAAATATCTGAAAAGTCTCATAAGACCGCGTGTGGCCAATGGATTTCCCAGAAGAAAAGTAAGTGAGGCTGAATACTCTGAGAAATGTAACTAAACAGAAGTCTTTCCTACCCTTACCTTTTTGCCCAGGTATTTATTACTAAGAGAACCTGATCGCTAAGTACACACACATGATGCTAAAGCAAATGATGGGCTGGGCATGGTGGCTCATGCCTGGAATCCCAGCACTTTGGGAGGCCGAGGCGGGCAGATCACCTGAAGTCAGACGTTTGAGACCAGCCTGACGAACATGGTGAAACCCCATCTCTACTAAAAAAAAAAAAATACAAAAATTAGCTGGGCATACTAGCACGTGCCTGTAATCCCAGCTACTCAGGAGGCTGAGGCAGGAGAATTGCTTGAACCTGGGAGGTGGAGGGTGCAGTGAGTCGAGATCACGCCATTGCACTCCAGCCTGGGCAACACAGCAAGACTCCATCTCAAAAAACTAAAAAAATAGATAAATAAATAAAGCAAATGATGGCACAGAGATATAATGGAATGTTATGTAGTCATTATTTACAAAGACTTTTTGAACAATATTTGCTCATGATTTAATTACACATAGAACACAAAGTCACATATATGGAATGACCACACTCCTGCACACAAAGAATGGATGGAAATGTTCTAGAACGTTAATGGACACTATTCCTAGGTGGGAAATCAATAATTACAATTTTCTTCTCTAATACTTCGTGTTTGCTTTTCTTCACTGGGCATGAGCTACTTTTGAAATCAGGAAAATTAAGATCATTTAAAAAATTGTTTCTTAAAAAAATTCCAGGAAATACAAATACACCCACTCCGCAAATAGCTTTATGATCAGCTGGAGTCAGACCCAGCTGTATTAGTCTACACTGAAAGCGTTTGTGGGAAGGAGTAGGCGGCAGATGAACATGGAAAGGGCATGTTAAGGAAAAAGGATAAGGGTTGGATTTTGGGGGTGAACAGCGGGAAGTCCCACTGTCAGTTTCTCAAGGTTATGAGATGAAAAGCAACACAGCAAAAGGCACAAAGACCCCCAGAACGTGGCCTGTTCAACCTGCAAAGCCAGGCCTCCAGCAAGAGTATCCCTATCACATTAAATGTAAAGAGAAATAAGAAACAAGAAAAAATATGGAGACTAAGCATCAACTAAAGCTTACATATGCACAGCTATCAGAGAACTAAAAATCCAGCGTGGGCTAAGTCATTTCCATACAAACCTATGTTCCAGCCGCCAGTGCTGAGCCCTGGGTCTGACATACTGGAGCACGAACCAGAAGAGGTAAAGCTAGGCTACAGATGGAAAGAGAAGAACCAACAGGACTAGCATCAGAATACTGTTCCCCATGACAGTTCACATTAAGAAAACAGCAGGCCAAGCGCGGTGGCTCATGCCTGTAATCCTAGCACTTTGGGAGGCCAAGGAAGGCAGATCACCTGAGGTCAGGGGTTCGAGACCAGCCTGCTCAACATGGTGAAACCTCATCTCTACTAAAAATACAAAAATATACCGGGAGTGGTGGTGCATGCCTATAATCCCAGCTATTCAGGAGGCTGGGGCACGAGAATTGTTTGAACCCAGGAGGCAGAGGTTGCAGTGAGCTGAGATCGTGCCACTGCACTCCAGCCTGGACAACAGAGTAAAACTCCATCTAAAAAAAAAAAATCAGACAAAACCAGAAAAGGACAAACTTACATATCGACTATGGGACACCACAAGACTAGAAGAACGGTTGGGAAAAGGCCCAAAGGGGTTTGGTATCCCCTGAGGCCGAGACTGGGCTTCGAACACGCTACAGAGCATTGCCAGTGTCTGGACATCCCGGAGCCGGCAATAGTGAGCCAACCTGAGGAAAAGGTGAGAGGAAAGAAGACAAGTCAGGAGGAGGGACTGAGGAGGAACACGATCACAGTCATGGCGTGTTATTGTCACGGGGTGGGACAGGAGGATTCTTGATTTGGCCTCAAAAACCGTCAGGAATGGGGGCTTTCTACAGATCCAGTGGTTTGACCTACTTTGAGTTTGCCTAAACTTGTTTTGGAATATAAGACATCGATGTATTACAAATGATCTACAGATTGCATCTCAAAGCCTCTGGCTAACACTCAGGCATGGGCTTAAACATGAATTGGCTTCTCCAAGAATTAAGTGGACTAACCTGACATCTGAACGAGCCAATACATGCTCTCTCTGTCCTCCCAGCTCCAAGGAAGAATCACACTGCTTTTGGGGGATTCCCATACATGCCATTTATATAACCTAAAGCTACATGGAGGAGCCCAGAGGACACTGGACCACCACAGTATGCTAGCAGGCAATCAACTTTGGAGGTGCAGTTATGAAGATGAGCTATTAGGTAAGAACAACAAGGAGTGTTTCTACTCTTTAGGTACTCATATCCCCTTTGTCCTTTCAGGAAGATTAGGCTAGAATGTGAGTAAGGAATGAGAGGGGCTTTGCCTTTAAGAATGAATAATATTACTGTCTTCCTATCACTCAATGTCTAATATTTGTGTTTTCACACTCACTATCTTATTTGAGTCTTACACGAAGTAGGTAGAGCAAACCTTATCATCCCTGCGTTAGCGACAAGGAAACGGAAGCATGAACACGTGTCCCAGGGGCGGCCTTAATGCATAAATAAAACCTCAACCTGAAGGCAGGAGCGTTTCTCTCCCCAGGCCCTGGGCCTCCAAGTTATGGAGATTCAAATGGTTTTACTTGGTGTTAAATTATATTGTATAGTATATTCCAGTTTGCCACATGTCAGTGCAATAAACTGAACACGAAGGCAATGTTTTCTCAAATTGCCTAACAGGGTGAAAGTGTCGTGGTCTCTGGCAAACATGAACACCAACACGCAGTTCTCTAATCCACTCTCAAAGATGAGACCCTAGAGCTTTCAAGAAGAAACTTACCATCTCATGAGCTCAAACTCCTGTGTTCAGACTGACGTGATTTGTGGACTAACGCATGAATCTCTAAAGGATACACGAGTCTCAGGGGTCTCAAATCCTTGTTATAAGTGACAAGTATTGTATAGTTCTGTCTGCTGTAAGAAGTTTGTTCTGCACAGAAATTATTTCAGCACTGAAAGGAAAGATCCTACTCCTTCCTTTCATTCCTCGGGCCTCTGCACCTTTCTCTTAGGTGATGACATTTCAAGTGTTCACAGACCAAAAACGGACATCACTCATTTTTCTCACTTTTAGCTCTCAAAACCTACAGGGACTCCAGCAGCTGCCGCCCAAATGGATGTCGAGCCCAGGGTGTTTCCAAATCTGGGTCAGATTTCGGACCAAGGCAAAGATCTGTAGCTACCGTAGCCAGCGACCAAACCTGGACAGATCAAAGAGAAATACGAACTCAAACTGGCAAGGACAAGAACCGAAACCGTGAAGCAACCCCACCTGTCTTCCATATAAAACCCGATGCCTTGCTACTCTGGGGGCAGCAAAAGCTGGAACCTTATTGAAATGCAGAAGTTTAGGTCCCAGTTAGTCCTACTCAATCAGCGTTTACATTTTCACCAACTCCTTCGGGGAGTTAAGTGCACTCTAAAGTTTGAGAAACACTAGGCTTAAAAACTTTTCATTAAGCAAACTTCAGAGAAATGACACAGTGTAATAATTTCAATGGGTCATCTACTTAACCACTAACTCACATGACTTTTTATTTTATTTTACTTTTTTGAGACAGAGTCTCGCTCTGTCATCCAGGCTGGAGTGCCGTGGCACGATCACGGCTCACTGCAACCTCTGCCTCGTGGGTTCAAGCCACCCTCCTGCCTCAGCCTCCCGAGTATCTAGGATTACAGGCATGCGCCACCACACCTGGCTAATTTTTGTATTTTTAGTAGAGATGGGGTTTTGCCATGTTGGCCAGGCTGGTCTGGAACTCCTGGACTCAAGTGATACGCCCACCTCGGCCCCAAAAAGTGCTGGGATTACAGGTGTGAGTCACCATGCCTAACCTCACATGACTTTTTAAAATGCTGCTTCATCAGTAAGTGGGGTTGGCAGGGAGGAAAAAAAAAGGCAGTCTATAACACATTTAAGATCTGTCCTTCTTTACCTGAATAATGAAAGACTTTGTTGCCTTCATTATAAAAGTTTCAGTATCCTCTCTGAAGCTAAAATGTAAGAATAATAAAAATAGGCCAAGACAAAATGGATTTGGCTTTCTTTTTGTTGACATCAAATCTGAGAAATACCTCCCGACTTGAAATCCCATGGGGCCTGGAGCCATCGAGCAGAAACCAATAGCCACTAAATGTCTATTTAAGTCCAAGGCACAGGCTAAACCCATCATGTCATAAGCAAAGCTCCCACCCCCACAATACCTTTAAAAATCAAATACGGCGGACCCCGTGGCTCACGCTTGTAATCCCAGCACTTTGGGAGGACAAGGAGGGCAAATCACGAGGTCAGGAGTTCGAGACCAGCCTGGCCAATATGGTGAAACCCCGTCTCTACTAAAAATACAAAATTAGCTGGGCGCGGCGGCACGTGCCTGTAATCCCAGTTACTTGTGAGGCTAAGGCAGAAAAATCGCTTGAACCCAGGAGGCAGAGGTTGCAGTGAGCCAAGATTGCGCCACTGCACTCCAGCCTGGGCAACAGAGTGAGACTCCGTCTCGGGAAAAAAAAAAAAAAATCAAATACTATTATCTGGAAAACTTTTCTTAGTAGCAGCACATCACTGTATACCTATTAACTGGAAAACATTATACTAGACTCTGAGATGCTCAAAAGAAAGAAGATATGGACTTTGAATCAAGGAGTTTGCAATCTTAAGGAGAAAGAATAGGCAAACAAAGACACTGAGAAACAGGTAGAGAAGCATTAAGCATGCAAAATCAATTAAATCATGTGGCACTAACATACTTGAAAAATATATAGAAGGTATTATCGAAAAGGAGAAACCTGAAGTTCACATTCATCTCTATAATCAATGACCTAGTGAATCAGTACTAAAGGAAGTTGATGACCTTCTGGGATAAGATAAGATGTTTACTACCCTGGCTAAAAATTTAAGCATGTTATTTCCTCACTGATAATACACATTTCCTAAATGTCCTTAACAGAAACAGTGACTCTTGCATTTACCTCTGCAACTCTTTGCAAAATAGTAAACATATCTTCAACACAAGCATAAAGAACAAAAAGGCTGGGTGTGGTGGCTCACGCCTGTAATCCCAACACTTTGGGAGGCCAAGGCAGAAGGATCGCTTGAGGCCAGGAGTTCAAGACTAGCCTGGCCAACATGATGAAACCCCATCTCTACTAAAAAATACAAAAATTAGCTGGTCTTAGTAGCTATAATCCCAGCTACTCGGGAGGCTGAGGCAGGAGAATCAC
>NW_012101698.1:6471175-6472252 GCF_000951045.1 Mandrillus leucophaeus
AGAAATACCTCCCGACTTGAAATCCCATGGGGCCTGGAGCCATCGAGCAGAAACCAATAGCCACTAAGTGTCTATTTAAGTCCAAGGCACAGGCTCTGTCTCTTATACACATCTAGATGTGTATAAGAGACAGGAAAGCGTTTGTGGGAAGGAGTAGGCGGCAGATGAACATGGAAAGGGCATGTTAAGGAAAAAGGATAAGGGTTGGATTTTGGGGGTGAACAGCGGGAAGTCCCACTGTCAGTTTCTCAAGGTTATGAGATGAAAAGCAACACAGCAAAAGGCACAAAGACCCCCAGAACGTGGCCTGTTCAACCTGCAAAGCCAGGCCTCCAGCAAGAGTATCCCTATCACATTAAATGTAAAGAGAAATAAGAAACAAGAAAAAATATGGAGACTAAGCATCAACTAAAGCTTACATATGCACAGCTATCAGAGAACTAAAAATCCAGCGTGGGCTAAGTCATTTCCATACAAACCTATGTTCCAGCCGCCAGTGCTGAGCCCTGGGTCTGACATACTGGAGCACGAACCAGAAGAGGTAAAGCTAGGCTACAGATGGAAAGAGAAGAACCAACAGGACTAGCATCAGAATACTGTTCCCCATGACAGTTCACATTAAGAAAACAGCAGGCCAAGCGCGGTGGCTCATGCCTGTAATCCTAGCACTTTGGGAGGCCAAGGAAGGCAGATCACCTGAGGTCAGGGGTTCGAGACCAGCCTGCTCAACATGGTGAAACCTCATCTCTACTAAAAATACAAAAATATACCGGGAGTGGTGGTGCATGCCTATAATCCCAGCTATTCAGGAGGCTGGGGCACGAGAATTGTTTGAACCCAGGAGGCAGAGGTTGCAGTGAGCTGAGATCGTGCCACTGCACTCCAGCCTGGACAACAGAGTAAAACTCCATCTAAAAAAAAAAAAATCAGACAAAACCAGAAAAGGACAAACTTACATATCGACTATGGGACACCACAAGACTAGAAGAACGGTTGGGAAAAGGCCCAAAGGGGTTTGGTATCCCCTGAGGCCGAGACTGGGCTTCGAACACGCTACAGAGCATTGCCAGTGTCTGG
>NW_012101698.1:6476612-6483425 GCF_000951045.1 Mandrillus leucophaeus
AAACCACTGAATGGTGTATTTTAAATGAGTAAATTGCATGGTAGATGGGCTATATTTCAGTTAAGCTGTTTAAAAAAATACAGAGATAGTTTGTTATAATACACTGATATGTTGCTGCAAAGATGAAGAAAATTTAAATAGTTGTCATGTTAAATCATATTTTAAAACTGAACATCTCTATCTAAAGGAACGCTTTGGTAAATATTTCATCAAATGAAGCATTTTAGAAAAAAAAAAGAATTGAGGGTGCAAATGGCAAAGAAATGGACACGCAAGTTTAGCTACACAGCAATCACCGTGATACTGGAACAGAAAAGAGATGTATAAATGTATAATAAAAAAAAAATTAATCAATGCTTTAGGATCTTCCCAACTAAGCACCAGGAAGAAAAATTTCCAGATTTGGAAAGGCACTCTAACCCTGCAGACTGGCAAAGAAAACGGAAAAGGAATTCCAAATCAAGACACACACTGTGAAAATGTCATTAAACGCCAGTGACGAAGTAAAAACAATTTGCTCCTGAAGAAAAATCCAAATCTCCACCAAAAGGGAGGGACAATACCTGGACAAGATCCTTTCTTCCAACAAGCAAGGCAGAAGCGGCATTCTTCTGACACGTTTCCTGAATATCATTCACATTCAATCTGAAATGTTTTTTAAAGAATTAAAAATTTCATTCTAGTGTAACTTCCCACATCAACAAACAGATGAGAAACTGCCTCTTTGGTTGCTACTCAAAATGTTTTACTCTGTGTTTGCCTTGGGCCTCCTTCCTATCTGACTCAGAGGAAAAGCTTAACTAGAGCTGATGCTAATACATCTGTGGGTTCCAGCCTGGCGAAGATGAAATTGCTCACCTCTTTAAAGTCAGGAGGGGAGGCCATACTCAAATACCAATTTACCAACCAGCTTTTCTATGAAGTTCCCAAGCCCTGAGGGTTGAATAAAAATGAATTGAAATACATGCGACACTGACTATGGTTCCTAACAGAAAGAGTAGTGTGCTATGTACAGACTACAAAGGAAACACTTTCTGTTATGAGTTCGAGTTTAGGAAGAGGCAGGGGAACTGCAGGTGGCCTCTGCATGCCAATTACTCACCTCTCACTTCCGTCCAAACAAAAGTAGCTGTGCTTTGTATAATAGCTCTTCTGCTTTGTAAAGC
Source organism: Mandrillus leucophaeus (assembly GCF_000951045.1). NCBI lineage: Eukaryota > Metazoa > Chordata > Mammalia > Primates > Cercopithecidae > Mandrillus > Mandrillus leucophaeus. The sequence goes on from NW_012101698.1 coordinate 6,477,779, forward strand.
AGCATGCCTTGTACAATACTCCACCCCTTTGAACGTGGGTGACGCCAGTGAATATTGATGGGATATCACTTCTGTGATTATGTTATTAAGCAATTGACTTTGAAGTCACCTACAGAGAGACTATCCTGGGTGGGGCTGACCTCGTCAGGTGAGGCCTTAGAGGGAAGGTGAAGCATATGTGAGCCATTCCTGCTGGTCTCAAGACGAGATTTACAGATAAGTTCTACAGCTGCAAGGGTCTGAATTCTGCTGACAACCTGAACAAGCTCGGAAAAGGAGTCTGTGCATCGGATGAGACCACTGCCTGGCCAATGCCATTTCAGCCTGCTGAGACCCTGAGCAAGGACACAGAAAAGCTGTGCCCAGACTCATGACCCACAAAAACTGGAAGATGAGAAATGAATGTTGTTGGAAGCTAAGTTTGTGAGAATTTGTACACAGCAACAGAAAGCTAACACACTGGGCTTCTCCTGAAATTGCTTTTGAAGAAAGGATTCCCACACTCAAAAAAAAAAAAAAAAAAAAAAGGTTTGCTAATCCTAGCTAAGTGACGAGTACAGCAGACTTGAAATTTTGTACTTACATGTACAGTTCTCCCAGCGATTTGTGAACAGGCAGGAGGCACGCAACATCCTGGATGATGACTTTCCCAGCAGCCTTGATCTGTCGATTGCCAGAGTCCGATCCCTCACGCTTACTTTTCCATCGCCTTGATTTCTAGGGGTAGATGAAAGGATGTAACTAATGGGGACTTTGACAAGTGGAAACCAACAATTGCAGAGCTCATCATGTTGGGGTCATTGGTAATTTGCACTTTTTAAAAATTACATCATGCCTACAATTATAGGAATCAGCATCTGTAGGAAATAAAAGGATGAGCTCTTGATCCAATAATCCTAACAGGAAAAAAGCACCTACTGCCGGGCTAGATACATTCTGCAGGTGCTCAGAAACATGTATCAGGAAGCCAGGATTAATACATTAATTAATGAATTTGAAAACAGCAAGTAAATAAGTTAGTAAAGGCCACAAAAATGTGGGAGAACAATTTTTAGATTGAAATCAGTCCTAGGTTCAAAATTCCTGCCTGAAACTAATCAAAGTTTCTTTCCTTAGGCAGTTTGAACAACGTTTGTTGAAAATTTATTTCACACATAGCAGTGTGTGGGCTCTGCAAACCTCAATCTGTAGTAGGAAGACAGAGAAATTTTGCAGCTTGAGGAGAATTACCCCGTTTTTCTGGAAGACTTGAATTATTTCCAAAAGTGATCTTTCTCAATGTCAAAAATACCTGATTTGAGGGGCTTGGGTAATGGACTTGAAATATCGTGGGCAAGTTTCCCATTTCCCCAGGCTTACCTATGGGTGGCTACATATGTGAGGAGTCTGTATGTATGAAATGAGAGATGTCCTGGAAAACTCGAATTATCAGAGCACAGCCCCATCTGGAATCTTTAAAATGACAAGCCAAGGAGCAGGATTCTATTTGATTACCAGAAGTTAAAAAGGGGGACACCAAAGTGATTCAACTAAGGAAGGAATGACATATTTATTAGCAAAAAAAGGCAAAAGGAGCTAGTAAAAAGGGCCTCCAATTTGGAATGAGAAAAACCAAGATTTTCAGGTCTTATTACTACGTGTACTGGCTCAGTAGGACCCTGCACAAGTTTTCACTTGTTGTGAATTTAGCCTAAGGCATGTCACTCTTTGTTCGCTCACTGACAACTTATGGCCAATCATGACCTCTGTTGTTCCAATCTCACAAGGTTAATGAGCGTACAATGAAGAGGTAGGGGTGCAAATTAAACGGAAAAGTGTACTCTAGAAACCTGTAATTATTATGAATGTATATAAGCTCCCGGGAATTTAAATTGGATCATTATTTAGATTACTCACAAATAAATTCATTTTCTGTAAGTGATTTTTATACAATCATTCTTCCATAAATTAGCCTTGGTCTAAAGTCAGGGGTTTCTGACCACTGATATCCCATTTAATCCCCAAAGTTGTCCAATGTATGTAACTTCCTATAGGGTTATCATGTGTCTTAGAACCTACTAAATTCAGGACATGTGGAGTTAGTTCAGGGCAGGTAAATGAAGAAGTTTAGCTGAAGTATCTGTCGATTGTTTATCGTCATTTGTAAATGCATGTAGGCATGTTACACTATCAATTTGGAACTTTAACCCGTTTGATCTTTTTTTTTTTTCCTTTTGAGACAGAGTCTCGCTCTGTTGCTAAGGCTGGAGTGCAGTGGTGTGATCTTGGCTCACTGCAACCTCCGCCTCCTGGGTTCAAGTGATTCTCCTGCCTCAGCCTCGCAAGTAGCTGGGATTACAGACATGCGCCACCATGGCGGCTAATTTTTGTATTTTTAGTAGAAATAGGGTTTCACCATATTGGCCAGGCTGGTCTTGAACTCCTGACCTCAAGTGATCCACCCACCTTGGCCACCCAAAATGCTAGGATTACAGGAGTGAGCCATCGCGCCTGGCCCCATTTGATCTTAAGAACCAGATCAGTGACTATTTACCATTTATCCATACTCAAGTCATCATTCTGCAATACAAGGGGAAGCTTTATCAATTATTATGGGGTAGCCCTTCCATTCCTACTTGCCCTGGTTTTCTAAAACATTATGTGCATACTCACAAAAGTGTCACCCTTTTAGACACAATCATCTTGACATGGGTGTAAGTAAGGGGAGGTTATGTTAAAGAGCAAAGAACCTGTCAGAATGGGCTGGAGCCAGGCAGTGTTACTGACCTAAGACAGACGTAGTCACATGTGCACTAAATACTATGGCAGGGCCTGTTTTAGGGAGGGTCATTTAACCTGTGTCTACCTTGCAGTGACAGTGAATAGCACAGGGGCTTTAGGATAATAGGGAAGGGACAAGGCACACAAGCTCATTCACTGTGATTTTCATTCAGGTTTCCAGGACTTAAAAAAGCCCAGGAAACAACACACCCACAGGCCCCACATAATTGGTCATCTCAAGTGAGACTCAGGGTACTGGATTTAAAAAAAAAAAAAAAAAATCTATGCCAGAAAGATTCCACCTAGAATGGAATATGATCCGTCTAATTTGATCTTCCGGGTAGGGTGGAAGGCTTCTAAAACACTGATCCAGGCAGTCACTCTGGCTCTTTATTCCAAAAAAAGAAGGAGAAGCGCTTAAACAATTAAGCAATTCACTATTGCTCAGTTTAACTACACAGCTGAATTGAAGGCCTCAATGAAGGACGAGGTCTACTAGCTTACAGAACACACGGAAAATAACCATGGGCCGAGCGCGGTGGCTCACACCTGTAATCCCACACTTTGGGAGCCCAAGGCAGGCAGATCACTTGAGGCCACGAGTTCAAGACCAGCCTGGCCTTGGCCCACATGGTGAAACCTCGTCCATCCAAAATATACAAAAATTAGCAAGGCATGGTGGCATGGGCCTGTGGTCCCAGCTATTCGGGAAGCTGAGGCAGGAGAATTACTTGAACCGGGAGGCAGAAATTGCGATGAGCTGAGATCGCGCCACTGCACTCCAGCCTGGGCGACACAGCAAGACCCTGCCAAAAAAAAAAAGTCGCAATTTCCTGACCTTTGAAACAAACCTAATGAAAGCACATTATTAATTATATTAAGATTCATATGTCCAAAGCAGCTCATTTGCAAAACAGACTAGCTCATTTGAAATTGACAAATGACACAAGTCCAAGTGTACAGATGTTTGACTGAGGACTTCCAGTATCAGCTCCTGCTCCTGGACCGCTCACTCTGAGCTAGTATAAGCCTCACTATGACAGCTCTGTGACGAGGGATACTGCCTGCATTTTACAAATGAGGACATGAGGCTTACTCTAGGTCACAGCCATCACTGCTGAGATTTGAATACAGGCCTGTCAGGCTGCTAAGCTCATTCTTGTTAACTTGATTTTCAGTATACAATTTTATATTAAAAAATAATAAATAATAAATTCTAAGCCCCCTGTTAATATGGAAATTGCCTGGTCCATTTTTTAATGGATCCATTTCTGCAGGAAGGAGATTAGCACTGGATTCCAGCGATGCTTGTCCAGCTCCACCCTTCTACGATGACTCACTTCTTCAGTCACTTTCTGCCAGCATCGTGCCTCTGTTCTGCTCAGCCCGACTGTCTACTGAAGATCTGCAGCTCCTGCAGCTACATGGTTTCATAGCAGGGCAGGCCAGATTCAGACCAAGATGCTGCATTTCAGGCCAGGCACCTCACACTGTTTAGGCTTTGGGGTTTAGGCACATTCCGGATTAGGCACATTGAGAGAGAAGAAAACTGAGTCCAAAGAGATGTCTTAGGGACTCTTCCCCCATTTGCAGCTTTGGGTTACAAAGATGAGTAGAAACAAACCTATGTGACCCATCCATACTTGATGCAAATACAGATAGTGGTCTTTGCAACTTTTTGCAATGATTCTTCAATGAATTATGAAAATCACAGTCTGTAATTCCTGGGACTTCTTGAGACACCAGGCTTCTAGATATTTCTGTTTGATCTGTACTGGATGGATAGCAGGTGCTTTATGAAACCTCACTCATCTGCCTTTAAGCCTGCCATAAAGGAGGTCCCGCAACAAAGGATCACCCTAATTAGAGTTGCTACCTGGAACCAAACTGTAAAAGCAATTACAGGACAGTGCTGTAAATTTTTTTAATCCAGCAAGAAATAACTGCAAAACATTGTCAAAAATCTTTAAGGGGCTGCAAAATATTGTCACTGTCAGTTTTTCATAATGTGGTGGTTAGCGGTTTTTAACCATAAATATCTCCCCTTTAGGCTTCAGGGGTCTCTTGGTAATCCTGCCTACTGGCCAATTACTCTGGGGATTCTAACAAGGCTGTCTAAATGGAGAGGCTAAATCTCAAATGAGATCAGATACCAGTTGGGGTCTTAGGCCCTTGCTGTTAGCTAATGAGTAGATGGACACCTTTTCAGGGTTTTTTCCCCAGTGCTGTGGCAATAAGAACCATTCATGTTCCATCCACATCTCTCCTAAGAAATTTTCACCTCAATATCTTGCTGGCAATGTTCGGAATCTCTCTTGTCTGTGCAACTGCCAGGTAATAACATACGGATTTCTTTTAGGATCCTCTGGTTCCAGAGCATACTGACACATGAGGCTAAGCTGTGGTTAATCTTTCTGCACTCGGGAAGGGTGCCATGGTCTAAAAGCCCCTGAACTTCCTGCATTGCTCCAGTCTCACTCTGACGGGCTTAAATATGGACACTTCTCTATCCAGTAAAGTTAGTACCTCTGGGAGGCAAAGGATTTGATCCTTTCAATGCTCCATCAATAGAAAATGTCCTGTCCCCACAGATTTCAGGAGAAGAAATTGAGGGAAGAGAGACAAAGCAAGGCAGACAAATTATTACATGATGAGCACCAGGCTGCCCCTCTGAACAAACCGAAAAGGTGTTCATGGAGTTATGGCAAAGAGGACAAGGAAGAACAGAGTGGGGTGGAGGTTGGGGCGCAGGAGGGAGGCACTGGTGCAAATAGCACTGAATGACAACCAATAGCCAGCTTGCGACTGTACCACCAGTGTTACTGCTACAATCAGAGGCAACATTAATGCCAATAAATGGGTTGAATGTAAAAACAGCCCAAGAATA
>NW_012101698.1:6483475-6491205 GCF_000951045.1 Mandrillus leucophaeus
CGTAAACCCGGGAGGTGGAGCTTGCAGTGAGCTGAGATCCGGCCACTGCACCCCAGCCTGGGCGACAGAGCAACACTCCGTCTCAAAAAAAAAAAAAAAAAAAAAGAAATTTTCACCTCAATATCTTGCTGGCAATGTTCAGAATCTCTCTTGTCTGTGCAACTGCCAGGTAATAACATACGGATTTCTTTTAGGATCCTCTGGTTCCAGAGCATACTGACACATGAGGCTAGGGTGTGGTTAATCTTTCTGCACTCGGGAAGGGTGCCATGGTCTAAAAGCCCCTGAACTTCCTGCATTGGTCCAGTCTCACTCTGACGGGCTTAAATATGGACACTTCTCTATGCAGTAAAGTTAGTACCTCTGGGAGGCAAAGGGTTTGATCCTTTCAATGCTCCATCAATAGAAAATGTCCTCTCCCCACAGATTTCAGGAGAAGAAATTGAGGGAAGAGAGACAAAGCAAGACAGACAAATTATTACATGATGAGCACCAGGCTGCCCCTCTGAACAAACCAAAAAGGTGTTCATGGAGTTATGGCAAAGAGAACAAGGAAGAACGGAGTGGGGTGGAGCTTGGGGCGCAGGAGGGAGGCACTGGTGCAAATAGCACTGAATGACAACCAACAGCCAGCTTGCGACTGTACCACCAGTGTTACTGCTACAATCAGAGGCAACATTAATGCCAATAAATGGGTTGAATGTAAAAACAGCCCAAGAATAAGCCACCAACTGCTTCGCAGAAACCCCATTAGCAATGTATAATCCGCAGAGCGGGCAGGGAGTCTAAACGAATCCCTGTTTAAATAGCAGCGGGAGCAGGGACTTTTGGACAATCAGTGGAAATTCAGCAGTCGGGTTGGCTGGGACAGGCTTTTGGAAGGTGGCCCCATTGGTGGCTCCACCTACAAGCTGTTGGCAGCAGTGGTACTTGCTAATCGGGGCTTCTGATTCCAACTGGTTTTCCCTGACAAGGCTATAGGATGATTCCCCTCAGTATTCTTTATACCAAATGAAATTTATACAAAGCCTCAAGGCTGCCTTGCACAGCGTGAGGTCACCTTGGCACTACTGAAACATGAAGGGATGGGAGAGGAAGACAGAAGAGGGGAAATGGCCAATAGGAGTGAGTAAGAAAGAAAGAAAAGGAAGAGAGGATGTCCACAGCGGAGGTTTTACTGTCTACGCAAAATATTGATGGTAAGGAAAAAATTTGTTCCAGAAACTTCCCAAAGGATAAAAACTAGCTTCTGTGTTATGCCAATGAAGCAGGTGGGCACCTCCCTCTGTGATTGTAAAAGCAGAGACAAAATAGTGGAAGCCTCTTATATCTTCCTCTGCTCCCCCCATGCCAAAGGTAGGCTTTTGAAAGCTCCAAAAAATTACACAAATGCTCCAAGTGAAATTGGGTGAGCTAACGGCTTACAATCAGGGTTCTTTCCAAGAAACCCAGTATTTAGTTTCCTTTGCAAAAAGAGTCCATTCAGGATCCCTGACAATATTAGCCATTTGAAACTCTGTGATTGGACAAGGAGACAGTCCTTGGTGCCTGAACTCCCCCAAGCAAAACATCGACTGTTGCTGGTCCTGAAAACAGCTAGTCTGTCATTTCAGGTTCCTCAAAGCCAGGCAGGTGGCATTTTATTCTTGGGCCTTGGGTAGAGACAGGATTAGTTAAGGAGAGCATTTGCACAGCGCACAGTACCGGGAAGTCGTTAATTGCTTGTATGGACCAACGCCGCCGGGCAGAGCGAGGAGACATCTGTGCATGAAAACGTTACACCCAGGAGGAGGGAAGAAAAACACCAAGAAAATTAAAAGGGAAAAATATAGAATAAAATGAAAGCTTCCCACACATCCGATGGATTCAAATGTACCATAATACACTGTAAAGTTGGGATTGGAACGACTAAAAGATCTGATCCTAAGCACAACGGTATTCGACTTCCCTCACCTCCCTCCCACCCCATCACACTCCAAATACAGCTTCAATTTCATTGTTCTTTTAGTCACATTTCAAGGTATATGGAGGCTGACATCAACACAGTTCTGACAAAGGAACTACAAATAGGTTTGAGGAACACTAACACACACTAAGATCATTGTGCAAGTGGAGAAATAGGCAGAAGCCCGTTTTCCCCTGCAGGAGGTAAGAAGGAGAACATATATTGAGAGCACATACTCATTCCTAAAAGGAAGACATTCTTGAATAGACTCAATACCAAATTTTTTCTGGCATGTGGTTGGGGGGCGATGAGGGAATTCGGTGTCTTGACATTGGGCCTGCAGGACTGTCTTCAGAGTGACACCATGGAGAAATGGGAACCGTGAAGAAACGAGGGGAAGGAAGAGGCTAACACTGAGGAGGGACCTTCTTGAAAGCACCCTTGCTAACAAGATGAGTATCTGTTTATGGAGATCAGAAATTATTCTATTAACTTAAAGATCTCTCCAGTTATTTACATCAGAGCTATTTTAGTAACATAAACTAAAGCAAGAGTGGGAGGTTGCGACAATGTTTAAATGTATGCAAGGCAACACCTAACGCTTATCCTAAGTTCTGGGCCTTCTGATTTACCCTAGGAATGAACAACACTTCATCAGCTATTAAGAGTTCACTTGTCAAATTAATGTTAGCAATTTGATGGCTTTTGAGGCATCACACGTTTTAAAATTTTTAGGAGCAAACCTTAGCATTCCATCTAGAGAATATTTGGGTGAATAAAACAACATAACCTAAGTAGGGCAGGTTAAAAACACACAAGACCACAGGAGAAACAAACAATAATCTCTAGATGGCTCTATAAAGATGTTTTGTTATTACACTCTACTGGGCCAGGCGCGGTGGCTCACACCTGTAATCCCAACACTTTGGGAGGCCAAGGCAGGTGGATCACCGGAGGTCATGAGTTCGAGACCAGACTGGCCAACATGGTGAAACCATGTCTCTACTAAAAATACAAAAAATTAGCCAGGTGTGGTGGTGGGCACCTGTGATCCCAGCTACTCGGGAGACTGAGCCAGGAGAATTGCTTGAGCCCAGGAGGTAGAGGTTGCAGTGAGCCAAGACTGCGCCTTCGTACCCCAGCCTGGGCAACAAGAACGAAATGCTGTCTCAAAAAAAAAAAAAAAAAAAAACACTATACTGGCTGGGTGAGATGGCTCATGTCTATAATCCCAGCACTTTGGGAGGCTGAGGTAGGAAGACTGCTAGAACCCAGGAGTTTGAGACCAGCCTGGGCAACATAGCAAGACCTCATCTCTACAAAACACAGACCAAAAAAACCCAAAACCAGAAAACCACTACACTTCCCTCACTGCTATGCCTTAAGGCAGTTACATTCTGTTCTGTTTTTCTTACTCATTTAAAGCTCTCAGGGGCAGAGATCTAAAAGGGAATAAAAATATGTAGGAGAAAAATTTGGGCTAAAAATGAAGACCTAAACACAGAGAAATCCAGCCTGGGCAACATAGTGGGACCTCAGCTCTACACAAATATTTGTTTTTAATTAACTGGGTGATGAGGTGGACTCCTGTAGTTCTAGCTACTCAGGAGGCTGAGGTGGGAGGACCACTTGAGTACCGGAGTCTGAGGTTGCAGTGAGCCATGTTCACACCACTGCACTCCAGTTTGGGCAACGAGCAACAGAGTGAAGTCTCATCTCTTTAAAAAAAAAAAAAAAAAAAAAAAATTCCAAAACCCAAAAACACAAACAGAAATTTAGTAGACTGGAATCATTTCCAAAACAAAAGCGACATCATTTGACATGTGAAACTAGACAGCTGAGGATTAGAAAATGCTCCTCAAGGGTATCAACCTTTGTAAGGGAGGTAAGGTAGCCCACATAAGATATCATGGCCATATTACACTTATGTAATTCCCTCCTTGGCCCCTACGTAAATGGGATGAATGTGAACAAACTTCAAGGAGAGAGAAATTTATGTCAAATTCATCACAAAATGACTGACTTATTTTTATCTTGTTAACCTATTAAGTTGAACCACAAGAATCTTTGTTTAGGTCAAAAATGGTCAAATATCAGCAATTTCGTATGACTTAAGCTAATAATCCAAGGTTTCTGAGGTTCTTAAAATGTTCTATTTCTTGACCTGTGAGATTATTAATTCACTGAACTGTACACGCCTTTGATTTGTGAACTTTTCTGTATTTGGTATATATCAATACAAGAGTTTCATATGAAATTATAATCAAAGCATCACCCCATTTTATTTGGTCACTATTTGAAATAATACATAAAAGGCCACTTACTATGTCTATTAGGGGGCTCGAACAGCCCACTTTCTGTGCCGAACAGAACACTGGGAACCACCCCGAACTGAAATTTCACAACTCTTCCTCCACTACCTTGCATATGCTATCTGATGAGAGAATTATCCACGTGCTCTTGGTTCCTCTTTGTAATTATGGTGTTTGTAGTAAAAAAGTCCATACCATCAAAAACATGAACACAGGCTTAAAAGAGGCCCCATCTTGGAACCGGAGTTATTTTGATTTTTGTGGGCTTTTGTGGGCTTTACACACCCCCACAAAGTCAAAATTACTAGTCAGTCTATTCTGCCCAATCTGAACCCAAGCATGGGTGGCACACGACACGAATCAAAGAGGAATTCAGAACTGCCTCTTGGACTGAAAGATCTCCTTGACCTGCCCCTGATACTAAAGAGAACTCCCACATGTACCCAACCATAAGCCTGGCTTTCATCTCAACGAAATGTCTTAGTTCCAACCTGTTTATCAAATCATCTCTCCAATTACCTGCAAACATGTGGGAAAAAAGAACTAACAATTTTGAATGGAAAGGACCTGGAGATGATATAGATGAGTGGGTGTTCCAAGGAGGTCTGTACTAAGCAAGTGGGCAGAATTCCATCAGAGATGTGAGGAAGGGGACTATAGGAAAGTGTCCAGAAGAAAAAAAAAAAAAAACATTTTCCCTATTCAACTAAATGGTTTTGTTCAAGGCTGGCTGGTCTCAAACATCACTTGCTGCCACTCATTTTAGTCACATACAACCCTAAAATAAAGTCAGAGATGGCCAACTCTCAGTGTAAACCAAGAAGGTTGGACATTCTACTGCAATCGAACTGAAGGCACTTCTAATACTTCCTAGAAATGGGTGTTTTGTCTAAAATAATTCAATTTTTTTAAAAACAAATATTAATTACAATCCATTATTTCCCATTGAGCAAGAGATAACAACAAAGAATTCCTAAGGCCTGAGTTTGTGCAGTGCTCAGCGGTAACTCTGTTGAAAACATCATGTCAGCTAAAAGTCTGTTTAACCCAGACCTGCAATCTGCCAACACAGAAAGCTTTCTTAGGATCATTCCTATGCTCTGCCAACATTCTCTACATTGTTGGCACCACAGGTTTCTGACAGCTTAATGATAACTACTCAGGGACAATGAGTTCTTTAAGAAACTAGGCACATAAGGACAAGCTCAGGTGATTTTTGTGTCATCTGGTCCACTCAGATATGTATTTCCATGTAGACTTAGTAAAAAAAAAAAAAACCTTTTAGACATTAACTTTAAGACTTCTCACAACTATGAAGTTCCAAATATATTAAGATCCCAAGACTTCAGAGGCATCCCTTAATTTGTTGACAAACATCACAATACCATGGAAGACCTGAAGCTAAGGTATTCTACCCTGAAATAATGGGAATCAGCTCAGTGAATGCAGATTACAAGGACAGGGTTAAATGGGGAGTAAAGATTATGGACCATAAGAACTACCCCCCAACCCATACACACACAATTTAGAGCAGGTAAAACCAACCGAAAGGAACAAAGCAATGGCTTTCTTGAACAAACTGATTATGAAAGTGAACAGTTACAGGGGGATTACTAATCTAGCTGCTGCACCAGGCAGGAGCTGAGGAACAAGAATCCAGGAGAAGGGGTAAGATTCAAAGGCCGCGGCTCTGGCACTTACCCGCTCCTTGTAGTAGAAGGAGCTGATGGAGACCTGCTCTTTCTCGCTGCGAGTGGGGCTCCCACTGTATAAACGAAGGTTCCCCGGGGCCTCTGTGCGGATCTTCATGGGCGCGATCAAGCCAGTGTGATAAGCGGACAAGGCTGAGAGAGATCTGTAGTTGAAAATGATAATTATCCACACTGGCTGCAGTCCTGTCATATTTCCAACGGTGCTATTCTTAGCACTTGATACCAAGAGGAGAAGACAAAATGAGAAGATGGAAACTCCAGAAAAAGAAGTCAATAAAACTTTTAACACTGAAAAATGCTTTATCTGCAGAAGCATAGAATGCTTCTATGATTACAGACATGAAAAATTCAAAGGAATCTACAAATTACTAGAATAAGTGAATTTGAATACAAGGTCAACCTACAAATATCTACTATAGTTCTATCAATTAGAAACAAACATTTGGAAAATAATTTTTAAAGCTCATTTATAGTAGCATTAAAACACATCAAATACCTAGGAATAAATTTAATTTTTGAAAATGTGCATGACAATACAAAATGTTGCTGAGAGAAATTAAACGAGACATACAATGATGGAGAAATACACCACGCTAGTGGATTGGAAGAGTCCGTATTCTTAAGACATCAGTTTTCTCTAAATTGTTCTACAGAGTCAACACAATTCCAATCAAAACACAAGCAGGCTTTGTAGTAGGAACTAATACGCTGATTTCATAATTTTATTAAAAGACCTAGAATACCCAACCTGAACTAAACAAGAATAATATAATTGGAGAACTTGACGTATCAGATTTGAAGACTGAACTATATAAAAGTACATTATGAATGTAGTGTTGGCATAAAGGATAAACAGATCAAAGGAAAAAGGAGAGTCCAGAAAGACCACAAATATATGATCTATTGATGTTCACCAAAGGTATCAATACAAATTCAATGAAGAAAGGAAATCTTTTCATAAATGGTGCTAGAACAACTGTTTTTCTACAAAACAAAACAAACTTTGACCCCTTAACTCACATTACATGCAAAAATTAATTTGAAATGGATCACAGACCTTAAATAAGGAATTTAAATCTATAAAGCATTTATTTTTATTTATCTATTTATTTTTCTATAAAGCTTTTAAAAAGAAACACAAGGCCGGGTGCGGTAGCTCACACCTGTAATCCCAGCACTTTGGGAAGCTGAGGCAGGCAGATCACCTGAGCTTAGGAGTTTGAGACCAGTCTGGCCAACAGGGTGAAACCCCGTCTCTACTAAAAATACAAAATGAGCCAGGCTGGTGGCACATGCCTGTAATCCCAGCTACTCGGGAGGCTGAGGCAGGAGAATTGCTTGAACCCGGGGGGCGGAGGTTGTGGTAAGCTGAGATTGTGCCATTGCACTCCAGCCTGGGGAACAAGAGCGAAACTCCGTTTCAAAAAATAAAAAATAAAATAAATAGGCCGGGCACGGTGGCTCACGCCTGTAATCCCACCACTTTGGGAGGCTGAGCCAGGTGGATCACGAGGTCAGGAGATCGAGATCATCCTGGCTAACACGGTGAAAACCCGTCTCTACTAAAAAATACAAAAAACTAGGCCAGTGTCATGGTGGGTGCCTGTAGTCCCAGCTACTTGGGACGCTGAGGCAGGAGAATGGCGTGAACCTGGGAGGCAGTGCTTGCAGTGAGCCGAGATCGTGCCACTGCACTCCAGCCTGGGTGACAGAGCAAGACTCTGTCTCAAAAAAAAAATAAATAAATAAATAAATAAATAA
>NW_012101698.1:6491360-6499122 GCF_000951045.1 Mandrillus leucophaeus
AATGTGCACACAGAAGCTGCTTGACATCATTCATCATCAACATGGAAATGCAAATTAAAACAACAGTGAGACACTAGGACACTCACATCACAATGGCTAAAGTTGAAAAGACTGTCAATACCAAGTTTTGGAGTGGATACACAGCAACCGGTGCTCTGAAACATTGCTGGTGACAGGGTAAATGGCACAACCACTGTGCACAAACTTTTGGGCAATTTCTCAAGTTAAACATACATCTATTCGACGACTGAGGAATTCTGCTCCTCAGGTGCAGAAATTAATATACAAGTCTTTTTATGAACATATGTATCCAGGTTTGCTCATAATGGCCAAAAACTGGAAAGGATGCAAATATCTATCAACAGGACAATGAATAAACAAACTGTGTTATATTCATCCGATGGACCTACTGACACATGCGGCAATGTGGATCAATGTCAGTAACATTAAGTTGAGCAAAGTAAGCCAGACATAAAACAGTTCATGCCGCACAATTCCACTTCAATGAAGTTCAAGAACAGGCAAAACTATGAGGACAGAAGTCAAGATAGTGGTGTCCTCTGGGTGCTGAAGGGCTGGGAAAAGGGACTGGGAAACTTTGGGGGTGAGGACAATGTTCTATATCTTAATGTGAGTGTTGGTCACCGAGCCGTACACTTCAGATTTGCGTACTGTAAACTATACCTTAGTAAAGGACTGTCAGTTGAAAAACATTCTAATAGGAACATTTTCCCCTCTAATCCGAAGTCCGGATACAGATATTCCTTCTTTCCCTTTGAGAATACAGGACATTTTCTACTCCAATAAGGAACTGGGTGTAATGTAGGTATTCCCTAGTACTGAACCCCAGTTCCCATGGGGCCCAGGTCACATCTGCCCAGGTTACTGCAGAGATTGGCCACCTCTTGGCAAAACAGCAGTGTCTGCTCACACAGTTCTCTCATTCAGTTCTCTTTCTTTCTTGTTGGCTCAGCTATTCATTCATAACTGATATGGTTAGGCTTTGTGTCCCCACCCAAATCTCATCTTGAATTGTAATCCCCACAATCAGCACATGTTGAGGGAGGGACAGAGTGGGAGGTGATTGGATCATGGGGGCTGTGTCCCCCATGCTGTTCTCATGATAGTGAGTTCTCACCAGACCTGATGGTTTTATAAGATCTGACAGTTTCTCCTTCACATACACACTTTCGCCTGCTGCCATGTAAGATGTGCCTCTTCTCCTTCCGCCACGATTTTAAGTTTCCTGAGGTCTCTCCAGCCATGTGGAACTGTGAGTCAATTAAACCTCTTTTCTTTATAAATTACCCAGTCTTGGGCAGTTCTTTATAGCAGTGTGAGAACGGACTAATACAATGACTATGCTGATGATACTGTATCCAGCGCCTTCAGGGGTTTGCAGCAGGGAGCTTTGCAAGTTATTATATCTTGGTCACCAGACTGCAGAACCAGAAGTCTACTGTATAATCCTAAAGTTTTAAAACCCAGTAATCATAACAGGACACACAGAGCACTTCCGATATACCAGGTGGTGTTTTAAATGTTTTTAGAGGGACTTAATCTTCCCAGCAACTACAGGTGGTGGGTGCTACGATCATCCCATGTTACTGTTGAAGGAACTGAAGCTGAAGTTGAGATAACTTGCCCAAGGTCATAAAATGACAGGGCCAAAATTTGGATCTGGACACGCTGGCTCTGAAGTCCACATTCCTATCTGCTATACTAGATTGCCTATAAAGAAAAACTTTTTTTAAAGCACAGAAAAACAATGACTAGACAGAAACATGTTCTGTTGTTAAACATGATTATCTCTAAAACAGGGAAAAGGCAAAGAAAGGCTTTCACATTGTAATTTAAAACTTCCAGGCCGGGCATGGCGGCTCATGCCTTTAATCCCAGCACTTTGGGAGGCTGAGACAGGTAGACTGCTTGAGCTCAGGAGTTTGAGACCGGCCTGGCAACACTGCAAAACGTTATCTCTAAAAAAACATATAAAAATTAGCTGGGCATGGTGGTGCACGCCTGTAGTCCCAGCTACTTGGGAGGCAGAGGCAGGAGGATCACTTGAGCCAGGAGGTAAGGGCTGCAGTGAGCTATGATCGTGCCACTGCACTCCAGCCTGGGTGACAGAGCCAGATCCTATCTTAAAAAAAAAAAAAAAATTTCGTTTGTGTTTTCCCAATGTACTACTTACATAATGTTATAAAATTACACATTGTTTGGTAATATCAGAAGTGGCATATTAATGTTGTGAAACTACAGATGGTTTTTTTGTTATTTTTCCAGTTTTATTTAATGTTAAATTGAATAATAAAATAATCAAAAACAAATAAATAATATGCTAGCAATAGGGGAAAGGCATATTTAAAAACAATTTGCCTTGTTTTGACAAGAGCTTTTATCAATCTACTTCTTCTAATGGTTTGGTAATAACTGTACAGCAGAAATCTCAGCTTTCTTGCAACTTAATTGACTTCAATCTTTCTCAAATAAATCTTGTAATAGGAGTTTACTGAAGAACTAAAACGCATTGTCCAAAGACAAACTCCATGGTCCTTCCCAGGTCTCTGGCCACTTCTGGCCACGGGAACGTAGAGTGGCTCCTGCATCTCCCGCACTCACCTCGGAGTAGGTTCTGTGGGAGACACCGCCCGATGCATCGTCATGGGCCTTGTGAAATACACCAGGTAACCTAAAGAAGAAGACATCACATGAGCCGTCAGTGTTAACAAGCTAGACGTGAGAAATCCTGAGGCAGGACTGGCCAGTCTTTCTTCTATCTCTGTATACCTGAGGGTAAGACACATTTTCATAAGCTGCAAGACCCATGAGTGTGGTGACCCTTACCAAGAACAAAGGTCAGCACTCGAGTCCAGGAGAGAGGATGTAGGTGGACGGGGCAGAGTCATCAGCGGGACTCTAAGGCTCCCTACCAGGGGACTGTCCCCTGCTAAGAATCAGGGCTCTGAGTAAAGACTCAAACCCAAGCTCATCAGAATGAAGAAAGTTAAGACCACCATTCTGGTGCACACTCTTAGGATAAGTCCAGAGACACCGACTGGGCCTCAGACCCTGCCACGCTACTATGAAAGTCTCGTTGGAGTTCTCTGGGACTAAAAGCGAACATTTTTTGCTCAAGATGTTTATACAGAATCTATGGCATTCTTAGCTGCTCCCTCTCAAAATCCAGAATCAGAGAACCAAAGAGACCCACCTGCTCCACAGAACCTGGCCCCAGAAGTCCTAGGAAACGGAATGTTGGCATCCTGGTACGACCCGTAGGCTGTGGTCACACGAGCAAAAGTCGGTAACGGGGGTGTGACGGAGTTGGGGAGTGCAAACGGATTGCTGGAAGCGCTGTCTTCCTGGTTCTGAAATTTAAAATTCCATAAGCTAAAACCACAACCTATCTTGAAGTTGAATTACAAAATAAGCACCCAGCAGGAAAAAAAAAAAAAAAAGCCCATGATTTTAGGGAGAAAGAAATGAAACAAAACCCCAAAGCATAAGTTGGTACAACAGTTTCATGCTTCCCACCACAAAGGACTCGAGGCAGGAGACGAGCTGGCGCAGGCAGGGCTCCAGGCAGCTCTGGCCGCGCTTCACTTTCTGCAGGGCCGTGTCCTTCAGGATCTAGAAAAGGCCCAAAACACAGTCAAGAAGAGGAACACATTTCTCTGGCAGGCTATTCTGTTTTTTTTTTTTTTTTTATGAGATGGAGTCTGTCTTTGTTGCCCAGGCTGGAGTGCAGTGGTGCGATCTCGGTTCATTGCAACCTCTGCCTCCCGTGTTCAAGTGATTCGCCTACCGAGTAGCTGGGAATACAGGCATGCGCCACCATGCCTGGCTACTTTTTGTATTTTTAGTAGAGATGGGGTTTCACCATGTTGCCCAGGCTGGTCTTGAACTCCTGACCTCAGGTGATCCATGCACCTCGGCCACCCAAAGTGCTGAGATTACAGGAGTGAGCCACTGCACTGGGAAAAGGTCTGATTTTTCACAAAAAAAATTTGCAATCTAATCGTATCACTTTATGCTAATAGAAAAATCTATCTTTTTTGTATGTCCAAACTAGGCAACAACATATTCAGATTCCAAGTTTAACATGTCAAATACCACAAGATCTGAGTTACTGGCATTTCAGAGATCCTTAAGCCACTTGAAAACGTCCTAGTTCCACGTGATACCCCAACAAAGCGTAACAATCAAGTGTCCACGACCCAAACCGGGCAAAAAATGAGCAACATTCAGGTTGGCCTGAGTTTGCCAAAAAAACTCCAGTCCCTTTACTTGTGACACTGCTCAAACTGAACAAGGGGTATGAAGAGGCTCATGGGGCTTTGTCATGGAGATTCCACCTGATTTGCTCTGGATGAACTGACACATCAAGTCTCTGAATCTGCAGAATTAAACACTGATGTCAGGCTGTGGCACCTCCATCTGGACACCCACTGTGCAGCTAGCCAGCCTACCTCTAGGATAACACCAGCTCCTTCTATGGGATAAAATTTTTTTTATGACCTTACACATGTTTTTTTCTAATTGTAAAATATCTTTTAGCTTCAGAATACATCTTGCTTGTTGTTTCCACATAAATGAAATTGGACTGCAGTGCTCCTAATCTGGGCTCCTAAATGAAATTAGATTGCAAATCTCAAAACCTGAGATGAATGCATAACGTTAATGAGATCTGTGGACAGATTATATGCAATTCACATATTTATAGGCAGTATTTCTCAAACCATATGCAATCATTGTGTAGATTTTTCTGAGGAAGGCCATGACCCAAAAAAGGTTAAGAACCACCGCTCTTATGTTTCCTACACAAAGTAAATGGCAAGTGCAGACGTTACGTTGCTAACACTAGTGTGTGTATGAAACAGATGACTTCTGAATCTCATCTACTAGAGTTTTCAGTCTTCTTTCCTACTCAGTCTAGACAATGATGCAGAACAGCAGGAGAATTTGGGAACCCAGACCCCTACCTTTAGCAGCTTAGCTTTCATGGTGGACGTGATGGTTGTGGGGTTAATAAACTGGAAGGAAGGGGCGGCGTTGTTTGGATACTGAGCAGGGAACTTCACCAGCATCTTGACGCGATGGTTGCTGCAGTGCACGGACACTGTGCAGCTCCTGTCTGCCGCATCCATCTGCAAGAGACAAATCCACAATGGCTTTGCAAACAAACCACAAAGCGTCTTTCGATGCACGTGCATTTAACTGAACGCTCCATGTTCCTAGTAATTGGGTGAAGGGAAAGACTCTACAAAGACAAATTTGTGTGGAAGACAATTCATTTTCAAAAAGATTCTTAAATTTTCATATCAGATTATTAAATTTTCATACCAATGGAATAAGCTGAAAGGTTTTTTTTTTTCTTTGACACAGGGTCTCACTCTGTCGCCCAGGCTGGAGTGCAGTGTGGCACAATCTCAGCTCACTGAAACCTCCACCTTCTGGGTTCAAGTGATTCTCCCACCTCCACCTCCCAAATACTGCGAATACAGGCAGGTGCCACCATGCCCAGGGAATCTTTGTTTTTGTTTTTTTGGTTTTTTTGTTTTGTTTTGGTAGAGATGGAGTTTCGCCATGTTGGCCAGGCCGGTCTCAAACTCCTGACCTCAAGTGATCCGCCCACCTTGGCCTCCTAAAGTGCTGGGATTCCAGGCGTGAGCCACTGTGAAGTTCAAAGTATTCTGACTTTAACGAAGCTTCCTCCCCAAGTTGTGGGATAGACTAAAACTTGTTATATTTACTTTGAGATGGGAAAATAAAGCAGGAAGAAGTTAAACACCAGACTCAACTTAAAAAGTGCTCCTGGGAAAATCCATAGGGGAAGAAAGTAGATTTGGGATTGCCGGGGGCTGGGGGAAAGGGAAATAGGGAAGAACTGCTCATGAGTATGCGGTTTCTTCTGGGAATGATGAAAATGTTCTGGAATCAGACAATGGTAATGGCTGCACAACTTTGTGAACATACCTACAACCGCCAGATTATTCACTTTAAAAAGGGGAATTCTGGCTGGGCGTGGTGGCTGACACCCGTAATCCCAGCACTTTGGGAGGCCAGGGCGGGCAGATCATCTGAGATCAGGAGTTCAAGACCAACCTGGCCGACATGGCAAAAACCCCATCTCTACTAAAAATACAAAAAACAATTAGCTGAGTGTGGTGGTGTATGCCCATAATCCCAGCTATTTGGGAGGCTGAGGCAGGAGAATCACTTGAACCCGGGAGGCAGAGGTTGCAGTGAGTCATGATAGTGCCGTTGCACTCCAGCCTGGGTGGACAGAGCAAGACTCCATCTCAAAAAAAAACCAAAAAGATTAATTTTATAGTATGTGAATTATATCTCAATAATTTTTTTAAAGTACTCTCAAAGAAAGGAATCAAGATCTTCAACTAGATCACTAGGAATCCACACTGTCCTCAAATGCGACAAAGGGAGTATAAACTGACTTGATATAGATCACTAATTAAGCAAAGAATCTTTTATATCTTTCGATTTCTTGTGCTGCCAACTAGAGACAGCAGCTGGAGTAAAGTGACGAGAACCACATGTGGGAAATCTGGAGACTTGGATTCACATGTTATTTCTTCCACCAAATACCTGCTGATCTTGGACATTTCTTCTCTTGATGTCTCTGTTTCCTCAGCTATAAAGTGAGGCTAAAACCACTTAGACTTTTTTTTTGTTTTTGTTTTGTTTTTTGAGACAGAGTCTTGCTCTGTTGCCAGGCTGGAGTGCAGTGGTGCAATCTTGGCTCACTGCAAGCTCTGTTTCCCGGGTTCAAGCGATTCTACTGCCTCAGCCTTGTGAATAGCTGGGATTACAGGCGCACACCACCACGCCCAGCTAATTTTTGTATTTTTGGTAGAGACGGGGTTTCACCATGTTGGTCAAGATGGTGTCGATCTCTTGACCTCGTGATCCGCCTACCTCAGCCTCCCAAAGTGCTTACAGGCGTGAGCCACCACACCCAGCCAGCAGACTTGTTTTAAAGGCCACATGAGATAGTTATGTAACAGCACATATTTGGGTAAAGGAAAAACTAATCAAGCTTTAAAACTCCTTTCTGGAGAGATACTCAATTTTCTAAAGCAAAGACTTTCAATACTTGCCCCCACAAAAAGAGTAAATGTTCCACAGGCTAAGTGAACAAAGAAATTTTGGTCGCCTTCTTACTATGAATCGAAATCACCAGGAAATGGCCAGCCTGAGGGAAGATGGCACAGCACAGCACAGCACAGCACAGAGAGTGCCCTGGAGGGGCTGGAGGTTTGGCTTCCCAAGGCAACTCTGCCTCTAACTTCAGCAGCAACTCCTGCCAAATTACTAAGCCTTCTGGGCCTAAGTATCTTCCTCTATAGTAAAATGAGATGCTGGAGCATCTAAGGAGGAGCTAAGGCACACAAGCGTCAGGTTCTCCTTTGGCTCATCTTAGGAGAAAAGAATAGGGTTAGAAACAAAGTCTGCATCCATTTATTTATTTATTTATTTATTTAGAGACAGAGTCTTGCTCTGTCACCCAGGCTGGAGGGCAGTGGTACGATCTTGGCTCACTGCAATCTCTGCTTCTCAAGTTCAAGTGATTCCTGTGCCTCAGCCTCTCGAGTAGTTGGAACTACAGGTGCCCGCCACCATATCTGGCTAATTTTTTTTTTTTTTTTTTGTATTTTTAGTAGAGACGGGGTTTCACCATGTTGGCGAGGCTGGTCTCGAACTCCTGGCTTCCTGGTTTCAAGTGATCTGCCCATCTCAG
>NW_012101698.1:6500227-6501092 GCF_000951045.1 Mandrillus leucophaeus
AAAAAAAAAAAAAAAAAAAAATCATAACCTCAAGGCATTTTAGTGCAAATTGTACCTTTCGGAGAAAACAGATTGAAAATGCAATAAAGTAATGAGATTTGACCAAATTGCTCAAGAGTGACTTCATACTAAGCAGTGTTGAAATTTTTATCCAGTATTTTCTATTCATTCTGTGCAAAGCAGTGTGCCAAGTGCTGTGGGAGATCCAATACAAGTGAGACACCTTCCCACTGTCAAGAAATTTAGCCATCAAATGAGGAGAGGACAGAGCCCTGTGATAAGGCAGAGAAGAGCAAGAGCCAACAAAGCAGCTCATACCGGGTACTACTATGGTTCATGTAAGAAACAGACATCATTTATCGGGAAAAAGTTACAAACAGCTTCATAGAAGCGGTGTTGTTGATGGATGCAGAAGCCTCTAAGCATTTGCAGAGTACAAGGTAGGCTTCTTAGTCCATTAAGAAGAGAAAGAAATGAAGCCCACAGGGCACATGATCAGGGAGCTACCCATACTATCTTATGCTAGAATAAGGGAGGGAAAGACATTTAGAGGCTCTCTGGCCTTAAAGTGCTGAATACTGAAGTTGGTTCTTAAAGACCTCAAAGCCTTGATGTGGTACACACCAGCCACTCAGCCAACCAGTAAGTACGTATTAAATGTTTATCCTGCCGGGCACGGTGGCTCACATCGGTGATCCTAGCACTCTGGGAGGCTGAGGCAGGTGGATCACTTGAGGTCAGGAGTTCGAGACCAGCCTGGCCAACTTGGTGAAACCCTGTCTCTACTAAAAATACAAAAATTAACCAAGTGTGGTGGTGGGCGCCTGTAATCCCAGCTTCTCGGGAGGCTGAGGCACAAGAATTG
>NW_012101698.1:6505942-6507033 GCF_000951045.1 Mandrillus leucophaeus
TATTTTTAGTAGAGACGGGGTTTCACCATGTTGGCGAGGCTGGTCTCGAACTCCTGGCTTCCTGGTTTCAAGTGATCTGCCCATCTCAGCCTCCCAAAGTGCTGGGATTACAGGTGTAAGCCACTGCGCCTGGCCAGAAAACCCAGGAAATAAAAAAGCAAGCAGAGAGAGTTCTGTTAAAGCTGCGAAGTTATTTGCTAACCAAAATCGTGGCTGAAATGGTTCCCTCTCCCACAAACTGCCATCAGCAAACATGAGATACAGCTGATTAAACTAAGTACCTCCACATTGACATTCCGGATTTGTACATTGATCAGGGAGAATTCCTGCTGCAAGGTCTGAGGCAGCCCCAGTTGATCTGATTTCCTCTCTTCCAGGAGATTTCTAGGGGGATCTTCCTTTAGGGCTAGCGGGAGAGAGAAGTTCAATGTTGGAAAGCATTTTTGAAAATGAATCAGAGAATAGGTCTGGGGTATCTGCCACAACTCTACAATGCGTAGAGTGGCACCTCACCTGAGACATCAGTTTGACAAATTACCTTCTTCCTCCCCATGGCTTGCATTGTGCTGGTGATCTGTATCTTCAGTGTGCAGGGTCTTCTCGGGTTCCGGCAGAAGGGAAATACTCTCAATGAACTCATCGACACCATCTAATATGTCATTTGCACAAAGCTGCAACAAAGGGTAGAAGATGTAGTTCTAGAGAAGTCAGTGGAAATGATCGTCATGTCTGATTAAAGAGTTCTGACTTAAAAATGGGAATGGCAAAGGATGGAGATGTGTCAGCCAAGAGCTGACATAATCAAAATAGATTTTACCCATTGCCAACTCTCCCTGGTTAAAGACTGGGGATAATAGACTCTATTATTCAGCCCTGGAAATTTTTTATCATGTTTGGAGTTTATGCAAGCCTCAGAAAAAAAATTAATTTAAACTCCAATCCTTGATGGAGTTATTCAGCTAATCCAGGAGCAAAAATACCATAATACCAAAAATACCGGCCAGGTGTGGTGGCTCATACCTGTAATCCCAGTACTTTGGGAGGCCGAGGTGGGCGGATCACCTGAGGTTAGGAGTTTGAGACCAGCCTGA
>NW_012101698.1:6508058-6520592 GCF_000951045.1 Mandrillus leucophaeus
GAAACCCTGTCTCTACTAAAAATACAAAAATTAACCAAGTGTGGTGGTGGGCGCCTGTAATCCCAGCTTCTCGGGAGGCTGAGGCACAAGAATTGCTTGAACTCAGGAGGCAGGGGTTGTAGTGAGCCAAGATCATGCCACTGCACTCCAGCCTGGGAGATTGAGTGAGACTCAGTCTCAAAAACAAAACAAAAAAAAGTTTATCTTGTAACCTCTAATTTCCACAAATCCTGAATCTTATATTTTTGGTGGATCCAGGTACATTTCTCCACAATAGCACTGAATACATACCCTCTGCATCTGGGAATCTACCCGCCACATTCTCAAGGTCTGATCCCGGGACCACGTCACCAGTTGATAGTCCTTGGACCCTAGAAATCACCAAATAAGAATCCTGGAAATTCTTCTGGATTCAACATCCATTTTGCTATAGGTTGAAATGGAGTGAGATTCATCCATCCGTTCAACAAATATCTACTGAACATCTCTGAAATGCCAGGCACTATTCTAGGTACCGGGACTAGATCATGAATAATATAATTTCTATCTTTATAGATAGTGCATTCCAGTGGTAGAAAGAGACAAATAAATATCTGATAAAACATCTGGTATAAAAAATAACACAGGATAAGAGGACAGAGACTGACGGTGGAACCATTTTTAGATAGAACTCCCCAAGGAAATGACATTTGAGCAGAAACTTAAATGAAGTGAAATACTAACTGGCAAATTAGCAGGTAAAGAGCGATGCTAGGATTTAATGTGACACTAACCTTTCACCTCTGCAAATGTTCCTCCTTTTACATGCTCTCAAGGAGCTGGAGATGAACATATTTTTGCAAAATGGGTTGTTTCAAATGCATCACAGCATCTTACCATTCAAAAGAATTTTTTGGTAAAGTGATGCATCTCTTTGTAAAATGAATAATCAATCCTTAATGTTCTTACTTGACTGAATCATATTTTCATCTTAAGTCTGGTCAAAGGGATTATCCTGAAAAGGTACAGGGTGCTTTATGAAATAACTTCTTGGAAGATCAGGACATTTGCAGATAATTTTGCAGTACCTAGAATCTCCTTCACAGCCACCTTCAGAGAGCAAAGAATTTAGAAATAATTTCATCCAATTTCTTAACTTAATGGATGGGGAAACTGAGGCGAGAGAATATGATCTGTCCAAGGTCACAGGGTGAGTTGGTTCCTTCTCTGCGTCACCACCTTCAACCAAAATTTCACTCCTCAATATTTCATATAAAACTAGGCATGGTGAGCCAGAGAGCAACTATTCTGAACCACGGCTTGTTACAAGTGCCACCATCTTGCCTCATGTCCACATCAACAATCTTCTGACCCTACATCTGGCCTCTCTTCATGCCCCTGACTTTGAGGAAAAGGTGCCTAATTCCTTTCTAAAGGTTACAAATTAACTCAACCCCTCGACCTGTGCCTCCCCAGCTGGTCCCAAGGGGCCCTTTGCTTCCCCGACTCCCTTGTATCTTCTCCCTGCCTTCCAACAGAGAGGACAGCAGCCTCTCCCAATTGGCTAATTCTACGCCTTGGCTTTGAGAGTAACTTCATTCCCTAAATCGGTTCCTGCTGCCCCTGTTTGTGCCACAATATGATCTGGCTTCTCTCCTCAATTTGCTTTTGGAACGCCTTTTTTTTTTTTTTTATTTAATTTTTTGTATTTTGAGATAGGGTCTCACTCTGTCACCCAGGCTGGAGTGCAGTGATGCAATCTCGGCCCACTGCAACAACCTCTGCCTCCTGGTTCAGGCAATTCTCCTGCCTCAGCCTCCCGAGTGGCTGAGATTATAGGCACGCGCTACCACACCTGGCTAATTTTTTTTTTTTTTTAATATATTTTGGTAGGGATGGGATTTCACCATGTTGGCCAGGCTGGTCTCGAACTCCTGGCCTCAAGTGATCAACCTGCCTTGGCCTCCCAAAGTCCTGAGATTATAGGCGTGAGCCACTGCACCTGGCCTGGAACTCCTTTCTTAATGATTATATGGCTTCCGATTTGGTCAGTTAAATGCTTTTCTCTTATTCTACATTTTGATCTGTCAGTAACACCTGAAACCAAGGACTACTGCTTCCCTCAGGAGGCATCCTTGTCCCCTGGCCACAACATCCTGACTCACTTCCTACCTCTTTGAGAAATCCTTCCCCACAGTAAAATCAAAGCATGAAGTGGTCCAATAAAACTTGATGACTACTACCAGCCTGGGCAACATGGTGAAACCCATCTCTAAAAAATACAAAAAATTAGGTGGCGTGGTGGCACACTCCTGTAGTGCCAGCTACTCAGGTGGCTGAAGTGGAAGTACTGCTTGAGCCCAGGAGGTCGAGGCTGCAGTGAGCCATGTTTGTGCCACTGCACTCTAGCCTGGTGACACAGTGGGACCCTACCTCAAAAAAAAAAAAAAAATTGATGACGAAGACATGGCAGTAAAAGTAAACTGGAACAACCTTCGGTTGAGAAAGAAGTAAAATACAGATGGTTCCCAACTTACAATGGTTCAACTTAACAATTTTTTGACTTTATGATGGCGTGAAACTGTCACAATTTTAACATAATGCAAAGTATTCAATAAAGTGTATGAGATATTCAACACTTTTTTTTTTTTTTTTTTTTTTTTTTGAGATGGAGTCTCGCTCTGTCACCCAGGCTGGAGTGCAGTGGCCAGATCTCAGCTCACTGCCTCCCGGGTTTACGCCATTCTCCTGCCTCAGCCTCCCAAGTAGCTGGGACTACAGGCGCCTGCCAACTTGCCCGGCTAGTTTTTTGTATTTTTTAGTAGAGACGGGGTTTCACCGTGTTAGCCAGGATGGTCTCGATCTCCTGACCTCGTGATCCACCCGTCTCGGCCTCCCAAAGTGCTGGGATTACAGGCTTGAGCCACCGCGCCCGGCCAACACTTTAAAATAGGCTTTGTATTAGAGGATTTAGCCCAAACGTAGGACGATAGAAGTGTTCTGAGCATGTTTAAGGTAGGCTACTTAAGCTATGATGTTCAGTGGGTTAGGTGGGTAAAATATGTTTGTTTTTTTTGTTTTGTTTTTGTTTTTTCCTTTTGAGACAGTCTCGCTCTGTCTCCAGGCTGGAGTGCAGTGGCACAATCTCAGCTCACTGAAACCTCCGCCTCCCGGGTTCAGGAGATTCTCCTGCCTCAGCCTCCCGAGTAGCTGGTACTACAGGCACGCACTACCACACCTGGCTCATTTTTGTATTTTTAGTAGAGATGGGGTTTTGCCATGTTGGCCAAGCTGGTCTTGAACTCCTGGCCTCACGTGATCCACCCACCTCAGCCTCCCAAAGTACTGAGATTACAGGTGTAAGCCACGGTGCCCGGCCTAAAATAAATTTTCTACTTATGATATTTTCAACTTACAATGGGTTTATCGGGACATAACCCTATCATAAGGAACATTTGAATAAACACACATGCATAATAATTCAGTCTGTAAAAGGTTCAGAAACAGGCAAACCTAAACTACCTAGGGATTCATAAACAGGCAGTGAAACAACACAGGAAAAATCCAGTAATGGTTATCATAAGCATTAGGGGAGTAGTGCTCTCAGGGAAGGAGGGGGTTATGATCAGGAAGCTTTGGGGCTCCTGGCATCATTTTCTTTCTTGACCTGCATGGTAATTACATAGATTTTCACTTTATAATTATTTGTTGCACTATACGTGTTCCATGTAATTTTCAAATACATGATATATTTCACAGGAAAAAAAAAATTTTTTTAATTTAAACTTTTATTTTAGATTCAGGGGTTCATGTGCAGGTTTGTTACACACGTGACTCGTGTCACAGGGGTTTGCTGTACAGATTATTTCAGCACCCAGGTACTAAGCCTAGTACCCAACAGTTATTTTTTTCTGATCCTCTCCCCACTCCACCCTCTGTCCTCAAGTAGGCCCCAGTGTGTATTATTCCCCTCTTTCACAGTTAAAACAAAAAAAAAAAGTTAAATAGTAACTTGTACTCAAAATTGCTACTGGCCAGGCAGTTCCAATTTACATAACTCACCCCACCAGCTTAAAGACAACATGAGTAACTAAAAATGGGTTCCTAAAAACTTTATTTCCATCCAAAACTACTGGTCAACCCCTCCCGCTAGACTGAGGAAATCACATCATCTGTTTTGTTTTCTTGTTGTTTTTTTTTTTTTGAGACGGAGTCTTGCTCTGTTTCCCAGGCTGGAGTGCAATGGTGCGATCTCAGCTCAATGCAACCTCTGCCTGAGGGTTCAAGTCATTCTCCTGCCTCAGCCTCCCAGGTAGCTGGGACTATAGGCATGTGCCACTAGGCCTGGCTAATTTTTTTTGTATTTTTAGTAGAGATGGGGTTTCACCATGCTGGCCAGGTTGGTCTCGAACTCCTGACCTCAAGTTATCCACCCGCCTTGGCCTCCCAAAGTGCTAGGATTATAGACGTGAGCCACCACGCCTGGCCACATCATCTGTTTTCTACGGCAAAATGCAAGAGATTAAGTTCAAAGCCAAAACCCATGCATGCAATTGGTGGGATAAACATCAGGCAGCCTCATGTTTCTAGAAGCAAGAGAGATTCTGGAAACATGCATAGGAAAGTTAACAGGATGATCAAAAGACTATCTTTTTTTTTTTTTTTTTGAGACAGATTCTCACTCTGTCGCCCAGGCTGGAGTGCAGTGGCGCATCTCGGCTCACTGCAAGTTCCGCCTCCCGGGTTCACACCATTTTCCCGCCTCAGCCTCCCAAGTAGCTGGGACTACAGGCGCCCACCATTACGCCCGGCTAATTTTTTGTATTTTTAGTAGAGACAGGGTTTCATCGTGTTAGCCAGGATGGTCGCGATCTCCTGACCTCATGATCCGCCCGTCTCGGCCTCCCAAAGTGCTGGGATTACAGGTGTGAGCCACCGCGCCCGGCCAAAAGAGTCTCTTTAATAAATATTCTGGAAGAAGTTTATGAGAGTCACAAACAAGCTGGGACAGAAGATGACTGCTCTAATCCCAAGTCCACTAGAGACCTTTCTGGGGACCCTGGACAAGTCACATCACTCCACCTGCCTGGCTTCCCATGTGCAACATGAAAACACCAACAAATAAACTTGTATTCTGTCAAACACTTAGAGATCATGGCAAAACGATCGCAAGAAAAGATAGGCTGTATCTAAACTTGCATGGTGAGCTGATGGAGAAACTGAGGCTGCAGCTTCTTGACTCCCATTACACTGGGGCCCTGCATGAGCGAGGGCTGGATGATGAAGCTGCAATAACAAACCACCCCAGCACCTCGGTGGCTTACATTTCCTGCTTGCTCTGCATCTCCGCCTCATCCTCGTGCCAGGATGTGCTGGAAGCAGCTCTATCTTGAGCTTTGCCAACTGATGTGGCAGAGGCAAACAGGGCGTTTAACTGCACATCAGCCCCTAACCTTTCAACCCAGGAGGGACCACATCATGTGTCATGATCAAAGCAAGTCTATCAGCCAAATCTATCTTCAAAGGGCTGGGAGGTAAAATAGCACTACGTGCTTATGAAGACAACTGAGGGTATGTAGTAGGCAGTCCTAACGACCACCTTGGGTCTCCCTCATCAACAGAGTGGCAAGGGGTAAATGTCCTGGACTTCTGAGCCCAGAGTCTTTCAGTCCCAGAAATGATCCAACAGCAAATCTCTATCTTCCTTCTCTTACTGGAGCAGATCTCTTCCAAGCAAGAGAGACTACGCTGAAAATTAAGAGAAGAGGACAGAATTTGGAAGAGGAACAGCAGCCTTATATAGTCCCTTTACCCACCTATGATGAAAGATGGCAACAGTCCTGGCTCTCTGGTTCCTAAAGCCTAGCTCTCTCTATGTCTTCCTTACTGGACTCCACGGCAGCACTGACTAGCACTGCTGTCACCAGAGCTCAGAAGGAAAGTCGGCAGCAGGCCTCTGCCACTCACCTTCCTTCTGTTTCCTCCACTGGAACTCCAGCACCACATCATCATGCCCCACGAAGGTGTGGACTGGGGTGTTCAAGTCAAAGACATTCCACAGGAGAAGGCTGTTTTCCCTCCGCAGCTGGGGAACCATCACGGTCACCAATCCATTGCTGAAAGGCTAAGGCAGAGAAGGCAAAAGCAGATGATCAGATTATTTCAGGGAGGATCGGCTGAGTCTTGAGTTTCCAAACCTGGAATTCTTCCTAAGTAAAATAATTAGATAATGGAAGGCCCCAACTCATCTGGAGAAATTTTCCCCAAACACCATAAGCCGAACATCGTTACTTTTCTCTTTGCTTACGGAAGGCACCACAGCAAGTAAAAACTCAGGCTGAGGCAAGCACTTGAAGAACTTTGAAAATTCTAAAATAAGCAAATGGTTCTGATTGCTATGCACTGAAACACACTGTTTCACATCCTAGCTACTCTCCATGAGTAGCTCAAGAGTTACTAAGTGCTTTCCCAGAATGAGCATGCAGGGCTGACGGGGAAAATCCCTGGAGCAGCAAACCTAATTCTTGCCACGTGGAAACGCACCAGAAACACGCCATCCATGTGAAGCATCACCTTCCCGCCTCCCCAGCACCGCAACTGCTCAGAGGAAAACTTGCTCACTTCAGGACTGACATGTTTTACTTGGCAAAACCCAATCTGCTAGGTAGCTAAGGGGTCCATTTAGTTGAATTAGACTGTTATTTAAGGAATAAATAGTCACCTAAGAGCACATTTATCTTCATCACCCTTCCTGGTAGCACTCTTGGACTTTTCTGTTTATTTTTTAAAGCAAACATATTAATCCAGAAAAGTATTTCAATTCATAAGAAGGGTGTCTGATTTCTTGGCAAGTGATCCCAGGTGCAAAACCAGCTTAATACCCAAGTTATCTTAATACCCAAGTTATCTTTTTTGCTCCCCACGGTGACAGTCGAATATATAAAGGTAGCTTTATTCATCCCTGTGCTAGCTTTCAGATTGACATTAAAGGAAATACATTATCTCTCACCCATGTGGCAATGGAAAATTACTGGAAGGTTGATAGTTGCCTACCCACTCTATTTGTAGCATTTAATGGTTTAAAAAGCACATTCATATAAGTTATTTCAAAAGAAAGTCAGCTTGTGAATCACAGAACTGTATACTTTAAAATGGTGGATTTTATCACAATTTTAAAAAAAGGAGGGCATAGTAAAAGTTAATATTCATATTCTACAGTAGAGGAAATTTCTGCTCAAAAACATCTAATGGCTTCCCCAAGGCCACATCCGTATTAAATGATAGAGCATGACCCCCAGCCCAGGACTTCTGAATTTAAAGCCAGAGTTCACTCCACCACAACTGACAGACCGCAAGCCTCCTGACCCTCTCTCCATCTACCCTGCTGCCAGCCCTATCATTAGTGAGTATCTTTACATGGCCTCGCTTCTCTGTGGAGCTTTGATTAGCAATTCTGATATAGATACTTACCCAACACTCAAAGAATAAAATGTTTTTATTTTATTTACTTATTTATTTTTTTGGAGATGGAGTCTCACTCTGTCACTCAGGCTGGAGTGCAGTGGCGCAATCTCTGCTTACTGCAATCTCTGCCTCCTGGGTTCAAGAGATTCTCCTGCCTCAGCCTCTCAAGTAGCTGGGACTACAGGCGTGCGCCACCACACCTGGCTAATTTTTGTATTTTTAGTAGGGACAGGGTTTCACCACATTGGCCAGGCTGGTCTCGAACTCCTGACCTCAGGTGATCCACCCGACTCGGCCTCCCAAGGTGCTGCGATTACAGGTGTGAGCCACTGCGACCAGCCAAGAATAAAATTTGAAATAGTTAACAACATTTATGCCATCATTACCAAATTTGTCCCACCACTAAACCAAGAGAGAAAGATAAAATCACCTCACAAAGAAAATAAGAGAACATGTCCCTGGGCTCCTTGTTTCTGGAACACCCAAAAAGAAGTTTCCTATCAGGAGGCAGGGTGGCTCACTCACTGTGTATCTGGCCTTCCAGACAGGCACCTGGCAAGGAAGAATATTGAGGTATTTCCGAGGCTGGCGGTAATCCCAGAACTAGAAGAGAGCAAGCAAGATCGTTTGTGAAATAAATGCCATAAAAAATTCTACTGAAATAAGCATAGCCTTTGAACTCATTGCTTCTGGTCCTCTAAAGATACCCTTCAACAGCATATTTTTAGTTCAGCTCCTATAACCATACTACTGTGACAGAGACACAAAGAAACCTCCCTTTCCATTTCTAAAACATTACAGGAGAATTTCTGGACTTTATGAGGACCACTAATCAGGGCAGGTCACTATCAACAGGCTTGATTGTGAAATGACCTTTAGAGCTGAAAATTAAAAGAGACGTGTTTGATCCTGTATCATGTTTACATCACGCAGGTAATTTCAAAACAATAGCTGAAGTATCCTGACTACTCATTACATTTCAGACATATATTTAGAACTTTTTTCTCCCATTTAATCTTTGTACCAACCACATAATGCATGTTTTTAATCTCTTTTTTAAATGCAGAGGCTATATAAAGACAAGACATAATGTGCAAGGTCACAAAGGAAAAAGGCAGCTGTGTGAGAACCTAGGAGCCAATCCATTCAAGTCCACACCCGCTATCATCCTCCAACGCCTGAGGTGCAGTTCTTCAAACTGTAGAGCACACAAAGTGAGCCACACAAACTACCTTAGAGACACCTATGCGTCTAACGTGAGGGGCACATACACTTAGAACTCCAGCATTTGTCACAAAGGCAGGAAAGCCAAGAGTGAAACTCGGAACTGTTTTAAGGAAATTATTTTCAAAAATAGATGACAGCAATCACTATGGAAATCGCTATAACAATTTCTTTTTTTAATAGAGATGGGATCTTGCCATGTTGCCCAGGCTGGTCTCGAACCCCTGGGCTCAGGCAATCCTCCCACCTTGGCCTCCAAAAGTGCTGGGATCACAGGTGTGAGTCACTACTCCCGGCTACTTTGGCAATTTCCTATAAAGTTAAGAGTACACATACCATATGACCCAGCAATACCACTCCTACATAACTGGCCTAGAAAATTGAAAATGTCTGTTCACACAAAAACCTATACATGAATGTTTATAGTGGCTCTATTCACAATCACCAAAAACCAAAAATAGTCCAAATGTCCTTAAATGGGTCAACAGAAAATTAATGGTGGCATATCCATAAGTGGAATACTACTGAGTACTAAAAAGTCTATGCATTATTACTTTTTAAAACAACTTGGATGACTCTTAAAGGCATTATGTTGAATGAAAAAAAGACAACCTTAAAAGGTTATATACTAGTCCGGGTGCAGTGGCTCATGCCTGTAATCCCAGCACTTTGGGAGGCCAAGGCAGGCAGATCACTTGAGGTCAGGAGTTCAAGACCAGCCTGGCTCACATGGTGAAACCCCATATCTACCAAAAGTACAAAAATTAGCTGGGCATGGTGGCACACACCTGTAGTCCCAGCTACTCAGGAGGCTGAGGCACAACAATTGCTTGAACCCGGGAGGCAGAGGTTGTAGTGAGCCAAGACAGCACCACTGCATCCCAGTCTGGGCAACAGAACAAGACTCCATCTTCAAAAAAAAAAAAAAAAAGCCCTTCTCAAAAAGAACAAATTATAGTGATGGGGAACAGACAAGTGGTTGCCAGAGGTTAGGGGCAGGAGAGGGTATGAGTGCAAAGGAATAACACGAGGTGGCTCTTCAGTGTCATGGAACTGTTCCATACCCTGACTGTGTGGGGGGCAGTTACATGCAACTCTGCATATGTGTATTTCATAGGTTTCCAAGGCTGGTGCAGTGGCTCATGCCTGTAATCTCAGTGCTTTGGGAGGCTAAGGTAGGAGGATCACTTGACGCCAGGAGTTCAAGACCAGCCTGGGCAACAAAGCAAGACCCCGTCTCCTCACCTAGCTAATTGGGAGGCTGAAGTGGGAGGACTGACTGAGCCAAGGAGTTCAAGGTTACAGTGAGCTATGATCATACCACTGCATGCCAGCGTGGGCAACAGAGCAGGACCCTGTCTCAAAAAAAATGTTTTAAATAAAAAAGTAAAAAGTATATCAGACTATACGGAAAACAGTGAAGAAGTCTAATAAATATATACTTTTTTTTTTTTTTTTGAGAGGGAGTTTCCCTCTTGTTGCCCAGGCTGGAGTGCAATGGCGCAATCTCAGCTCACTACAACCTCCGCCTCCCGATTTCAAGCGATTCTCCTGCCTCAGCCTCCCAAGTAGCTGGGATTACTGACACGCACCACCACACCTGGCTAATTTTTTGTTATTTTTAGTACAGATGGGGTTTTACCATGGCCAGGCTGGTCTTGAACTCCTGACCTCAGGTGATTTGCCTGCCTCGGTCTCCCAGAGTGCTGGTATTACAGGTGTGAGCCACCACGCCCAGCTGATGTATAATTATTGTTCCAGAGGAAAGGAAAGAGAAGGAATAGAACAGAAGTAATATTTGAAGAGTGGCTGGGCACGGTGGCTCAAGCCTGTAATCCCAGCACTTTGGGAGGCCGAGACAGGCGGATCACGAGGTCAGGAGATCGAGACCATCCTGGCCTACACAGTGAAACCCTGTCTCTACTAAAAAATACAAAAAACTAGCCGGGCGAGGTAGCGGGCACCTGTAGTCTCAGCTACTCGGGAGGCTGAGGCAGGAGAATGGTGTGAACCCAGGAGGCGGAGCTTGCAGTGAGCTGAGATCCGGTCACTGCACTCCAACCAGGGCGACAGAGCGAGACTCCGTCTCAAAAAAATAAATAAATAAAATTGAAGAGTGAATAATGGTTGAAAATCTCCCCAAAGTGAGGATGGCCAACAAGCCACAGATGTGAGAAGTACTTTCCTCCTCCTTACAAAAGAAACCAATTTTGATAACGGCCTTTAATAATCATAACCTTTGCTGTAGAAGGATATGACCCACACAAGTACTGTCACGCTGGCCTTCTCTGTTTCAAAACTTTTAGAGACTTAATAAAGTATAGGGATATATATTCAGACCCACAAATCTCTTACTACACTTTAAAATATTCAAAATGGTTTAAAGCTGGTTTTACATGGTTTCAGAGCAAAGGAAGAGGCTTTCCAAAGGTTTTGCTTGGTTTGGTTAATAATTTTGTGAATAAGCCTGAATGGAAATGGAAATGACTTGTCTGGAGTTTCATAACCTTCTGAAAAATCTAAATAGAGTTCGAAGTGGGTGACCTTTTCTCCTCTCAAAAGAAAATCACGATATCCCAAAGAAATATACAAATGAGTCAACCTGGAATGTAAGGGAGCGTTCTATGTGCCAACAATGAGGTGTTAATAAATCTTAGAAGCTGTTCCTCTACTTAATGCACAATATGAATGAATGAGTATTACAGAGCACAGCACACAGGAACAGGCAAACACCCAGCTGTAAACTCTTGCTTAGTTCCCCAGCCTGCCTGAGGGCTGGATGAGGTTCCTCCATTGAGTGCATGGGAAGAGGTGAACGCAATCATTTCTGAGCAGACGTGTGAGTGTAATTTTGCCTATTTCCAAAAAAAAAAAAAAGTAATGATTTAGATTGAAAAGTTTAGATGGCATAACTGCTAAATTTAATAGCATCCCTGTTTTGATTCAAGACTAATAATCAAATAGCTAAACATAAAATGAGAAAACTCAAGAATTTCTAGGAAGAAGCCAGGCACGGTGGCTCACACCTACAATCCCAGCACTTTCGGAGGCTGAGGCGGGCAGATCACCTGAGGTCAGGAGTTAAAAGACCAGCCTGGCCAACACGATAAAACCCAGTCTCTACTAAAAATACACAAATTAGCCGGGCAAGGTGGCACGCGCCTGGAGTCCCAGCTACTTGCGAGGATGAGGCAGGAGAATCGCTTGAACCCAGGAGGTGGAGGCTGCAGTGAGCTGAGACTGTACCACTGTACTCCAGCCTGGGCAACGGAGTGAGACTCCATCTCAAAAAAAAAAAAAACCAAAAAAAAAGAATTTCCAGGAAGAAAAAAAAACTTCTAATAAACTTCTAATGTTTTAGATTTGCTGCTCTTTAAAAAAAAAAAATCTCAGCTTTCTCATTTTCAGTCCAAGGGACACATTTGGTGGCAGCAAGAGAAACTACTCAATGGCTGTTTTTTTGAAAGATCTTTTCCATGTCACGAGATGTGTATTTAAAGAACCAGATGCTGGACTTGAAGAGGAAAGTATCAAGGATTCCTTTTCTTCCCCCTTTTCTTTATTCTTTCTTTCTTTTTTTTTTTTTTTTGGAGATGGAATCTGGCTCTGTTGCCAGGCTGGAGTGCAGGGGCGCGATCTCGGCTCACTGGAACCTCCACCTCCCAGGTTCAAGCAATTCTCCCGCCTCAGCCTCCCAAGTAGCTGGGACTACAGGCATGTACCACCACGCCCAGCTAATTTTTGTATTTTTAGTCGAGACAGGGTTTCACCATGTTGGTCAGGATGATTCCGATCTCTTGACCTCGTGATCCACCCACCCCGGCCTCCCAAAGTGCTGGGATTACAGGTGTGAGCCACCGTGCCCAG
>NW_012101698.1:6521877-6531526 GCF_000951045.1 Mandrillus leucophaeus
AAAAAACAAATGGCAAACAGTATGTGAAAACATGCTCAACATCACTGATCATCAGAGAAATGCAAATCAAAACTACAATGAGATATCATCTCACACCCATTAAAATGGCTGTTATCCAAAAGACAGGCAATAATGAATGCTGGCAAGGATGTAGAGAAAAGGGAACCCTCATACACTGTTGGCAGGAATGTAAATTAGTACAGCCACCACGGAGCAGAACTATCATATGATCCAGCAACCCCACTGCTAGGTATATACCCCAAAGAAAAGAAACCAGTATAGCGAACAGATATCTGCACTCCCATATTTATTGCAGTATTATTCTCAATAGGCAAGGTATTCCGATCCCTGGTAGGATGAGGATATAGACTTCAGGGTGACCGAAGAATCAGAATAAATGTTGATACAAGATGGGATCACCTCCTCCAGCTGGATCAAAGAAAGTGGTATTGAGGTTACGGTCTGTTAATAGTATGGGGATGCCAGTGGCTAGGACTGGTAGAGAGAGGAGGAGTAGAACTGCTGTAATTTCTGGAAGCAAAGTAAATGTTCACCAACAGACAAATGGAAAACAAAATATGGTGCATATACACAATGGAGTACTATTTATCCATAAAAAAGAATGCAATCCTATCATTCACAACAACATGGAAGGAACTAGAGGAAATTTTGTTAAGTGAAACAAGCCAGGCACAGAAAAATAAACTTTGCATGTTCTCACTCATCTGTGGGAGCCAAAAATTAAAAGAACTGAACTCATGTAGAGAGCAGAATGATGGTTACCAGAGGCTGGGAAGCATAGTAGGGTAGGGCAGGGGGAGCCAGAAGTGGGGATGGTTAATGGGTGGAAAAATATAGTTAGGCAGAATAAATAAGAGCCAGTATTTGACAGCACAACAGGGTGATTACAGTCAACAATAATTTATTGTACATTTAAAAACAAATGAAAGGGTATGATT
This sequence comes from Mandrillus leucophaeus, assembly GCF_000951045.1. NCBI lineage: Eukaryota > Metazoa > Chordata > Mammalia > Primates > Cercopithecidae > Mandrillus > Mandrillus leucophaeus. Next base: position 6,522,837 of record NW_012101698.1, read on the forward strand.
AGAATGTTTGTAACAGAAAAAATTGATAAATGCTTGAGGTGATGGATACCCAGTTTGCCCTAATGTGATTATTATTCATTATACACCTGTATCAAAATATCTCATGTACCCCATAAATATATACACCTACTAGTTACCCATAAATTTCTTTTTAAAAAAATGGAAACAGTAAAACAAAAAACAAAACAAAACAAAACAAGTCTCAAATGCTTGCTGAAGCTGTACCTCAGGGAAAAATTAGCAGTGGGTTAAATTAATAGCTGTGAATGGTAGAATATAAAATAAGAAGCTTGACAACAGGATAAAAACAAAACACAAAAATCAAATAAACAAAAATGGAAAAAAATTCCAGTACCTTGAAACAAACTTTATGAAAGTTTTTTTAAATTAATACATAAACATAGAAAGAAGTTCTGCCAGGAATGCTAGCTCACTCCTGTAACCCCACCACTTTGGGAGGTCGAGGTGGGTAGATCACCTGAGGTCAGGAGTTCGAGACCAACCTGGCCAACATGGTGAAACTCTGTCTCTACTAAAAATACAAAAATTAGCCAAGTGTGGTGGCACACACCTGTTATCCCAGCTACTTGGGAGGTTGAGGCAGGAGAATCATTTGAATCCAGGAGGAGAAGGTTGCAGTGAGCTGAGATTGTGCTACTACACTCCTAGCCTGGATGACAGAGAGACACTCCATCTCAAAAAAAAAAAAAAAAAAAAAAAAGAGCAAGACTCTGTCTCCAAAAATAAAAAAAAAAAAGAAAGGAAAGAAGAAAGTTCAGGTAATGTTCTAATGAAGATGAATCCCTGGAGAAATCAGACTACGTAGTTTAATAATTTGGATTTATAAATAACTATGTGTGTTTTCCTGACTTTATCATAGTATAAATATTAATTTTTAACATACTATTCTAACTTAAATAAGCCTTGGGTTTATTTTCTCATGCAAAGCTTAATTAAATTAAACTTCCTAAATTACATAACTATTTTTATGGATTATAGCAGTTGTCATCGTTTCCATAAAATATTTAAAATTATTAAAATGTAAAAATTACATCAAATCGAATGAATGAAAACAACTGATGCTCTTAAAAAAATGTTTGCTCTCATGCTCTTATGAACTTTTATTTTTTCTTTTTTGAGGGATGGTCTCTCTTTTTCAGGCAGGTTGGAGTGCAGTGGCACAATCTTGGCTCAATACAACCTCAACCTCTTGGGTTTGAACAATTCTTCCACCTCCACCTCCCAAGTAGCTGGGACTACAGGTGCTTGTTACCACGCCTGGCTAATTTTTTGCATTTTTTGCAGAGATGGGGTTTTGCCATGTTGCCCACGCTGGTCCCAAACTCCTATGTTCAAGCAATCTGCCCGCTTCAGCCTCCCAAAGTGATGGGAATTCAGGTACGAGTCACTGCACCCGGCTGCACTTTCTATAATAATAAGGATCACAAGAACTGAGTCTACAGCCTGGTGACATGGGGAGACCCATCTCTAAAAAAAAAACCTCGAAAATTAGCCAGGCATTGTGGCTTGCACCTGCAGTCCCAGCTACTCCGAAGGCTGACATGGGAAGATTGTTTGAGCCCAGGAGGTCAAGCCTGCAGTGAGCTGTGATTGTGCCACCGCATTCCAGCCTGGGTAACAGAGCAAGATCTTGTCTCGAAAAAAAAAAAAAAAAAAAAGAACAACAACTTAGCTATTCCATTACAGTATCAAGGTAAATATGTTTAATATTTCTCTAACAAACTCTTAATATAAACTTTTGTTTCTGTGTTATAATATAAACTTAAATTGTAATTTCAAAATCTTTAGATTAACTTTAAGACCTTGAACTAATATTAATGAATAACCTTTGAATATATTATAAATAATGTCTAGGCATAATTATATATATATATTTATATATATATATATATTTTTTTTTTAAGAGATAGGGTCTCACTCTGTCACCTAAACTGGAGTGCAGTGGTTTGATCACAGCTCATGGCAGCCTCGAACTCCTGGGCTCAAGCAACCTTCCCGCCTTAGCCTACTGAGTAGCTGGGATGACAGGTGCCTGCCACCAGCCTGGCTATTTTTTTATTTTTTAGAAACAGGGTCTCACTATGTTGTCTAGGCTCATTTTAAACTCCAGGCCTGAAGGAATCCTCCCACCTCAGCCTCTCAAGGTGCTAAGATTACAGGCATGAGCCACCACACCTAGCCAAGAATACCTTTTGAAAATTGACTCATGAAACATAATTTTTACACACACACCCTTGCTCCTTGATAATATTTATTTATTTATTTGAGACAGGGTCTCACTCTGTCACCCAGGTTGGAGTGCAGTGGTATGATCACAGCTCACTGCAGCCTCAACCTCCTTGGCTCCAACAATCCTCCTACCTCAGCCTTCTGGGTGGCTGAGACTACTGGTATGCACCATCACCCCAAGCTAATTTGTTTATTTTTTGTGGAGATGGGGTTTCACTATGTTGGCCGGGCTGGTCTCCAACTCCTGGGCTCAAGTGATCCTCCCTCCTCAGACTCCCAAAGTGCTGAGATTACATGCGTGAGCCACCATGCCCAGTCTTGATGCTTTATTGATTGTCCAGTTAATAGGGTGAAAGGATTTACAAATACCTTTTGATCACACTGGTATACATGCTTACTTCTGCTGCCTTAAAAATGTCAAATATTATCTATGATTGTATGAGGATGTGTTTGCAAGATAATACATGCATTTCTTGCCTTATCAAGGAGAAAAATAGAATATTTTTGCCTTATATATGACATTGACAAAGTTGGCCAAATGTTATGGATTTTCTTATAAAACAAAAATGACTTGTGGAAAAGATTTTTGTGCAAAACATTATATGGATAGTACACAAAAGGAATAAAACTAAAATGCCAGCCTGGGCAACATAGCAAGACCCCACCTCTACAAAAAACAAAATAATATGACATACTGGCATACACCTGTAGTCCTAGCAACTTGAGAGGCTGAGGTGGGAGGATCACTTGAGCCCAGCAGTTCAAGGCTGCAGTGAGCTGTGATCATGCCACTTGTAGTGCAGCCTGGGTGACACAGTGAGACCCTGTCTCTAAAAAAGAAAAACAAAATCTAAAATGTAGGTTTTCTTTCCATTTAAATAGCAACTGATCTCTGAGCACATCATTTGTTTAAAACAGTAAAAACTTAGTCTATATCTACAGAGCAGAGGTTCACCAAAATACTGTTACTTTTTGTGTTTTTCATAAAGCTCCTGAATTATTTGCCTAAATCTCGTTTTTTAAAAATGCTACCATTCTTAATAATTTTTATCACTTACCGCTGTATTTAACTTTAGTTTCACTATATATCAAGACTGTAATCATTTCTTATCTTTATTTTATTTATTCGGGTTTTTTTTTAATTTTTATTTATTTATTTATTTATTTTTATTTATTTTTTTTTTTTTTGAGACGGAGTTTAGCTCTTGTTGCCCAGACTGGAGTGCATGTAGCATGATCTCAGCTCACTGCAACCTCCACCTCCTAGGTTCAAGCAATTCTCCCGCCTCAACCTCCCGAGTAGCTGGGATTACAGGCATGCGCCACCACACCCAGCTATGTATTTCTAGTAGAGATGGAGTTACACCATGTTGGCCAGGCTGGTCACGAACTCCTGACCTCAGGTGATCCACCCGCCTTAGCCTCCCAAAGCGTTGGGATTACAGGCGTGAGCCACTGCGCCAGCCATTTCTTATCTTTAGACCCTTATATGACAACTCTTTGTTGCCAAATTCAGGTCCTATGTTCAAAATAATAAAATGGTCAAGATGTCTTTTCAGCTTAAACTACTTTTGGGTTTCCCATATGGCCACATGGTAAACTATAATTCGCCCCTCAACTTATAAAAGGAATTATACTCAAAATAATTAGGTATGCTTGTCATTCTCCAGATTTCTAACGAGCTCCACACTGTGCATGCCGCCCTATTATCAAACCCACAGTGTGTGGAAAGCTAGCAAAGAAAAGTTCAGCCTCCCCAGATTAATTATATACAAGTAAAATGTTGTTAATATGAATACATTCTAGCAACTGTTTACTTTTCAATTGGGATAGAAACATATTGACATTCATGTACAAAGATCGGCATATAACTGTTAGCAAGATTAATGCTTTTTTTAAGAAAAAAAGAAAGATTTTGTTTCTAGATTTAAATATGCTCACCAACTGGTGACAATTATATAATTTATGGGATTAATTAGAGGACCCTGGAGATTTGACAATGTCCTTACTGTTCATAACATGCTCTTGCTCTCAAGGCAATCACTGATGCAGTCTTACAAAATGATTACACGTCATTTGGAAACAGAAGACTTCATTCTATTTCAATCTGATACAGGTAGTTATTACAAATTAACCGGAGCCATTGCATCCCCCCATTCACAGACAATTTCTCCTTTTCATTTACCCTTGCCGAAGGGTTCCTGCTACAAACTACGGATCAGAAAAAAAATCCTCTGAAGAAATATCAGGGGCTAGGTGTGGCTCACGCCTGTAATTCCAACACTTTGGGAGGCTGAAGCAGGAAGACTGCTTGAGCCCAGGAGTTCAAAACCAGCCTGGGCAACACAGTGAGACAGAATACATATTTTTTCTTTATATATAGATATAGATATACACATATCGACATAGAGATGGAGAAAGACAGGTATAAAGAAATATCACAAGAGCCTTGGTCAAAAATGAACCAGGTTTCCTTGAGTGTTGATACCCTAGGAAATAGACTCAAAACTACATGTTTCTCATCAGAATGTACCAAGGGTGGCAGGGCACGGTGGCTCATTCCTGTAACCCCAGCACTTTGGGAGGCCGAGACAGGTAGATTGCTTGAGGTCAGGAGTTTGAGACCAGCCTGGCCGACATGGTGAAACTCCATTTCTACTAAAAATACAAAAATTAGCCTGGCATGTTGGTGCACCCTTCTAATCCCAGCTACTGAGGGAGGCTGAGACATGAGAATCGCTTGAACCTGGGAGGCAGAGGTTGCAGTGAGCCAAGATCACGCCACTGCAATCCAGCCTGGGCAACAGAGCAAGACTCTGTCTCAAAAAAAAAGAATGTACCAAGGGACTATGTCTGGATTTCCAGGACTCTCTTTGTCTAGAAGGCAGCAACTTTTGTGAAATAGGCTGCTGTTAACCCAAGATCAGGAAAAACAAAAAGATTATGTAAAATGATATGAACTCATTTAATTATAGTTAATGTTCTATTTCTAAGGGCCACATAAGAAAAATTCTTTTCTTTCTTCTTGATCTACCCCTAACCTTCAACTCAACTGTTCTGTAGTTAAACAATTTACAAACTGAAGTGAAATACACATTCAGTGCTAACCTTGCTCCAGCTGACCCCTTCGAATTTAGAAAATAAAAATACAATAAAAATAACTAATATTAATTATGAGCTAATAATTTTGTATTTTTACATCATATGGATAGTATACAAAAGGAATAAAACTAAAACACCAGCTTGGGCATTTGTCATATGCACCTAAGAACTGTCATATAAACCTAACAATGATTATGCAGAAAAATTACACATATTGATCCTTATCTACTGAAAAAATGGTTGAATGTTATGCAAAGTCCCTTTTATAAATTTCTTCACTTTTTATGATCATGCTGTTTACATACATTCAATAAAATTGTCTTGCTAGCACTGTGGGAGGCTGAGGCAGGTGGATCGTGAGGTTAAGAGATTGAGACCAACCTGGCCAACACGGTGAAACCACGTCTCTACTAAAAATACAAAAGTTAGCTGGGCGTGGTGGCATGTGGCATGCGCGGGAGAATCACCTGAACCTGGGAGGTGGAGGCTGCAGTGAGCCAAGATCGTGCCACTGCACTCCAGCCTGGGTGACAGAGCAAGATTCCATCTCAAAAAAAAAAAAAATTGTCTTGCTTCCAGGATATAGTGGAATAAATCAAATACCATGCCAAAAATCTCATTTCATTAATAAGCTAAGCCTGCTGGTAGAGAACAGAGAAGGCTCTTTGTATGGGGAAACAATGCCTATAAAGTCCTCCCAGGAAACTGGCTGTTACCTGCTTTATTACCTACGAAACCCCAGCCTCACGGTTAGGAAAGATGTCACTGAGTATCAACAAACTTGGGCATCTCATAGAAAGAGGTAGAGTCGAACTGGATGGTTTCTGGTTTCTGAACTTGGGAGACAAGCTGATTGGGGTATGGGGACAGAAACCCAAATGCGGCCGGGCATGGTAGCTCCTGCCTGTAATCCCAGCACTTTGGGAGGCTGAGATGGGTGGATCACTTGAGGTTAGGAGTTCAAGACCATCCTGGCCAACATGGTTAAATCCCATCTGTACTAAAATTACAAAAATTAGCAGGCATGATGGCATGCATCTGTAATCCCAGCTACTCGGGAGGCTAAGGCAGAAGAACCAGGAGCGGACGTTGCAGTGAGCCGAGATAACACCACTGCATTTCCGCCTGGGTGACAAAGCAAGACTCAGTCTCAAAAAATAAAAATAAAAATAAAAACGGAAAACCAAATGCAATATGAACAAACAAACAAAAAAGTCACATCTGGCACATTAAAAATAACTTACAACCCTGAGGGAATTACAAACTTCAAGACAGGAGTTAACTTTTAACTTAGTGTATGACTGTAGTTTGCTAATCATATCACAAAGATGTCATATATGACTATATAAATACAACAAAGCATTAAGTAAATGACACTGAATCATAAAATTGCTAAACCAACTTCTGTGGTCAAACCCCTGTCCTTAGAGACCTGACCACAAGGAGGAACTACTGGAGCAAAGATGACTCTGCCCTGCCATCATTCTGACCAAGGGTGAACATCACATGCCACAGAGAGGAAAGGCAAACAAACAACGCTGTACCTTGTGATAAACCAAAAATAATCGGGTTACTGAAACACAAAAAATCTTGAGCATTTCCTGTAAGTTAGAGAATCACTAATAAAATGACTCTAGCCTGAAAACGTCAGAACTTTCTACATATGATAAGCATGTGAGGGAGCAGCCGTTTTTCCACCAGGAATAGACTAATTGTAAACTTTGCAACCTTAACAACTCTGTAGGCTTTTCTCCTTTACTTAGATCTGTTATGCATACCTGACATCCTTGCAGTTTCTTTGCAAGGGAACCTCTTTCCCTTTCTCGAGGCAGAGTCTCACTCAGTCGCCCAGGATGGAGTGCAGTGGCTCAATCTTGGCTCAGTGCAACCTCTGCCTCCCAGGTTCAAGCGATTCTTGTGTCTCAGCCTCCTGAGTAGCTGGAATTACAGGTGTGCGCCACCACACCCAGCTAATTTTTGTATTTTTAGTAGAGATCAGGTTTCACCAGGTTGGCCGGGCTGGTCTCGAACTCCTGACCTCAAGTGATCTGCCTGCCTTGGCCTCCCAAAGTGCTGGGATTACAGGTGTGAGCCACTGCACCCGGCCAACTTCTTTCCCTTTCTAAGTACTTTTATCTCTGACTTCCTTTCACAAAGGGAAAGACGAAAACCTTCTGAACAAACTCTAAGAGACATATCAGAGGAGATCCTATGGCATGTCACTCCGCCATCATAACGCAGCGTGGTTACGTTGAACAGCACCATGTTGGATCTCACTCTGTTGCATTGCGCTGGTCAACATAACCAAATTTATGTGTTCAATTGCCCAAGAAGCACATGCACCATGAAATACATACTATGCTAACACACTATAGCTTTCCTCCCAAGGTGGAATCATACATCCCTGATGCCACCCAAACACTGCTCCTCCAACTTCCCCATGGGCGCCACTGACCTTCACAGAATTGTCTTGACTGGAGGTAGCAAGAATGTGCTCGCTGTCTGGGTGCCAGTCCAGGCCATGGATTTTGGAGAGGTGGGCGGCTAGATATTCCACTGCTGTACTGGGTTTCTGCAACAGATCAGCACCGAATGCTATCGATTTAGAAAGAACTCATTGAGTGTCTACCACATAAAAGTCTGCTAGGTAGTGAGTGAGGATGCAAAAATACTACCAGATACTGTTTCTACCCTACACAGACTTTGTTTTGGTTAAGCCAAACAAAACACCATCACCAAAAGACTCATCCAACTCTCCTTCACATGCTCTGGAAATGCACCTGTGAGCCTCATTTCTTCCCACTTCAATGGAGGATACAAGGTAGTGAGTACTTTTCCCCCCGCTTTTTGTTTTATGAGACGAAGTCTTGCTCTGTGTGCAGTGGCACGATCACGGCACACTGCAGCCTCAACTTACTGGGCTCAAGCAGTCCTCCCGCCTCAGCCCTCCAAATAGCTGGGACTACAGGTGCATGCCACCTTGCCTGGCTAATTTTTTTGCATTTTTTGTAGAGATAGGGTTTTGCATGTTGTCCAGGCTGGTCTTGAACTCCCGCGCTCAAGCGACCCACCTGTTTTGGCCGCCCAAAGTCCTGGGATTACAGGCACGATCCACTGTGCCCAGCCTCACACTTTAATAGTGCAATCTGACAATTCCCACTCGCCTTCCCCATGATCACCCACGAAGAGGGACTGAGACATCCAGATGAACCCAGCTTCAACAAAAGGGTAAAACCACCATCTTAAAGTGATGGAGTGCTAAGATTCCGAAGGAGAATGAATGTACATCACAAAAGAAAACAATACACGATTAATAAGCATAGAAAATAAACAGGCCG
>NW_012101698.1:6532896-6535896 GCF_000951045.1 Mandrillus leucophaeus
AAATGACTCTAGCCTGAAAACGTCAGAACTTTCTACATATGATAAGCATGTGAGGGAGCAGCCGTTTTTCCACCAGGAATAGACTAATTGTAAACTTTGCAACCTTAACAACTCTGTAGGCTTTTCTCCTTTACTTAGATCTGTTATGCATACCTGACATCCTTGCAGTTTCTTTGCAAGGGAACCTCTTTCCCTTTCTCGAGGCAGAGTCTCACTCAGTCGCCCAGGATGGAGTGCAGTGGCTCAATCTCGGCTCAGTGCAACCTCTGCCTCCCAGGTTCAAGCGATTCTTGTGTCTCAGCCTCCTGAGTAGCTGGAATTACAGGTATGCGCCACCACACCCAGCTAATTTTTGTATTTTTAGTAGAGATCAGGTTTCACCAGGTTGGCCGGGCTGGTCTCGAACTCCTGACCTCAAGTGATCTGCCTGCCTTGGCCTCCCAAAGTGCTGGGATTACAGGTGTGAGCCACTGCACCCGGCCAACTTCTTTCCCTTTCTAAGTACTTTTATCTCTGACTTCCTTTCACAAAGGGAAAGACGAAAACCTTCTGAACAAACTCTAAGAGACATATCAGAGGAGATCCTATGGCATGTCACTCCGCCATCATAACGCAGCGTGGTTACGTTGAACAGCACCATGTTGGATCTCACTCTGTTGCATTGCGCTGGTCAACATAACCAAATTTATGTGTTCAATTGCCCAAGAAGCACATGCACCATGAAATACATACTATGCTAACACACTATAGCTTTCCTCCCAAGGTGGAATCATACATCCCTGATGCCACCCAAACACTGCTCCTCCAACTTCCCCATGGGCGCCACTGACCTTCACAGAATTGTCTTGACTGGAGGTAGCAAGAATGTGCTCGCTGTCTGGGTGCCAGTCCAGGCCATGGATTTTGGAGAGGTGGGCGGCTAGATATTCCACTGCTGTACTGGGTTTCTGCAACAGATCAGCACCGAATGCTATCGATTTAGAAAGAACTCATTGAGTGTCTACCACATAAAAGTCTGCTAGGTAGTGAGTGAGGATGCAAAAATACTACCAGATACTGTTTCTACCCTACACAGACTTTGTTTTGGTTAAGCCAAACAAAACACCATCACCAAAAGACTCATCCAACTCTCCTTCACATGCTCTGGAAATGCACCTGTGAGCCTCATTTCTTCCCACTTCAATGGAGGATACAAGGTAGTGAGTACTTTTCCCCCCGCTTTTTGTTTTATGAGACGAAGTCTTGCTCTGTGTGCAGTGGCACGATCACGGCACACTGCAGCCTCAACTTACTGGGCTCAAGCAGTCCTCCCGCCTCAGCCCTCCAAATAGCTGGGACTACAGGTGCATGCCACCTTGCCTGGCTAATTTTTTTGCATTTTTTGTAGAGATAGGGTTTTGCATGTTGTCCAGGCTGGTCTTGAACTCCCGCGCTCAAGCGACCCACCTGTTTTGGCCGCCCAAAGTCCTGGGATTACAGGCACGATCCACTGTGCCCAGCCTCACACTTTAATAGTGCAATCTGACAATTCCCACTCGCCTTCCCCATGATCACCCACGAAGAGGGACTGAGACATCCAGATGAACCCAGCTTCAACAAAAGGGTAAAACCACCATCTTAAAGTGATGGAGTGCTAAGATTCCGAAGGAGAATGAATGTACATCACAAAAGAAAACAATACACGATTAATAAGCATAGAAAATAAACAGGCCGAGGGCAGTGGCTCACGCCTGTAATCCCGGCACTTTGGGAGGCCAAGGCAGGTGGATCACCTAAGGTCAGGAGTTCGTGACCAGCCTGGCCAACATGGTGAAGCTGGTCTCGAACTCCTGGCCTTAAGCAATCTTCTTGCCATGGCCTCCCAAAGTGCTGGGATTATAGGTTTGAGCCACTTTTCCCACCCCAAAATTTTTCCTGTCTTAAGGGAATAATCCAAACTCACAAAAAGCTTTAGATACAAAAGAAGTTCATCTTGATGTTATCTGAAACACTAGACAACCAGAAAAAACCTAAATGATCAACAAATGGGAAATAATGAAGCTGAATCAATATCCGACAGCTACGTGACACCATATGATGATACAATATGATGTGGCCACTGAAAGCTATACTTAGAGCTTATAGTACGAGGATAATGCATCTGTTGCAATGTTAAATGAAAAAAAGTGTACACAACTACGTATACAGTATGACAAACTAAGTTAAAAAAAAAAAAAAGCATAAAACAGAAAATATCAAAATGTTAGCATTTGTCTCTGGGTAGTACGATTATGAATGATTTTTATTTTTTCATTTATATTTTCTACAAAGAGCTTGTATTACTTCTATAATTAGCATTAGTCTATCAGGTTAAGAGTGCAATCTCCAGGCTGGGTGCAGTGGCTCACACCTGTAATCCCAGCGTTTTGGGAAGCCAAGGCAGAAGGATCACTTGAGACCAGAAGTCAAGACCAGCCTGGGCAACACAGTAAGATTCCCATCTATACAAAAATAATTTTTTTTAATTACCTCATCATGGTGGTGCATACCCGCAGTCCCAGCTACTCAGGTGGGAGGATCACTTCAGCGCAGGAGTTTGAGGCTGCAGTGAGCTATGATTGTACAACTGTACTCCAACCTGGGAGACAGAGGGAGACTCTGTCTCAAAAACAAAAAAAGAGTGCAGTCTCTAGCACCAGCCTGCCTGGGTTCAAATTTTGGCAGCAAATTGTGCTTTGGTTTACGCATCTGTAGAACAGGGATAACAATAGCACGTACTGGCCGGGCACAGTGGCTCACGCCTGTAATTCCAGCACTTTGGGAGGTGGAGACGGGTGGATCACCTGTGGCCGGGAGTCGAGACCAGCCTGACCAACACAATGAAACCCTGTCTCTACTAAAAATACAAAAATTAGCCAGATTTGGTGGTGGGCACCTGTGATCCCAGCTACTCGGGAGGCTGAGGCAGGAGAATTGCTTGAACCTGGGAGGTGGAGGTTGCAGTGAGCCAAGATCGTGCCA
>NW_012101698.1:6536531-6540016 GCF_000951045.1 Mandrillus leucophaeus
AGAAAAAAAGCTAAAACCCTTTCAATAAAATAGATAAAAAGATTTGCTGAGGGAAATTAGTGTTATCAGTTACCTCCTTTCTAATCAGGAGACTAGAAAATGTTGTTCTAGTGACAAACTGAATAAAACCAATCACTAATTAAAGAAATAAAGAAGGCCAGGAGCAGTGGCTCATATCCGTAATCCCAGCACTTTGGGAGGCTGAAGTGGGAGGATCGCTTGACCCCAGGAATTCAAGACCAGCCTGGGCAACATAAGAAGACCTTGTCTCTACAAAAAAATATTTTTAAAAATTGGCTGGGTGTGGTGGCATGCACCTGTAGTCCCAGTTACTCAGGAGGCTGAGGCAGAAGAATAGCTTGAGCCCAAGAGGTCGAGGCTGCAGTGAGCTATAGTCACACCACTACTCTCCAGCCTGTGTGACAGAGTAAGGCTCCAACTCAAAAAAAAAGAGAGAAAGGGAAAATGGCCATACAGGAACAGAAGACAAAAACTAACATGTAGAAGATGCGGCTGGGCGCGGTGGCTCACGCCTGTAATCCCAGCACTTTGGGAGGCCGAGGCAGGCAGATCACTTGAGGTCAGGAGTTTAAGACCATCCCGGCCAACATGGTGAAACCCCATCTGTACTAAAAAATACAAAAATTACCTGGGTGTGGTGGTGCGCGCCTATAGTCCCAGCTACTCGGGATGCTGAGGCAGGAGAATTGCTTGAATCCAGGAGGCAGAGGTTGCAGTGAGGGAAGGTCCCCACTGTACTCCAGCCCGGGCAACAGAGCCAGACTCCGTCTCAAGAAAAAATAAAAAAAGAAGATGCACCCGCCCAACCTCTACGAAATCACCTTCTCACTTAAGAGCTACCTAAGGCAGAGGGCTTCTGCCACATAAGGCTTCCCCAGCATGCCTGGAGCCTAATGCAGCAGACAGGATCTGCCACGCCTGATCTCTGCTCCACTTCCCGCTTCTCTTCCAAATGTATGAAGCGAGGGGAGCAGCCGGAAGATAAGACGGTGGAGACATCCCTGAACAAGCCATCCCCACAACGCCTGAGCATCTCTAGCCCCAGGTCTCACAGGCAGTGAGCAGGATATACACCCAGGTCTCATGGCAGCGATGGCTCTGTTCATTATTACTCAACAGTCTGGCAGTCAATACGGGGGAGGCCTTTTCCCTGTGCCGTGACCCTTACTGAAGCCAACACAACCAACTTCAGTAGACTTTCCATTACAGTCACAGCCAAGGAGCCGGTGCTATTTCCATCCCTAGATGTCCAATGGGCTGCTGCAGTGAGAACGTATGATCGATATGCAGGCTACTTTGAGGCTGATGGGACATCTAGGCTTGTAAGGGGAAATTTAAACATCATGAGTGCCCTGCATCGCTCATCGCTACTGGAAGTATTCAGGATGGCAGGCATTCGAGAACAAATACATTTCACTTTGCAAGCATGGGCAGGGATAAGACACCTGCTGACAATTCTAGAATAGTGTCTGGGCTCCACGGCTTAACCCCAGTGATACACACACAGTTAGTATCTTTATTTTGAAGGAAACTGAGGTTAAGAGAAATGACAGTGGCTAGCTTACCTGGTGTCATAATTAGGAGGTGGCAAAATGGGGCTGATTTTTTCAATCACGGTTGCTAATGTCTCACTTCCCTAGCTTCCTTCAACACTGGACGGAGACGCAAATATCATCTGGTACTACAAGCTTAAAATGAGCATTTACCATGCTGCCCAGGGTTCCCCGGACTCTCACGACAAGCCCTGGCATTCATAAAGTCATCTTCACACCCTCTGGGAGGGATCAAAGACCAACAAGGGGGAAAAAAGAGATTACTCACCCTCTTATCCCATATCCGCACATCACCGTCATGGCTGGTGGCAAGGCAGTTAGCATTTTTTTTATTCCATTTGACCTGGGAGGCACCCGCTGCAAAGAAAAATCAGGGAAGAAAGCTGCTGCCCTCGGTGCCTTCGGAAGCAGAGCGGAGCACAGCCAGGGGAGCTGGATAATGAGTTCTGGCTGAATAAGCCCAGAACCCTTCAAGTTTCTATGACTACACCAACTCCACTATTCCAGATAAAATGAAGCCAAAAAATAAATGAATTAACACATGGGAACAGGATCATAGTCACCTAATTGAGGAAATCATCTCAGGGGAAAAAATCTACAGGTTACTCTGAGCAGAATCAGCAGGAAAACGTAGTTTCTTACAGAGCAGTAGTTGAGCATGGCACTGCTGGCTGGTAATTGACTTGTCACACAACCTGACCATTTCTCATCCCCAAATGACACCTGCTCGCACTCCTAATCAGAACAGCCTCAGCTCTTATGCCTGCCCCTTCTTCTTGTTTTAATTGTTGAGCGATAGTCTTAGAAAAACACAGCCTTAGCTGAAGATCAACTACAGAATAAGCCCCAGTGGTGACCAGTTCTGCCCCAAGGGTTACATGCTCCCGGCACCCCATCTCCCCATGAGCTGCGTCAGCCATGGCCACTGGCACCACATTGATAAGGGAAAGGGAACACCCTCGGCAGTGTGTGACCTCAGTCCTTTTCCCTCTCCGCCAGTACAGAGTGTCATTGATACATTAGTGACAAAAGGGCTACTTAAGACAGGAGGCATAATGTGAGATGCCGAAAAGAGCTGAGACATGGAAAACTGGGACATAGTGGCACTTCTAGCTGACTCCTAAAAAATAAATCATTAATCAAGAACCAAACCAGAACCAAAGTGACAGCAATGCTTCCTGCCTCCTCCTGCCCTGGCTCACAGCACACATGACATTACTGCCGTGACACTGGTCCCTCTGCCTGGTGGTTATTACTGGGGAAACCCACGGTAGATCCACAGCTTTGGAGAGCTACTAGATCCAAGAAGTCCAGAGTAGGACAGAGCAATGACTCAGAACCTAACAGGACATAGAGCATTAGGCCCAGAACTTGGTCCTGTCCAAGGATATGCTGTGTTGGTTTTGATGAGGCTATTTGTCTGTCTTGTTCTTTCTTGAGACATAGGGTATCTTAAGTCATCTAAGAACAAATGGAGACCAGTGAAGATGAAGTAAGAAAGAGTGTCAGGAGGTGGTTTCTTTGCAAGGAAGGATATCAGCTGGAGGAGAAAGTGAGTGAGAAGAACTTGCTCTACCTCCTCTTGACAGAGTTACTTAAGAGACCAAGAGAACACACCTTTCTCAGTGAGAAGCCATCAGAACTCAAGGGCTCACAAAGGACTCTGGGAAGCCCCCCAGTGCAATCTGCTTTATCAAGATCATGTATACCAGGGGCCAGGCGCAGTGGCTCACGCCTGTAATCCCAGCACTTTGGAAGGCCGAAGCGGGTGGATCACCTGAGGTCAGGAGTTCACGACCAGCCTGGCAAACATGGCAAAACCGTGTCTCTACTAAAAATAAAAAAAATTAGCCAGGCGTGGTGGCGTACACCTGTAATCCCAGCTACTTGGGAGACCAAGGCAGGAGAATC
>NW_012101698.1:6541246-6545303 GCF_000951045.1 Mandrillus leucophaeus
AAAAAAAAAAAAAAAAAAAAAGAAACCTATAAATGTAAGTAACAAAGTCAGGAGAACCTGATTGAGGCATCTGTAGACCATCTATATTTCTACTCAGTTATACGCCCTCTCCGGCCAGTCTGTGTCTCAGATCATAAGTACCTAAAGCAGGTGGGGGGCGGGGGGTAGAGCAGTAGAACTGTTAAGCACTTAGCACAGAAGCACAGGTGTTTGATTCACATATCCATGCAACAAATGCTTAGTCCCCCTTATCCACAGTTCTACCTTCTGCAGTGTCAGTCACCCCCGATACAGTACAAGCAGATATTCTGAGAGAGAGAGAGACAGACCACATTCACATAACCTTTATTGTGGTACAGTGTTATAACTGTTCTATTTTATTATTATTAGTTGTTGTTGTTAATCACTTACTGTGCCTAATTTATAAATTAAACCTTATCCAAGTTATGTATGTACAGAAAAAAACATAGTATATTTGGTTCAGTATTATCTGTGGTTTCAGGCATCCAGTGGGGGTCTTGGACTGTGTCCTCTGAGAATGAGGGGGGGGATTACTGTATTACTATATTCAGTATCTCCTTGGATCAGTCACAAATGCCTGTAGTGCACAAATACATACACTAGTCTACAGAACTGAATAAGAAGGAAATGGTTTCTGCCTGGGCGCGGTGGCTTGCGCCTACAATCCCAACACTTTAGGAGGCCGAGGCAGGCACATCACTTGAGGTCAGGAGTTCGAGACCAGCCTGGCCAACATGGTAAAACCCTGTCTGTCTCTACTACAAATACAAAAATTAGCTAGGTGTGGTGGTACGTGCCTGTAATCCCAGCTACTCGGGAGGCTGAGGTGGGAGAAACGCTTGAACAACAGGAGGTGGAGGTTGCAGTGAGCTGAGATTCCGCCACTGCACTCTAACCTGGGTGACAGAGTGAGGATCTGTCTCAAAAAAGAAAAAAAAGAAAAAAAGAAAAGAAAAGAGGTTTCTAACTTCACAAATCATATCACCCAGCTGCTAATACAATCATGATGCTACAGGCCTTTACATAAAAAGGCGTGGGGGTACAGAGGGAAAAAGAACCATGTACAGTAACCATTTCAGAGCAAACACCAAATGTGTGTTCCAATGCACCAAGGAGAGGCAAAGGGACAGAATTTAAGAGACAGATAATACATGCTTTTATAAAGGATGCCAAAATACTGACAATTTAGCTTTATCTCTGTGAATAAGTTATACCAGTTCTATTCCACATTCTACTCTTAGGAAGTGCTGGGAAGATTCCCTAGTAGCCCCAATTGAGAATTCCAGAAAAGGTCAGTTCCAACTAAGCAATGAAAACAGGTAGATCAGAATGTAACTACAAAGACTTGGTTCATCCATGTTAAACAACACCATGGGCCAGGCACGGTGGCTCAAGCCTGTAATCCCAGCACTTTGGGAAGCCAAGGCGGGTGGATCACCTGAGGTCAGGAGTTCGAGACCAGCCTGACCAACAAGGAGAAACCCCATCTTTATTAAAAATACAAAATTAGCTAGGCATGGTGGCACATGCCTGTAATCCCGCCACTGCAGTATAGCCTGGGCAACAAGAGCAAAACTCTGTCTCAAAAAAACAAAAACAAAACAAAACAAAAACACCATGCAGATACAGTCAGCGTAATATAATTGTGGAGAAACCACAGGGTGAACCATTGCTTTAATAAACTACAGGAAAAGAAAAACAAAAATCCAAAAAGGAGGAGAGAGACTTAAAAAGATGAGAAATATGTCAACCACTTACAAGTATAGACTTTATGTACATTCTTATTCAAACCATTTTTCAAACAATTTGTAACTAAAAAGGAGAGAGAGACTATTGGGGAAATTTGAATGCTGCTTAGATACTTGATGATATTAAAGAGTTACTGTTAATATTTTCAGGTATTTTTAAGTATGGTACTGGGATTCTTCTTTTGTAAAAATATACACTGAAATATTTGTTGAAGAAATGATATAATACTTAGCTTCAAAATAATCGCAAGGGGGCCGGGCATGGTGGCTCACACCCATAATCCCAGCACTTGGGAGGCCGAGGCAGGAAGATCACTTGAGGTTAGGAGTTTAAGACCAGCCTGGCCAATATGGTGAAACCTGTCTCTACTAAAAATACAAAAATCACCCAGGTGTGGTGGCAGGCGCCTGTAATCCCAGTTCTTTGGGAGGCTGAGGCAGGAGAATTGCTTGAACCTGAGAAGCAGAGGCTACAGTGAGCCGAGGTTGCACTACTGCACTTCAGCCTGGGCAATAAGAGTGAGACTCTGTCTCAGAAAAGAAAAAAAAAATCACAAGGGGAATGAAGGTGGAGGTGAAATAGTGGGTGGAGGAAAAGATGAAATAAAATTGGATGTATGATGACAAGTGTTGAAGCTGACGATGAACACAGGCAGTTCATTTTCTTCTCCGTATTTTTACAGAATGTTTGAAATTTTCCACTACAAAAAGGTTAAAATAAATCAACTTGGCTCTTGTCCTTGGACTCTGAAATGAGGTCCTGCTCCACACCCAACAGTCCTAACTGTGGCTTCTGGGAGCAGCCTAAAGTGAGCCTCTTGCAACAACATGGGACTCACGATTCCACTCGGCCATGGCGCAGCCCAGGGAGAGGCAGTCAGAGAGGAAGATGGAAAGGAACAGGAAGGAACAGGAAAGAAGTGGAAGGAAGAAAATGAAGACAAACCGAGGCGCCGGGGCGAGGTAGGAGAAGCATACACTCACCAACAGCAGATAGTGCAACAGTAGGTTTCCTTGTGTCTCTGAAATATGAAAATAAAAAATCAAATCCCCAATTTATATGCCACCACCCACCTGGTATTTTTCACCCTTTGTACACAATTCTTCGCCTTCCTTTTAGCCGGAACTTGGAGTAGGTAGATCCGCTGTGAGGGCCTTAAAAAGAGGTGTAAAGAGAGACCTGCTGGCCAGGCGCGGTGGCTCATGCCAGCACTTCGGGAGACTGAGGTGGGTGGATCACCTGAGGTCAGAGTTCAAAACCAGCCTGACCAACATGGTGAAACCCTGTCTCTACTAAAAATACAAAAATTAGCCAGGTGTGGCAGGCACCTAAAATCCCAGCTACTCGGGAGGCCAAAGCAGGAGAATTGTTTGAACCCGGGAGGCAGAGGTTGCAGTGAGCCAAGATCGCGCCATTGCACTCCAGCCAGGAAGATAAGAGCAAAACTCTGTCTAAAAAAAAAAAAAAAAAAAAAAAAAAAAAAAAAAGAAAAGGAAAGAAAGAAAGAAAGAAAGAGAAAGAAAAAAGCAAGAAAACAAATTATAGGCCATGTACAATGGCTCACACCTGTAATCCCAACACTCTGGGAGACCAAGGTGGAAGGACTGCTTGAGGCCAGGAGTTTGAGATCAGCCTGACAACACAGCAAGACTCTGTCTCTACAAAAAAAACCTAAAAAATAAAAATTAGGCCAGGCGCGGTGGCTCATGCCTGTAATCCTAGCACTTTGGGAGGCTGAGGCAGGCGGATCACGAGGTCAGGAGATTGAGACCATCCTGGCTAACACAGTGAAACCCCGTCTCTACTAAAAACATACAAAAAAATTAGCCGGGCGTGGTGGCCAGCACCTGTAGTCTCAGCTACTTGGGAGGCTGAGGCAGGAGAATGGTGTGAACCCGGGAGGCAGAGCAGGCAGTGAGCCGAGATCACGCCACTGCACTCCAGCCTGGGTGACAGAGCGAGACTCCATCTCAAAATAAATAAATAAATAAATAAATAAATAAACAAATATTGGCTGGGCATGGTGGCAAGTGCCTGTGGTCCCAGGTACTCAAGAGGCTGAAGTGAGAAGATCACTTGAGCCCAGGGTTTCAAGACTGTACTGAGCTAAGATGACACCACAGTGCTCCAGCCTGGGTGACAGAGTGAGACCATGTCTCTAAAAAAAAAAAAAAAAAGAAAGAAAGAAGAAAGGAAAGAAAGAGAGGAAGGAAGGAAAGACAGGAGGGAAGGGGGTAAGGATGAAAATGAGGGAGGGAAGGAGGGAGGGAGGAAAAAAAACAAAGAG
>NW_012101698.1:6545353-6547099 GCF_000951045.1 Mandrillus leucophaeus
AGGGTGGGTGGGAGGGAAGGAAGGAAGGAAGGAAGGAAGGAAGGAAGGAAGGAAGGAAGGAAGGAAGGAAGTCTAACTAAGGAGAGTTCTCCTTAAGGTCTTACCTAGAGAGGTCCTAGCTCTCTTCTCCATCCCCCTACAACTGTGTCTTTCACTCCCAAATAATACATTTGCACTCAAATCCTTGCCTCGAGGTACTGAGGGGAAACCAAACTAAGACACTTGATCTCTAAAACAAAGGTCCCAAATCACCCCCAACCAAGTGGTTATACCTCCTAATTGTTCTTACTTGATATCCCAAATGTAGATGTAGGTGTCCACAGAGCTGGTAACCAGGAGGTCAGGCTCAAACACTGCCCAGTCCAAGTCGCTGGGACACAAAGAATAAACAGAACAAAGAAAAGAAAAAAATTTCAGAGTCCAGGTCCGAAGTACTAGCACATCGAGTCTCCAGTGGCTTCAGAATGTCATTGTTAATGGACTTCTTAATGTGGTTTAGCCTGAGAATCTCCAAAGTTCCTTGGTAACGAACATGAGTTTGGAAGGAACCTGTCAGGTCCTTCGCCCTGTAGTTGCCAGCTATATTATCATCTGCTCCCAGAAAAGAAATGCAGTGCTTCAACTTAAAACATTGTCTCAGGGCTGAGCCTGGTGGCTCATGACTGTAATCCCAGCACTTTGGGAGTCCAAGGTGGGCTATCACTTGAGGTCAGGAGTTCAAGACCAGCCTGGCCAATATGGTGAAACCCCATCTCTACTAATAATACAAAAATTAGCCAGGTGTGGTGGCACACACCTGTAATCCCAGCTAGTCGGGAGGCTGAGGCAGGAGAATCGTTAGAACCTGGGAGGCAGGTGTTGCAGTGAGCTGAAATTGCACCACTGTACTCCAGCCTGGGTAACAAGAGTGAAACTCCATCTCAAAACAAACAAACAAACAAACAAACAAACAATAACCTTTCTCTCTCTAAATAAACAGAAAAAACGAAGGAAAAACACACAAAGTAATCTTTGCATTATCATTTTCTAAATCAAATTCCACCACAGGCACCTTGGGTAAACTCAACATCCTTAAGCAGCGGCAAACCGTCACACCGCCATGTAGCACCCAGAGACGGCCAGAGGCCTGTGGTGTTCCCTACCCGTGCTCTGCTTCCTAGACAGGCAGTGAATCCACAGAACATTCCACCCGACCCAGGTGTCTCACCTTTCCCAGCACTTCCAGGTCAGCTTAGCCCAGAAATAGTGACCCAGGGAAAGAGTGGATCAATGAAGACTCAAAACCAACTGGAAGCCTTGACTGGGAGGCGGCTGTGCCCTTGGGTTATGAACTGTGATGCAGGAGCTCTGTTCCCACTGCCACCAGAGAGAGCGCCAAGGGCCACTCCCTGACATCTCCATGTCCTCCCAGGCACCACTGACCATGAACTGGGGGATTCTGCTGCATAATCCCTCCTCTCCTATGACAAAAATCAGTTCTAGGCCAGGCATGGTGGTTCACGCCTATAATCCCAACACTTTGGGAGGCCAAGGCAGGTGGGTCACTTCAGGTCAGGAGTTCAAGACTAGCCTGGCCAATGTGGTAAGACCCTGTCTCTACTAAAAAAAAAATACAAAAATTAGCCGGGCATGGTGGAGCACACCTGTAATCCCAGCTACTCGGAAGGCTGAGGCAGGAGAATCGCTTCAACACAGGGGGCGGAGGCTGCAGTGAGCCGAGATCACGCCACTGCACTCCAGCCTGGG
>NW_012101698.1:6547930-6553926 GCF_000951045.1 Mandrillus leucophaeus
AATGACAGCTGTTCCTCACTGTGTTCTCCACCATCATCTGAGTGAATGCTAATAACCCGCTGACCACCCGGGGCCTGTGTAACACAGACGGTCAAGCCATGCAAGGAGGATGGCATCATCATTTCGTTCCCAGGGGACTGTGACAAAGCAAGACAGCTAAGGAGCTGTGGAGGACTGGTGCCTACCTGATGACACGAGTGTGGCCTTGTAAGGTTGTGCCAACTTCCCCACTGCCGTCTTTCCACTTGTAAAGGTCCACCCGTTGGTTGCTCTGAAAAGAAGGGAAAGAAGGCCGCAGGCAAATACGTTGGTATATATGCTCTTGCCCCAATCAGCTTAAGGCGGAAGAGGAAGCCAGGGATCTCACGCATGGCAGAGATCCTTCAGGCTGAACTTTTCTTTGAAAAGCCATCAGGAATAAGTACAATTAACATTAGCTTGAGCTAACTTCAGCTCAGTATGTAGGTCTGTGAATCTCAAAATGGAAAGGCAGGACTATCTTAAGAGACACATCTTGAACAGTCACAGCTGAACTGAAGGTGCAGAAACACTTCTGCACATGAGCTTCATAGGCCAGGAAAATGTCCCGGCCACTGGAGGAACCTCCTCCCTCTGAAGGTCACACTCGTCTCCCCAGCTGCTGGTATACTGGATGTCTCCAGCTCACCCTTCCATGATCAAATGGCCAGAGTCCACCTACCACAGGTTTTTTTTTTTTTTTCTTGAGATGGGATCTATATTGCCCATGCTTTTCTAGAACTCCTGAGCTCAAACGATCCCCTTGCCTCAGAGTCCAGGATAGCTGGGATAAGGTGTGAGGAGTGAAGACTGCACCATCACAACTGGGTCCTATGACACTTTAAAACCAGAGGTGCATAAGAGAGAAAAAAGAGGCTGGGCGTGGTGGCTCATGCCTGTAATCCCAGTACTTTGAGAGGCTGAGGCAGGAGGACTGCTTGAGCCCAGGAGTTCAAGACCAGTCTGGGCAACATAGCCAAATCACATCTCTACAAAAAAAATTAAAAATTAGCCAGTCATGGTGGTGCATGCCTGTGGTCTCAGCTACTCGAGAGGCTAAGGTGGGAGGATCGCTTGAGCCTGGGAGGTCGAGGCTACAGTAAGCTGTGATTGTGCCACTGTACTCCAGCCTGGGTGACACAGCAAGACCCTATCTCAAAAAAAAAAAAAAAGAAAGAAAGAAAAGAAGAAAGACCATCAAAAGGGTGTCCTAGAAGGCAAAATTATTTAACATTCCTTGAAATATGCCTGTATTTAATTTCATAAAGAGTTAAGCAGAAAGTGACAGGGAAAATGGACCGGAAGAAACCACAGCTACAATAGAAAAATAACTTCTATCAAAGTACATTTCACTTAAATATATAACAAAACAGCAAAGGCTCCCTACATACCATGAGTTTATGAAACACACTGAAAGTGATAAAGATTACTAATAGGCTGAGAACAATGGCAGGCCACTTAATAATTTTCGAAATGATATATATGTAATAGACTGTCATTTTAGCTCAGAGACAGATGTATAAAATTCTGAGATTTTTATCCTGAAATACCAGTTTCCAAACTGAAAAAGGTAAGATTCTTGTGAAAAGGTTAGGATTCAAAATAGCTTCCAACGGGAACAGGAATGAAAAGAAAAGTCCCCTCATCTTCTGATAATTTTCCCTGCCGTTTTTGGAGGGTCTGCTAGTGCCAGTCCACCTTAACGCATCTGGCCTCTGTCCTCCCCCAGCACACGCCACAGTGGGTATCATCACCCACATTATAGATGAGGCAAGCAAGGCTCAGAAAATTGTGGGGCCTCTCAAGATAAAAGACAGAATGTTAAAACTAGGACTTGACCTCAGATTTCCCTAACTAAAGCTTTCTCAAAAGGTTTTCTTCCAGCCAGGGGCAGTGGCTCACGCCTGTAATCCCAGCACTTTGGGAAGCTGAGGCAGGCAGATCACTTGAGGTCAGGAGTTAGAGACCAGCCTGGCCAACATGGTGAAAGCCCGTCTCTATTTAAAAATACAAAAATTAGCCAGGTGTGGAGGCACGTGCCTATAGTCCCAGCTACTTGGGAGGCTGAGGCACAAGAATTCTTTGAACCTGGGAGGTGGAGGCTGCAATGAACTGAGATGGCGCCACTGCACTCCAGCCTGGGCAACAGAGCGAGACTCTGTCTCCAAAAAAAAAAAAAAAAGTTGCCTTCCAACCAAGAAAAAAGAACAGATAAACTTCATTAAAATTAAAGCTTTTGTGCATCAAAGAACACTGTCAAGAATGTAAAAAGACAACCAACAAAAGGGGAGAAAACATTTGCAAATCATATATCTGATAAAGATCTAATATCCAGAATATATAAAGAACTCCTACGATTCAACAGCAAAAATGCAAACAACCCAATTCAAAAAAGGGCAGAGGTCTTGAATAGACATTTCTCAAAAAAAAAAGGCATATGCGTGGCCAATAAGATACTCAACATCCTTAGTCACTGGGGAAATGTAAATTAAGACCACAATAAGGCCGGGTGCAATGGCGCACGCCTGTAATTCCAGCACTTTGGGAGGCCGAGGTGGGTGGATCACCTGAGGTCAGGAGTTTGAGACCAGCCTGACCAACATGGAGAAACCCTGCCTCTACTAAAAATACAAAATTAGCCGGGCATGGTGGTACATGCCTGTAATCCCAGCTACTCGGGAGGCTGAGGCAGCAGAATCACTTGAACCCCGGAGGTGGAGGTTGTGGTGAGCCGAGATCGCGCCACTGCACTCTAGCCTGGGCAACAAGAGTGAAACTCCAGCTCAAAACAAACAAACAAACAAACATAGTAAAGTACCACTTCACACCTTCACATCCACTAGGATGGCTACAATTTTTTAAAAATACAAAAAATAAATTTTGGAGAAGATGTGGAAAAATTGGAACTCTGTGCATTGCTGATGGGAGTTTAAAAGGTTTAGCAACTGTGAAAATAGTTTGGTGGTTCCCTCCAAAAGTTCAACACAGAATTACCATATGACCCTGCAATTCCACTCTTAGGTGTATACCCAAAAGAAGTGAAAACAAGTACATCCACACATATGTTCATGCCAGCTCTAGTCAATAGCCAGTCAAATGTCCTCTGATGGATGGACAGCTAGATAAATAATTACACAATGGAATATTATTCACTCATAAAAAGGAATGAAGTTCTGATACCTGCTATAACATGGATGAACTTCAAAACATTATGCTAAGTAAAAGAAGTCAGACACAAAAGACCACTTATTTTATGATCTCATGTCTATGAAAGATCCAGAATAGATCAATCCATTGAGACAGAGCGCAGACTGGTGGTTGCCACGAGTTGCAAGGGAGGGAGAAATGGGGAGAAACTGCTTAATGAGTAAAGGGTTTTACCCTGGAGGGATAGAAATGCTTGGGAATTGGATAGAGGTGGTGATTATACAACACTGTGAACGCAGTGAAGGATACTGAATTGTTCACTTTAAAATGATTAATTGTGAAAGAACAAATTTTAAAAAGGCTGTCTTTGTTAGCACTCCCGAACAAATGCAGTGTTAATCCACGGAATACAACTACTGAGGCGTCAGTCTAAACCAAAGGTTCCCAATCAGAGGTGATTTCGCTTCTGAGGACACCTGACAGTGTCTGGAGACATTTTTGATTGTTATAACAAGGGGAGGGGAGGATACTACTGAGATCTAGCAGGTAGGTCCAGGGATGCTGCTGAACTTCCTACAATGCACAGGACAGCCCCCACCACAAAGAGTGACCCAACAAGCCAGTAGTGCCAAGGTTAAAAAATCCTGGGCTAGATGATCAGGGGCTGAGGGTGAGAGGGGAATAAGAGGCCCAAGGTATAAACCAACTAAAAGAGCTCCTTCTATCACCCAGGAGAGAGGCTGAGAGTAGAAAGGCAGGAAGACTGACTATCCCTTTCTCTTTCAGAATAGCCCTGAAAATCAGCGCAACCTCAGACATCCACAGTTAAAGGCAGATCCTATTTTGGAAACAGCTTTGGAAGGGCGGCTTTCTGTTCCTTCTCAAGCTGACAAAGTTGCTCTTCTTTCTTTGCTCAGATGCTTTCCTTCCGCAGACTGCCTTTCCTGACAAGAACAGACTGAGACAGGCTGTACAGTGGTCCTGCCCCTGGTGAATCAGAAGGATTCCTTTAAATACTCTCCTGCCAGCCCAATGCAAAAAGAGCAAAAAGTTTAGATCTCTCATTATTCTAGAATACAATGTGACACAGAATCTGGAGAAAGATGCCAGAGAGGTTCTAGTCCAGAATCCTTTTGTATAAAGAAAAGATTTTTGTATTAGAAAACCTAACAAAACTTATACATGTTTTCCCAAGGGAAAAAAATCACACATAAACAGGCACATAAAATTTGATGGGGTTAACGAAATCTAATGATTCCCAACCAAGGAAGAATCCTTTCCTTTGAATGGAAGGGTAGGGGAAGTCTTCTGATCCCTCGGAAAGCAATGAAGGTCAACTCCACACCAGCTCCCCAGTTACCCTCCTTAGAATGTTTTTCAAAGTCATCTGCCATTTGGCCGCTGGCTAGTTACATTGCTGCTGATGAAACAGGTTCTCATCACTCACAGAAATGGATGCATCTGCCTGTTTCCCTTTCAAAATCTGGATTCAGTCCCTAGAAATACAAGGCCTGACACCGATGGGACCAGCGAGCATTCCCACATATATTTAATATGTAACTTGCCTCTGTCTTTCTTTCAGAACCATCCAAACCTCTTTTCCAACTGAGCAATGAGGACTGCACTCTCTTCTCTACACAGGACATAGATCGGCCAGCCCCAGATGACACATTTAACAGCATTCTCCTGTATTCCTTAAATAAGCTCACCGAAGCTGCAAAATAGTGTGCAAAGCTGTCATGAGGATTCCACTGCACAGCTCCAATGTCCCATTTGCTCTGGCGAGAGATCTTTCGGTGACCTTCGAAAGGGGCATCCAGATTGACGATGTACAAGAATCTGCGGCTAGAGACCAACATCAACATTGTAATAGTATAAAAGCACAACATCATTAGCATTAGGATAGAAAAGCACAATTGGAATTGCATACAATTTGCAAGCAGTGCTCCAAAAAACCCAAACACATATGGCATTTATTTACTCTGAAAGGCAAAGAAGTGACAAGAGTAACTCAAGATGGCTGTCACACAAAGAGAAGAAGTGTCCCTGTGACAGTCCTACCTCCAGAGATGGCCTTCCCTACCACATCCATTCATGAGAGTCTGGCCTTCTCCCGGGATTCATCTCCAACTCTCCCAGCCTTTCCTCATGCCCCAGCCAGGGTTAATTACTAAACTAGTTAATTCCACATTACTCCCGCTGCATAGTTTGCATTTTGACCGCAGCATTTATCTTGTAGCAGGACTACTAATTTAAGGCTCTTGTCCTGAGTCAACTAAGTGTTCAAAGAACGAACCATGTCTCGAGTATCTTTTGTTTTTTTTTTTTTGAGACAGAGTCTCGCTCTGTCACCCAGGCTGGAGTACAGTGGTACGATCTCGGCTCACTGCAACCTCCACTTTCCAAGTTCAAGTGATTCTCCTGCCTCAGCCTCCCGAGTAGCTGGGTTTACAGGCACCCGCTATCGCACCTAGCTAATTTTTGTATTTTGTGTAGAGACGGAGTTTCACCATGTTGGCCAGGCTGATCTGGAACTTCTGACCTCAGGTGATCCACCCGCCTCAGCCTCCCAAAGTGCTGGGATTACAGGCATGAGCCACCGTGCCCGGCCGTCTTGAATATCTTTGTATGCTTCACATCACTAGGCACAGTGCTCAGCACTCAACAAATGTGAGTTAAATTAAACGTATCACTTATTATTAAGCCAAAATCCTGTAGAAGCAGAAAATCTCAAAATTCCCCGTACTACTCCCTGGTCAAGAAAACTAAACTAAATCTATCAGGAGGGTTACAATTTCCCCGTACTACTCCCTGGTCAAGAAAACTAAACT
>NW_012101698.1:6555626-6561557 GCF_000951045.1 Mandrillus leucophaeus
TTCTCCCCTAGAGCAGCCGCAGACCTGGGAAGTGGGAAGTGCTGCATTAAATCATTCCTCTCTGTATGCGGCACTCACAACTCTGCCTTTTACTCCTCAGATAGAGACTTCTTAGGAGAAAATGACCAGCCCAGGAAAAAACAAAAGCAAGCAAACAACAACAAAACCCTAGAGATAATGACATTTGGACACTCACTAACAGGGCCTGGTTCCCATCTGATCTCCTCCACCATCTACCCACTTAAAGAGAGATGCCAATCGCTCTTTAACATTAGCAGCCAATGATCTCAACCACTGGAGGAAACCTGAAGGATAGAGACTAACACAACGGAAAGAAGAAAAGGCTTCATGGCTGGACACAGCAGCTCACACTGGAACTCTTAGTGCTACAGGCAGAAGGATCGCTTGAGGCCCGGAGTTAAGACCAGCCTGGGCAACCTGGCAAGACCCTCTCTGCATTAAAAAAAAAAATTAAAATAAAATAAAATAAAATCAGCCAGGAGTGGTGACATGTGCCTGTAGTCTCAGTTACGGAGAAGGCTGAGATGGGAGGATTGCTTGCCCAGCAATTCAAGGCTGCAGTGAGCCATGATTGCACCACTGCGCTCCAGCCTAGGTGACAAAATAGAAAAAGAAAAGGAAAGAAAAAACTCCTCCCTTGCCTCCCCACTGCCCTCCAAAATAAAAACAATAACAAAAAAAAAAAAAAAAAAGAGAGAGAAAGGAAGAAGAAAAGAAGGAATTCAAAGGAAACAGCGATAAATGCAAAAGAGAAAAAATCTTGGAAACACTATTCTCCAAGAGTTAAGAGATAATATAAATAATAATAAATATTAAAACAATAGTTGAAATTTTTTGAAAATTAAAATAGTTGAAATTTTTTTTTAAATCTGAAAGTAGTGTTAGAAGCTAAAGTTTAGGCTGGGCGCCGTGGCTCACGCCTGTAATCCTAGCACTTTGGGAGGCTGAGGCAGGTGGATTGCCTGAGCTCAGGGCTTTGAGACCAGCCTGGGCAAAACGGTGAAACCCCGTCTCACTAAAATACAGAAAAGTTAGCTGGGCATGGCAGCATGCGCCTGTAACCCCAGTTACTTGGGAGGCTGAGGCAGCAGAATTGCTTGAACCTGGGAGGCGGAGGTTGCAGTGAGCCGACATCGCGCCACTGCACTCCAGCCTGGGCAGCGGAGCAAAACTCCATCTAAAAAAAAGAAAGAAGCTAAAGTTTAAAACTCCCAGAATGCAAAACTGACAACAAGGCCAGAAGAAAAGTCATACAAGATATCCAACATTGACTACTAGTAGGAATTCCAACAAGAAAGAATGAGAAGAGAAAATGAGGTCAGACACAGTGATTCAAAGCACTTTGGGAGACTGAGGTGGGTAGATCACCCGAGGTCAGGAGTTTGAGATCAGCCTGGCCAACGTGGCAAAACCCTGTCTCTACTAAAACTACAAAAATTAGCTGGGTGTGGTGGCACTCACCTGTAATCCCAGCTACTTGGGAGGCTGAGGCATGAGAATCGCTTGAACCCAGGAGGCAGAGGTGGTTGCAGTGAACCAAGTTTTCATCACTGCACTCCAACCTTAGTGACAGAGCAAGACTCCGTCACAAAAGGCAGAAAATGATCAAAGGCATAATACAGAAAAATTTCTCTAAACTAAAAGATTCAGATTTCCAGATTTGAAGGGCCTGTCAAGGTGCTAAAAAAAAAAAAATTCTGTATCTTAATCAGAATGGTGATTACATGAGTGTGTATATTTGTAAATTTTAGCTATTTACTTAAATTTACCACACTTTATACAATTTACTACACATATTGTAAAATTCAACATAAGAAAAGGTCAGGTGCATGGCTCACGTCTATAATCCCAGCACTTTGGGAGGCCAAGGCAGGAACATCACTTGAGCGCAGGAGCTCAAGATCAGCCTGGGCAACATAGGGAGATCCTGTCTCTACGAAAAAAAAAAAAAAATTAGCCAGGCAGGTATAATGGTACACGCCAGCAGTCCCAGCAGTTCAGAGGCTGAGGTGGAAGGATCACTTGAGCCCTGGAAGTCGAGACTGCAGTGAGCCTTGATCTGCATTCCAGCCTAGGCAACAGAGAGAAACCTTGTCTCAAAACAACAACAAAAAGAAATCCAATATAAGAAAATGAAAGTTCTAGGTCTTTCAAGAATCACCTGTCTTTCACAATGTCTTCCACAATGGTTGAACTAGTTTACATTCCCACCAACAGTGCAAAAGCATTCCTATTTCTCCACAGCCTTGCCAGCATCTGTTGTTTCTTGACTTTTTAATAATTGACACTTTGGTGAGAGATGGTATCTCATTGCGGTTTTGATTTGCATTTCTCTAATGATCAGTAATGATAAGCTTTTTTTCATATGTTTGTTGGCTGCATAAATGTCTTCTTTTGAGAGGTGTCTGTTCATGTCCTTTGCCCATTTTTTAATTTTTTTTTTTTTTCTTGTACATTTGTTTAAGTTCCTTGCAGATTCTGGATATTAGACCTTTGTCAGATGGATAGGTTGCCAGAATTTTCTCCCATTCTGTAGGCTGTCCACTCTGATGATAGTTTCTTTTGCTATGGGGAAGCTCTTTAGTTTAATTAGATCCCATTTGTCAATTTTTGCTTTTGTTGCGATTGCTTTTTGTGTTTTTGTCATAAAATCTTTGCCCGTGCCTATGTCTTGAATGGTACTGCCTAGATTTTCTTCTAGGGTTTTTATAGTTTTGGATTTTACATTTAAGTCTTTAATCCATCTTGAGTTCATTTTTTTATAAGGTGTAAGGAAGGGGTCCAGTTTCCATTTTCTGCATATGACTAGCCAGTTCTTCCAGCACCACTTGTTAAATGGGGAATCTTTTCCCCATTGATTGTTTTTGTCAGGTTGATCGAAGATCAGATGGTTGTAGATGCACAGTCTTATTTCTGATATCTTTATTCTGTTCCATTGGTCTATGTGTCTGTTTTGTACCAGTACCATGCTGTTTTAGTTACTGCAGGCTTGTAGGATAGTTTGAAGTCAGGTAATGTGATACCTCCAGCTTTGTTCTTTTTGTTTAGGATTTTCTTGGCTATACAAGCTCTTTTTGGCTTCCATATGAATTTTATACTTTTTTCTAATTCTGTGAAGAATGTCAATGGTAGTTTAATGGGAACAGCACTGAATCTATAAATTACTTTGGGAGGTATGGCCATTTTCATGATATTGATTCTTCCTATCCATGAGCATGGAATGTTTTTCTATTTGTTTCTGTCCTTTCTGATTTCGTTGTACAGTGGTTTACAGTTCTCCTTGAAGAGGTCTTTCACTTCCCTTGTTAGCTGTATTCCTAGGTATTTTATTCTCTTTGTAACAATCGTGAATGGGAGTTCATTCATGATTTGGCTCTCTGCTTGCCTATTGTTGTTGTATAGGAATGCTTGTGATTTCTGCACACTGATTTTGTATCCTGAAATTCTGCTAAAGTTGCTTATCAACTTAAGAAACTTTGGGGCTGAGACAATGGGGTTTCCTAGATACAGGATCATGTCATCTGCAAACAGGGACAGTTTGACTTCCTCTTTTTCTATTTATTTTTTCTTTTTTTATCTCTCTCTTCCTATTTGAATATTCATTATTTCTTTCTCTTGCCTGATTGCCCTGGCCAGAACTTTCAATACTATGTTGAATAGGAGTGGTGAGAGATTCCTGAAAGACCTAGAGGCAGAAATACCATTTGATCCAGCAATCCCATTATTGGGTATGTACCCAGAGGAATCTAAATCATTCTATTATAAAGATATGGCCGGGCGTGGTGGCTCACTCCTAGCACTTTGGGAGGCCGAGGAGGGTGAACTGCCTGAGTTCAGGAGTTCAAGACCAGCCTGGGCAACACGGTAAAACCCCGTTTCTACTAAAATACAAAAAATTAGCCAGGCGTGGCAGCGTGCGCCTGTAGTCCCAGCTACTCGGGAGGTTGAGGCAGGAGAATTGCTTGAACCCGGGAGGCAGAAGTTGTAGTGAGCCGACATCATGCCACTGCACTCCAGCCTGGGTGACAGAGTGAGACTCCATCTCCAAAAAAAAATACAAATACAAATAAAGATACATGCATGCATATGTTCAGTGAAGCACTATTCACAATAGCAAAGACATGGAATCAACCCAAATGCCCACCAGTGATAGACTGGATAAAGAAAATGTGGTACATATGCATCATGGAGTACTATGTACCCATAAAAAGGAATGAGATCATGTCCTTTGCAGGGACATAGATGGAGCTGGAAGCCATTATCCTTAGCAAACTAACACAAGAACAGAAAACCAAATATCACATGTTCTCACTTATAAGTATGAGCTGAACAGTGAGAACACATGGACACAGGGAGGGAAACAATGCACAATGGGACTTGTTGGGGGCCGGCGGGGAGGGAGAGCATCAGGATAAATAGCTACTGCACGTGGGGCTTAATACCTAGGTGATGGGTTGACAGGTGCAGCAAACCACCATAGCACACGTTTACCTACGGAACAAACCTGCACATCCTGTACATGTATCCTGGAACTTAAAATAAAATTAAATTTTTTTAAAAAAGAAAAAAAAAGAAAATACTTCAAAAGGCCAAGGCAGAGGCAGGTGGATTGCTTGAGTCTGGGATGTCGAGGCTGCAGTGAGCCAAGATCACATGAGCAACTGCACTCCAGCCTGGGTGACGGAGTGAGACCCTGTCTCAAAAGAAAGAAAGCGAAAAAGAAAGTAAGAGAGAAAAGGTGAGAGAGAGAGAGAGAGAAAGAGAGAGAGAGAGAGAGGGAGGAGAGAGAGAGAGAGAGAGAGAGAGAATATGAAATGAGGCCAAGGTGAGAGGATTGCTTGAGTCCAGCAGTTCAAGACCAGCCTGGGCAACAAAGCAAGACCCCCATCTCTAAAAACAGAAAAAAAGGCAAGAAAATTAAATAGAAACCTTCGAGATCATGTTGAAAAATAGTAAGAATGTGTGCCAGGCACGGTGGCTCACGCCTGTAATCCCAGCACTTTGAGAGAACGAGCCTGGCGGATCCCTAGGTCAGGAGTTCAAGATCAGCCTGGCCAGCATGGTGAAACTCCATCTCTACTAAAAATACAAAAATTAGCTGGGCGTGGTGGTGGGTGCCTATAATCCCAGGTACTCGGGAGGCTGAGGCAGGAGAATCACTTGAAACTGGAAGGCGGAGGTTGCAGTGAGCCAAGATCGTGCCACTGCACTCCAGCCTGGGCAACAAGGGCAAAACACCATCTCAAGAAAAAAAAAAAAGAGAAGGGAGCTGCAGGCAGAAAAGAGATACCAATTTTCCCTTATCTAGGCACCCAGTATGACACACAAAAAAATCGTATCAATAATTTTCTCTGGGGAGGTGGTCAGACGTAGGAAGGAAATTTACTTTTCATTGTATATCCTTCTGAACTTTTTAAATGTTTACTATGTTGTGTGGTTTTTTAAAAAGGTAAATTAAAACACAATTTCAAAATAAAGTAATGAAGCTGATAGAAAAGAAAACATTTTCATTGATTTGTAAAGGAATTCATAAACAACTACATTAATGAAAACACAGTGGATCCTAGAGGTAAGGACTGTAATCGAGAGCAACACGAAAGGGAAAGGGGACCATGACCATCAAAAAAAAATTTTTCACCAGGTGCTGTGGCTCATGCCTGTAATCCCCAGCACTTTAGGAGGCACTTTGGGAGGCCAAGGCAGGTGGATCACCTGAGGTCAGGAGTTCGAGGTCAGCCCAGCCAACATGGTGAAACCCTGTCTCTGCTAAAAATACAAAAAATGAGCCGGGCATGGTGGCACGCACCTGTAATCCCAGCTACCTGGGAGGTTGAGGCAGGAGAATCACTTGAACACCAGAGGCAGAGTGAGCCGAGATCGCGCCATTGCACTCCAGCCTGGGCGACATGA
>NW_012101698.1:6561702-6563278 GCF_000951045.1 Mandrillus leucophaeus
GTTACAATTTCCCCGTACTACTCCCTGGTCAAGAAAACTAAACTAAATCTATCAGGAGGGTTAACAATAACAACCAAAAGGAATAATAATTAAAATAACATATGAAGTGCCAGTAATGTTCACGGTGCCAGTCAACACAAAGGATCTGAGAACAGGGAGGTCCTGCATTCACCTATTTTCTTTTTAAGTAAAGTATCCTTGGTGTGTGAATCAACCTCTCTGCAGCCATCAGCTATTGATTCTTTGCTAGAGACCACTCCAAGCCCCTGGAGTTCAATGAGAATAGGCAGGCTCAAAAATGAAGAAAAAGATTAATCATCCCTGCTCAGAAGAGCCAGGAAATGGCACACAAAACTCTAGGTGGTAGCAGAAACTCTGAGGAGAGATGATGGAGGGAGAAGAAGAAAAGTCAGGGGAATATACAATTTCACATAATTTCCAGGACTTCTAAGAAAGTACAGAACAAAGATCACATAGAATCTCTGGCCTCCTCCAAAGGAATCACCTGATCCTGCAATGGCTGGCTGGCATCGTCCCATCAGAACAACAGGACAAGCCTAATAATCATATATGTGAGGTGTGTATCAATAGTGGGGTGCAGAGACCTTAAGGGCAAATGTACAAAGGCAGAAAGTGTGCACTTCAGGGTGAACACGCCTGATGCAACATAGGTGTTTATCTTCATTTTCCCCAGTGCTCCACTACAGTAAGAGTAAAGAAAGACAAAAAACCTCCAAAGACAAAGAAAATGAGACAGGAAATGAAAAGCAAGTGGACAAACAGTAATTGATCTAAAGAAAGCTAAATAGGTCGGGCATGGTGGCTCACAACTGTATTTCCAGCACTTTGAGAGGCCAAGGTGGGTGGATCGCCTCAGGTCAGAAGTTGGAGACCAGCCTGGTCAACATGGTGAAACCCTGTCTCTACTAAAAATACTAAAAAATTAGCTAGACATGGTGGCAGGCACCTGTAATCCCAGCTACTCAGGAGGTTGAGGCAGGAGAATTGCTTGAACCTGGGAAGCAGAGGTTGCAGTGAGCTGAGATCATGCCACTGCACTCCAGCCTCGGCGATAGGCTGAGACTCCATCTTGGAGGAAAAAAAAAAAAAAAAAAAACCAAGCTAAATAGAGCCAAAGTGCGTGAAGAGAGAAGTGAGTGCAAAGCAAGCTGCTTTCCCCCAACTGGAGGCTTTAGTCTCAAGACAAGGGCAAGGGGTAGGGCTAGAGGACAACAGGCAGAACAAAAGTAGGAGAGCTGTTTGAAAGAGCACTAAGGAGGCCAGGCACAGTGGCTCACACCTGTAATCCCAGCACTGTGGGAGGCCAAGGCGGGTGGATCACCTGAGGTCGCGAGTTCGAGACCAGCCTGATCAACATGGAGAAACCCCTGGCTAATAAAAAATTAGCCAAGCATGGTGGTGCATGCCTGTAATCCCAGCTACTTGGGAGACTGAGGCAGGAGAATCACTTGAACCTGGAAGGCGGAGGTTGCGGTGAGCCGAGATCCCACCATTGCACTCCAGCCTGGGCAACAAGAGCAAAACTCTGTCTCAAAAAAAAAGAAAAAAAACCACT
>NW_012101698.1:6567463-6573760 GCF_000951045.1 Mandrillus leucophaeus
GCCAGGATGGTCTCGATCTCCTGACCTCGTGATCCGCCCGTCTCGGCCTCCCAAAGTGCTGGGATTACAGGCTTGAGCCACCGTGCCCGGCTAATTGCCAGAGTCTTAAAAATTTTGAGCCAGAAGACGCTACAGAAACTATGTCATTCGATTCCTTCATGATGAAATCAAATTCCTTCATGAGAAAACCAAAGTCCAGTTAAGCCAAACTGAATAAATGTCCAGGGGCTCACAGTTAGTGGCACCGTCAAACTGGAACTCAGAATCCTTCAATCCTAGGAACCACCTGCTTGACCATAATAGATTACATCCTTCAGGTATATAGTAGCAAACACCCTTGAGTCTTGTAGTAAACAGAAAATTGCAATTTCAAGTTCAAGCTACCAGTCACTAAAACTTCAAAGGTGTTTTATTGCTTACCTATTAGGGCAGAGATTAAAATAAACTGCGAATAATCCCTCCAAGTAGCCCTGAGGCAAACAGGACATCAGAACTAAACCCTATGATCATAATCCTAAATAGAAGAATAGCTTCCAAGCTCCCAGAAACTCCCTGATTTGCAATTCGTTTCTAGAAATCATGGCAGACAAACTCAGCAAGCTCACTTACCCAGAAAGCACTGCATGCTGCCCAAGACAGTCCACAGACATCGCAGTTGCCTGAGAGAGAGAACACAGTCAGTGCTGCCAGCAAACCCAGCCAGGGATATAAGGCAGAGGTCTCTGTGGCTCTTCCTATCTCCCAAGAAGTCCCCAGCTCACAAGTATCATTAGTTCTCTACAGTGGATGCTTTTACCCACCTACTTCTAACTCGCAACCAAATTTCACATTCACTTCATTTTTTGTAGAGACAGGGTCCTGCTATGTTGCCCAGGCTGGACTCGAACTCCTGGTCTCAAGTGATCCTCCCATCTCAGCCTCCCAAGTACACATTCATTTTTGACAATAGGGCAGTTGTTATCTGTTACCCCCACATCAAGACTATACGTAACCAAGCTGGTACCTTCTAAATTGAAGAGACAGACTGGGCGGGGTGGCTCACACCTGTAATTCCACCACTTTGGGAGGACAAGG
The DNA here is from genome assembly GCF_000951045.1 of Mandrillus leucophaeus. Taxonomy (NCBI): domain Eukaryota; kingdom Metazoa; phylum Chordata; class Mammalia; order Primates; family Cercopithecidae; genus Mandrillus; species Mandrillus leucophaeus. Next base: position 6,568,538 of record NW_012101698.1, read on the forward strand.
CAGGCAGATCACCTGAGGTCAGGAGTTCAAGACCAGCTTGGCCAACATAGTGAAATCCCGTCTCTACTAAAAATACAAAAATTAGCCAGGTGTTACGGTGGGCACCTGTAATACCAGCTACTTGGGAGGACAAGGCAGGAGCATCGCTTGAACCTGGGAGGTGGAGGATGCAGTGAGTCAAGATCAACCCACTGCACTCTAGCCTGGGTGACAGAGTGAGACTCCGTCTCAAAAAATAAAAATAAATAAATGGAAGAGACAGAAGTCCTGGAGTCCATGGGAAGGCTGATTAGCTCAGAGAAAACAGCAGCTACTATGCACAAAAAGCCTCTTCCAAGTGAAATCTAACCTGGACACCCCCATCCCACACACACCCAAGACATCCATGACTTTCCAAAGGGCATGGACTTCTCCTCAAGCCATACGGCAGCTGGCAATATTCAAACACCATCCCTGCTGAATCCAAGGTAAGATGCTTGATACTGACATGCCCAGGTCACATTCGCTCTGAAATTTCTAGTGCATTTAACTGGTTTCTATTTCCCGGGTCTCCCAATTCCCAGGGAGCACTATCACATAGTTTCAGGATCCAATGTCTAACTCCCAAGAGACTGCAGTGCGTCCAAAGAATGTGCATTCAGGCTGAGCACAAGGCTTATTTTAATCCTAGCAGTTATTGCCCTGAATTTCTTTGGACAAGTTCAAATCCTGCTGCATTCTCATGTCAATATCATGAAACAGTTTGTGCCACTGTTTGGTTATTAAACGCTCTAAGTTCCCTCTGAGAGAATATCAACGAAGAATCCATTTAATACATTCTGCCACAATCACAAATCACAAATGGTAAGCACATTCTTCCCCTCACCCTCGCTATTTAGTGGATTTCTCAAGTCGTTCACCCTCAAGAAACATCACAGGTAATACTGGGGACAAGAAGCCCGAGTACTCTCACCAGACGTTGCAAAGTGATTAATACGCATCCTTCAGTGCACCACAGTCAGAAGCAGAGAGAAGCCCAGAAGGAAAGGCAGGCAGTGAAATGAGATGCCGTTTCCAGGATTCCTCTGTGCAATTTACAGATGGTAAGGAGACGACAAGGAGGAGGGCAAGACGGTTCCTCTAACAAGATCTCAGTAATCTTTCTGGGCAGTCTGTGGTAGGCAGAATCCTAACAGATAGCCCCCAAGATTCCAGGCCCTTGGTAAATACACACCTTTTCCCTGCTATTCAACACTCACTGAACATGAATCTAGCTACTATTGAGAAGGGATTTTAATTTTGCTACTACTGGGAAGGGACTGTCATCCAGGCTGGAGTGCAGTGGCAAGTGCAGTGGCTATAGCGTCTGGGATATCTTAAAACTTCCCTTTCTATCTCCTACCCTCCTTACCCCTAACCTCCCAACCAGTTGACCTTAAGATAGAACTCAGCAGGGCGCGGTGGCTCATGCCTGTAAGCCTGGCACTTTGGGAGGCCAAGGCTGGTGAATCACTTGAGGTCAGGAGTTCGAGACCAGCCTGGCCAACATGGTGAAGTCTCATCTCTACTAAAAAATACAAACATTAGCCGGGCATGGTGGCAGGCGCCTGTAACCCAGCTACTCAGGAGGCTGATGCAGGAGAATCACTTGACCCCGGGAGACGGAGGTTGTAGTGAGCCGAGACATGCCATTGCACTACAGCTTCTGCAATAAAGCAAGGCTCGGTCTCAAAAAAAAAAAAGAAAGAAAAGAAAAACCTCAAATATCCACCAGTGGAGGAACAGATAAACAAAATGTGGTATAGACATATAATGGAATATTATTTAGCCTTAAAAGGGAAGGAAATTCTGATACATGCTATAACATGGATGAAGCTTGGAAACATGCTAAGTGGAGTATTCCAGATGCAAAAGGACAAATATTATATGATTCCACCTAAAGCAGATGAATTCATAGAAACAAAAAGTAGAATGGAGGTTGCCAAGGTCTAGGGGAAGTAGAGAATGGGGAGTTACTGTTTAATGGGTACAGAGCTCCTATTTGGGATGATGAAAAGTTAGAGGACAGGGAGATTAGATTGAGAGACTGAGTCTCATCAGCCCCTTTAAATCTACATCTAGATGTCAGAGACAGGAAGTCAGAGATTAAAAGGGTGAGAGATTCAACATGAAGATTTGCATTGCTGGATGCAAAGACAGAAGGACATGGCAAGGACCTGAGAGGGCATGTAGGAGCTGAGAGTGCCTGGACTTCTGACCTACAGAACTGTGAGCTAATAAATGGACGTTGTTTTAAGATGCTAAATCTGGGCCGGGCGCAGTGGCTCACACCTGTAATCCCAGCACTTTGGGAGGCCGAGGCAGGTGGACCACCTGAAGTCAGGAGTTCGAGACCAGCCTGGCCAACGTGGCGAAAATCCATTTCTACCAAATATACAAAAATTAGCCACGCGTGATGGGGCATGCACCTGTAGTCCCAGCTGCTCGGGAGGCTGAGGTAGGAGGATCGCTTGAACCCAGGAGGTGGAGGCTGCATGCAGTGAGCTGAGATCTTGCCACTGCACTCCAGCCTGGGTGACAGAGCAAGACTCTGTCTCAAAAAAACAAAACAAAACAAAAACGGCAAATAAAGTATCATAACTCATCCATATCAGGGGAAGTTATTTAAAAAAAGAAAAACCACCACCACAACACCACCCACGTGATATTCCCTACCACTACCCTAGAAAAAACAGGTTACCACCATGTTTGCAGAAGCACACTGAGGAAGGTTACACTAAGCTGTCCCAAAGAAGGCATGGAGAAAGGGAACACTGAGATGGGGAAGTGAAAACGACCTCACCAGAGAAAGTTAGTGCTTTGTGGGGGAAAGGAGTCTGCAGTCCAATTCCTCTCCACCCTCAGCACACCAGGTGGGGAATTCTAGACATCGGTCAAGAACCACAGGACTGTGGGATTTTTGTATGATCCACTGCAAGTGAGGAGGGGAAGCCCTGCAACGACGGAGATAGAATTTCCCAGCAGTCTGAAGAAAGGTGCCTGCTGCAGATTAAAGACAGGTTAGAGATGTAAAGTGGCATTTTATATCCTCTTACAGACTAAAATTTAAATTGGCTACTTATAAATATATACATATTTTATATATATATTATATATCTCATATATTACTCTCATATATCTTATATAATATATATATATATTATATATATATATAGTTTGTTTTGTTTTTTGAGATGGAGTCTTGCTCTGTCATCCAGGCTGGAGTGCAGTGGCACGATCTTGGCTCACTGCAACCTCCGCCTCCTGGATTCACACCATTTTCCTGCTTCAGCCTCCCGAGTAGCTGGGACTACATGTGCCCACCACCATGCCTGGCTAATTTTTCGTATTTTTAGTAGAGACGGGGTTTCACCGTATTAGCCAGGATGGTCTCGATCTCCTGATCTCGTGATCCACCCGCCTCAGCCTCCCAAAGTACTGGGATTACAGGCATGAGTCACTGCACCCGGCCTGTTTTTTTGTCTGTCTGTTTTTTGAGATGGAGTTTCGCTCTTGTTGCCCAGGCTGGAGGGCAATGGCGTTATCTCAACTCACTGCAACCTCCACCTCCCAGGTTCAAGAGATTCTCCTGCCTCAGCCTCCCAAGTAGCTGCGATTACAGGCATGTGACACCACACCCGGTTCATTTTGTATTTTTAGTAGAGACAGGGTTTCACCATGTTTCCCAGGCTGGTCTCGAACTCCTGACCTAAGGTGATCCCCGCCTCGGCCTCCCAAAGTGCTGTGACTACAGGCGTGCACCACCACGCCTGGTCCTATACATATATGTTTAAGAAAAACACTGAAGAGGCCAGGCATGGTGGCTCACACCTGTAATCCCAGCACTTTAGGAGGCCGAGGCAGGTGGATCACTTGAGGTCAGTTCAACACCAGCTTGGCCAACATGGTGAAACCCTGTCTCTACTAAAAATACAAAAATTAGCTGGGTGTGGTGACATACCTGTAATCCTACCTACTCGGGAGTCAGAGGCAGAAGAATCCCATGAACGCAGGAGGCAGAGGTTACAGCGAGCTGAATTCATACCACTGCACTCCAGCCTGAGTGACAGAGTGAGAGTTGGTCTCAAAAAAAAAAAAGAAAGAAAAACACTGAAGAAAGCATATCAAAATGTTTAAAAGTAGTTGCTCCTAAATATGTTAATTTGCCTGGTTACCCTAAGTTATATTCATAAATCATAACATAATTTTGTACCAAATAAAGACACACAAATTGTCAATTTGCAATAAACTTTTGTGTGTATACGTGAGACTCTGTCACACAGGCTGGAATACAACGGCATGATCTCAGCTCACTGCAGCCTCAAGCTCCCGGATTCAAATGATACTTCCCGAGTGCACAGCACCATCCCCAACTAATTTTTGTGGGGTTTTGGGGGGTTTGCTTGAGACAGGGTCTCAATTTTTTGCCCAGGCTGGAGTGCAATGGCTCAGTCTCAGCTCACTGCAACCTCCGCCTCCTGGGTTCAAGTGATCCCCTCACCTCAGCCTCCCAAATAGCTGGGACCACCGGTGCATGTCACACCCAGTTAGTTTTTTGTATTTTTGGTAGAGATGGGATTTCACCGTGTTGCCCAGGCTGGTCTAGAACTCCTTTCCCCATTGTTAATTTTTGTCGACTTTGTTAAAGATCAGGTGGTTGTAGGCATGTAGCTTTATTTCTGTGTTCTTTATTCTGTTCCATTGATCTATATGTCTAGTTTTATAGCAGTACCACGCTGTTTGAGTTACCACAGACTTGTAGTATAACTAAAAGGCAGGCAATGTGATACCTACAGATTTGTCATTTCACTTAATTCTATTATCTTCTAAGTCCCAAGATATACCTCCTCTAAGAAGCTCTCCCAGGGACCTCTAAGAAGGTTCCACCTTTTCCAAAAGCACTTTCTCTGCCCCTCTGTCACAGAACTTGCCAAAACTTCTTTGTGTTTAGTTATTGCCATACAAATTTTTCTTCTCCTACTAGCTGATGAGCCCCTGCTGAGCACAGTCTGTTTCATTTCTCCCAGAGCACCCAGCAAGGTGCTTTGTACACAGAGGTGCTCTGTAAAAATCTGTAGTATGAAAGATGGTTGCGAGTGGGCGTTGTGGTACACACCTATAATCCCAGGACTTTGGGAAGCCAAGGCAGGAGGATCGCTTGGAGCCCAGGAGTTCGAGACCAGCCTGGACAACATGGTAAAACCA